>NW_005054494.1:554311-565153 GCF_000277835.1 Geospiza fortis | reverse complement strand
ATGGGGCCAGTGGGTTTCAGAGGCCAAGAGCACATTTACAGGCCACAGTGGGCACCTTCAGTCTCTGATGCCGTCAAGAGTTTTTTTAGCCAACTTTCCTGACTAAACACACACATGCCTCAAGAAAACCCCTATTTTAAAGCTGTAATGTAAACAACTCCAAATTATTACCATCCCCTAAAGGCTACTGCTGGCAGGCATCAGTGATAAAGCTCTGCCAGAGCAGTCTGGCATCTAGCAACAATTTGTTTGTTGTCCTGCAAAAATACATAGAGCCTTGCCATATGGTATTAGCAACTTTCTGGTAACATTAAGAAATATATTGGCTTGGAAAGCAGTTATCACACCAGCAAAAATGCTGTGTTGAGAGGCAGGTCTCTGCTGTGAGTGGCACCAGCACAGTGGTGCTGGTCAGGGCTGGGAGAGGCACTGGTGGCCAGCCCGGCCGTGCCACCTCCTGTCCCCTGTACCAATGACACAGCCCTGGCACAGCCAGGCTTTGGCTGGCACAGCTTTTGTTCAGCTGTGCCTGGGGGCCAAAGCTCAACACTGCTCGTTGGGAGTGCTGGGAGGGCCCCAGTGCTGCAGACGTGGAGCCAGGGGACACATCCCCAGGAGGCACCCAAATGACCTGTCACCTGTCTGGAGCTCTGCCTCAGCCACCCAGCTGCCCACAGCTTCCTACCCTTCACCAAACAGCTTTTCCTCTCTGCTCACATTCAGCTCAGAGAAAGGAGAAATACAATCAAACTCATTAAAATGCTTTTACAAAATAATGCCCCTATATGCCCCCAATACTACCAGGATTTTGAGAGTGTGTGGACACCAGATCACTGAGGATCTTTGAAAGAAGGTGGGAGTGTGAAGTACTCTCCCCACGGATACCTGCTGCAGCCTGAGCACCAGCACTGACCAGACTGCCTCATCCCACAGGGGGTGTCAGGGAACTTCCCTGGAGACAGTGCTGGGGTCAGGAGATGCTCTGCTCTGCTCCCCATGCAGCAGCCACCGACCCTGGCTGTGCCCAAAAGAAAGGCAGGCTCTGGCCATCCTTGGATGGTTCAGGATTCACACAGACCCCTGACTGCAAATGTTCTCCTGCTAGAGGATGGAATAGGGCAGGGAAAGGCAATCTCTGCAGCATCCTGCAGTTCTAGGGAGCTGGATGTGCTGTAAGGATAGGCTCAGCAAGAGCAGCTGGAACCCAGCTCAGGTAAGAGCCACCTGCTCAGCCCAGGCTGCTCCTCACTCTGGGAGACTTCAGTGACTTAGCCTTGCCAGCCTTCAGCAAACACAAAGGGCCTCATCTCAATGCAAATGCATGAGATAAGAGAAGCTGAGGCAGAGAGAGAAACCACAGAAGGACTCCCCAGGAGAACCAGATAGAAGCTCAAAGAGCTCCTCCAAAGAGACCATCAGCTCCTCTTTGCCTCTAACAGTGAATTACTGCCAATATTCAGAGTTGTTGTGTTCTAGATGACTTGTCCCAAGTGGACAAGTCACACTGTGCCTCTCCTTTGAAGAACTGCACCTTTGAGTCCTCTTCCCCTTGTGTTTGTAAAAAGCCCGATATAAATAAACAGGTTTAATAATTTTTTTTAAAGACAAAACAGTTTCTCAGAAAAGCAGCTGGTATTCTTGTTCTGAATTTTCATATTTTCATCTGTCTCCTGATTCCACCATAGTGTGATTCCACCATAAAGCCTGGAGAAGAGAGGGCCCTAGGAAGAACTTATTGCAGCCTTTCAGTATTTAAAAAAGGTTAAAAAAAACTAGGGACAAACCTTTTAGCAGGACCTGTTGCAGTAGAACAGACATTAATGTCTTTAACTAAAAGAAGATAAATTTGTACCAGATATAAAGAAGAAACTCTTTGCTTTGAGGGCACTGGCACAGATTGTCCAGAGCAGCTGTGGCTGCCCCTGGATCCCTGGCAGTGTCCCAGGCCAGGTTGGACACTGGGCCTTGGAGCAGTCTGGGACAGTGGAAGGTGTCCCTGCCATGGCAGGAGGTGGAATGGGATGAGCTTTAAGATCCCTTCCAACCCCAAAAATTCTGTGATTTTATAATAAAGTTCAGTGGTCCACAGAAAACCTCAGGAAGACCAGAAAACTCAGGACCTACAATTTTTATGTAGCTCCAAAACACCATGGTCTAAGAAACAGATGGGCAGAAGTAAAAAGAAAGACATTTAAATGTTTCTTGGGCCTTCTCCAAAACAACACCAAGAATCCACAAAAAACACACTCTAGTTTGTTTTCCCCAGGCGCTGCTCACCTGTAACAGAGAAGTGACTGCTGTACAACATGTCCCCCGTGTCATTTTCCAAAGCATCACAGAGTGCCAGTGACCGCAGCAGCTGCTGTTATAACAGAGTCAGGAGCCTGCCCAAACCAGCCCCGAGCCCTTTGGTCCCTGCTGTCTGTGAACACACACAGCAGCACCTGAGACAGGCAACACCCACAAGGTCTGGGGCTCCTGAGCAGGCTCCATCAGAGGGCTCTGCTGGGAAACCCTGGTGGAGGTGCAATCATCAGAAATAAGGACACAAAGGCTGCTCTTCTTACCCCCGGGGGTTTAATCTGCTTCCCTGCAACACAGCCAGCTCCAAGGTGGGGAAAAGCCCTGTCTACCTCTGGAGCTCTTGTGCTCATCACCAGTTCCAGCTGAGAACAACCTGCTCCTGACCGTGGCACTCTTTGTAGGCGATTATGGGACACAAAAGGGGCTAAATTCAAAGCAGGTTTTTAACTGAGGGGGATCCAAAACTGCTGAGTGAGGAGGAGAACAAAGCCAGGTGGCATGTGCTGGTCTGGTTGGAGATTCTGCAGTGCAAGGCAATAGGAAAGGCCCGGGTTGGTCCCATAGCTCCTCTCCTGCCAAATGAACATAGCAGGACAACCATGGAACAATCACTTCGTGGGCTTCATTCCCCTCCACCCCCAGACTGAACTTAAATATTTGTATAAGCCCAGGCGTAACTTTTATCTCATGTTTTCCTTGGGGTTTACTGGCTGTTTAGAGCATTCAGGCTAAAAAGCATTCCCTCAAACTCTTGCCACAAAGAGAGCTGAAACTATGACACTAATTAAAACCACACTCTTTGGTATCAAGAAGACATGCTATTGTTTTCTTTTGTTGCTCATGAGGAGCTGTTAATATGGGCAACACGTCTGGAACATTTTCCTGCCCAGCGCCGCGTTCCCTCCAGCCCAGCTCGGCTGCTTTGGGAACTTGTCACAGGCTGGGCTGGGAGGGCAGCAGGATTTACAAGAACAGACTTATTTATTCTTTGTAACAAAACATTTGCCAGCTTAACACCATGAAAAGCACACGGGGAGGGGGGTGGGGGGTGGGGAAGGTTCCCGCTGCCTGAAAAGTGACAAGTGAAACAAGTGTCCTGCCTCAGTGCCCAGTGGGTCAAATCAACGGATGAGCCTTAAATACACACTCCATATAAATATATGGAATGTTTGGAAAAACTGATGCTGACTTTGCCAGGATGCTCCTGGGCACTCCATTCAGAACAGGAAAGGCTGTGGGCTGCCCTGTGCCACTGCTGACCCACCTGGGGCAAGGTCTGCTGAAGGAAAAGGATTTTTCTAAGATTTTGTGCTCAATTTACCCCACCTGAATGCTTCTAAGGTCTCCATGACTGGTATCAGCACCTCATAAACATTAACAACATTATCCTTGCAACATTTCTGGGGAAAATGCTCAGATCTGGGGAAAAAGCTATGATCACATTTAAAGGATGGAAAATTAAGGCACAGAAAAATCTAAGGTAGGTTTGTGTCCAATGCAACCTTCAAAAGCATCCAACATGGTTTAAAACCAGTTAAAGTAATTTCCCTGTCCAAGACCAAGCAATGGGGTCCCATGCAGGGTGGTAACACAAGTGCAGGAAGCAGAGACAATTGGCTGCTTTGCCCCAGCCCTCCCAGAGTGCTAATTTCCATTTCTCCCTGATTTTAAGCAGTGCCCTGGATGCCTCCTGCCTCAACAGGTAGCTCCAAAGCAGGTCAGGCACAGGGCCCTGGCTAGCAGCAAATAACCTGGTCTTAGCCTCCACAGAGCATCTGATCCCCAAGGAAGCACAAGTGGAAGAGGGAGGGATCCTCCAGGGAAGGCAGTGTCCCACAGGTGTCACTCCTGGGACCACAACAGTAAATAATTTTTCATCAGAGCCATTTGGTTTCTGGTTTCTGTTTGGGAGCATGGCTTTCACTGCCTTGACTCAAAACAAAACTCTGCTTCCATTTTTCACAGCCACAAAGATGCTAGATTTGAACTCCTGGTGGTGCAAAGTGAGCACAGCTGAGGTTTGAAGGCTGGAATATTCTATTTGACATTTATTTTTTGGCGGCACTTCAGCTTTGCACAAGCCCCTTCCTGGTTAGCAAGCCTCCAGCTTTTCCAGCAGTAAAGAAGGACAGTGTGAATTACAGAAATACTACTTCAGCACACAAGTTGGGCTGAAGAGGTGAACACACTGTAATTTGTTATATGCTTCCATTGGGGAGGCATCCCCCAATGCTCAGATTCCAGCCCTGGCTGTGCCATGCCAGTCCCTGGCTCCTGGAGGGCAGGAAGGAGCTTTCTGCTGCCCAGCACAAACCACAGCACAGTGCCCTGTTTGCCCTTCTACTCTGAATTCTTCCCAAAAGGAATTCTGGGGGAAATTCACATTTGAATGTCCCCCCAAAGAAAGATCAGGTGAGGAAGGTGCTGTGGAGGTGGCCATGGCACTGGGATGCTAAGGTGACACCTCCCGTGAGGCACGACCCCGTGCACACCTGCAGCAGCACTGGAGAGCCCTGTGAGGCTGGGGGCTCCCTTGGCAGCCTGGGGGGGCTCAGGAGAGCCCCTGGGAGAGCAAGAGCTTCCCTGCAAACCCCACATCCTGCTCCTCATTCGAGGCTGACAGGCGAGGCTCAAACACATCATTACAGCCTTGAGGAAGCTGCTCAAGGTAACACTCAGGTTACAGATGAATTAATAGGAAACACTTACCTTCCCCACTAGCTTGCCTTTCCTGTTCATGCAAAGGTAGAAATCTGTCTCCTTCCCTTTGATCCGGACTTGACTTCCAAAAGTGTCTGTTTCCACTAGAAGCTGGGCTTGGAAAGGAAGAAGAAAAGAAAGCATTTACCCATGGGGTCCCATGAAGGCACAGGGTGCAGAGCTCCCTGGGCACTGCCCCAGTGCCCAGCTGAACCACACCATGCCCAGGTGCTCTGCAGGGCACAGCCCCAGGGAGCACCAGGGGCTGAGCTCATGGCTCGGTGCAGGACTGACACCTCTCCACTCACTCCCACACAGATACCCCAGATTTAAAGCTGGTTTACCACAGAATAACCAACAATAAACACAATATAACCACACATGTGGGCTCCATCTGTCACACCAACCCCACCACCACCAGCAATATTAGCTCAGTGTTAATAGAACCAGAGAATTGCTTATGTTGGAAAAAACCTCTGAGATCATCAAGTCCAAAACTGTTCCTCCAGCACTGTTGAGGCCACCACTACACCCTGTCCCCAGGTGTCACATCTACATGGTTTTTAACACCTCTGGCGATGGTGATGCCACCACTGCCCCGGGCAGCCTGCTCCAATGACAACGCTCTCCTTCACGCTGCAGGAGGGCTCTTGGAGAGTAAGAACGTGGATTTTACTCTCATGAAGATGAAAGATTAGCATGATGAGAAAGAAAATCCTTTCCCCACAGCCAGCAGCCTTCAAACACAGCACAGAAGTGGTTCAGCCACACACTCCAGTGCAAAACATTACAGTGACCTCCTGAAGGTCACCACAACAGCCAGCAGGGAGAAATTTGGCACTGCTTGTTCTGTCTGATGCACACCCACCCTGCACATGTGCTCCATGCCTTGCTGTGCATCCAGGAGGTCACAGATTTCTTTCTGGCAGTCCAGACTGAGGTCTCCAGCTCTAGCTGGAAGAAATGTGGCCAATCTCAATGTCTTGCAGGGTATTGATGCCAGAGCTGGTTTGCAGCAGGAGCCAGGGCAGAGGACAGATTTCTGCTGCATCTCCATAAACCCCCTGCTCTGCCACAGCTGTATCTGCAGAAGGGGCCAGGCTGCCACCCAGACAAGCAGCATGCCATCATCCTGATCATCATCATCATCATCATCATCATCTCAAAAACCCAGACAGATCCAAATCCAGCCTTTTATTCCATCTCTAATCTAAACACAAATTCCAGTCATGCTCAAGATTTGGATTCCAGGAATTTCCCCAGAGAGGCAGGAACAGGCAGACTGGACATTTTGGTTCAGATCCATCTCTGACATGGAGGAGGAGAAAGGAGACATGGTTGAAACACAATGCAAGAATGTGTGAGTGTCAGCAAGTGCAGCTCCACGCTCCTGCTCTGGAAATACTCACGCCTGTGAGTGCTGAGCCCCACCGTAGAAATACAGCTTTTGCCAAACTCTGGAGAATGTTTGATTTGTGCTGCAAAAAGTCACATTCTTTTTGGCATTCATATTTCAAACTTTAAAGCCCTCTAAGAGCAAATATGTTCATTGTAAGGATTTACCATGGGGATAGAAATAGGAGTTTGTTTCATTTAAACACATTAATATTTTTCCCACTTGTAAAGTCAGCTTTTGGCTTCTGCAGCAGTGCAAATATCACAGACCTTTAACTCACAAGGGCCCTAAACAATTTTCCCCTCACAGCTCAGTCACATCTGTAAGTTCAGGGGTTTCCAGTTACTAGCTGCTTACATTTATTTAGATCTATTTGTTAAACCTGTTATCACAGGGGATATTTAAATTATAACTGCTTTCTGACAGCAAGCGGGATAATGTCTGTATTACAGCAGGATATTACTTGCAATCATGCACAGATATGGATATTTATGGAAGTTTTTCAGAAACACCTCATGGGTTTAGGCACCTGTGATGGAGTGCAGCCTGAAGCAACAACTGGGCGCTGCCCACTTTGTCCCTTCACCTGCCAGGGCAGTATCCAACCTGTGACCACTTCTGTGAGGAAGGGCCCTGAGCCAGAAATAACCCCTCAAAGGGAGGCTATCAAGGTGAGCCAGCCAGGAGGGGGGTGATGGCACAGGGCCAGGCCAGCTCCTCCAGGGCAGGCTGAGCAGCACGGCTGGAACCCGGCGAGTGCCCATTGCTCCAGGAAGCTCAGGGAGGCTGCTCAGGTGCAATGCAGCATTAACAGACAAGGGAACAGCAAAGGTGGGACTGTCTGCCTTTAAAGAGGTGATTCTGAAAGGGCTTCTCCTCACATGAGCAGAGGATGGAGGTCAGCCTCAGAGTGGGAGTCCAGCAGCCAGCACACGAGCAAAGGTTGTGGAGCCAGCAAAGCCTGGTCCAGGAGCCATGGCCGACACCCAGAGCACCAAGGAGCTGCCCACAGATGTGCAGTGGCCAAACCGCCCGGGCATGAACACTGGTGTGGGGCCACCCAGCACAGGGGTCAGACGAGGGCTCCACACAGGCCAGAACAGGAGAGCACAGCTCCCTCTGAGCTGCGGGGCATTCCCTGTCCACTCCAGCCTGAGAGTAAAAAGCTGCTGAGAGTGACTCTGAACGTCAGATACAGGCTCTGGCCAGCCAAAGGAGGAGCTAACACCGACAAAACCCTCCAGCATGAGAGCCGTGGTCCCACGGGACAGGCAGCAGCTCCCACCCCTCTGACGCAGGTCCCCGTGGCAGCCCGTGCTCAGATGGACAAACACGGGGCACACTGGCTCATGCTCCCCACCCCCTCACTCTGCAGCCAGTATGACTAATATCCAAGCTGATTTTAATTTGAAAAATATCACCTTAAAAAGATGCCGGTTCCCTGCTGTGAAAATTAAAACCATCTGGATGGAGTGATTTCAAATAATTAATCTAGGACTCCTTTGGCACCGCTACTAATTAAAATATGATACCTTCCTCCCCTTTTTAAAATAAAAAATTTAACTAAAGTTTAAAGATCTAATAAAATAATGTCATAATTTAGAACTAGATGGAAGTCACCTTTCCTGCGGGCTGCAGAGATTACGGCAGCCTGAGGTCCCTCCCAGGCAAGTGCCACAGCACAGCCTGAGCAACAGAGGATAAGCAGGCATCCAGGGAGACATTTGTGCTGGCAAACACAGCAGCATCCATCCCAGGGCCCTGAAGACAGCCCAAACCCCCAGGGACCAACTTGCACCCCATGCCGAGGAGTGGGAACGGAGGCCAGGAGGGTCAGCAGAGGATGTCCGATCCCTGCTGTGACCTGAGCTGCCCTAGGACAGGCCAAGGCCTCACAGAGGTTTCCCACTTCTGCAAAATCTGAGTCTTAAGATGTAGGAAACATTTCTAGGGATCCCTGACCCCCTTTTCTACAAGAGAGATCAGTGCAGCTCTAGGGTGGGTTATAACCTATAACCCAGGGGTCTGCAGCACCCCTGACAGCTGATGCTTCTTTGTGCAACGGGCATCTCCCAAAGTTCTCTCAGGAGCAGGGACAGGCACCTTAAACAGCACATCTGAAATCCTCTGGGATGCATCCCAGTCCTGAAGGATGCAACCAGAGTTCCTAGGGGGTGGAGGCTGACCCAGCACCCAGGGGCTGCTCCTGTCTCCCCCTCCACTCACACACAGCCGGAGAAAAGCTCAGCCAACACATTTTACATTAATTCAAACTGGACTTGAATGCTGTCCTGTTCTGGGATAGGTATGCCATGGCACAAAGGAAGTGCCCGGGAAAATCCAAGAGAATGTACAGGAGAGTTCAGGTGAAATGAGAGCCACCATGCCAGAATCGCAGCCCCACAGCACTCTGCTGCTCAGCACCCCTGACTTCCAGCCCCATCTGACCCTGGACACACCACACAGAGATTACAATCTTTATTTTCAAAGGCCCTGTGCTCCAATCTTCAGATCAGGTGTTATTGTTTAAATTCTTTGACAGCTAGATATTCTGATATATTTTCCAGGGGAATAAAATAAAGAGCAAAAGAGAAAAGATGTCTTTAGAGGGTGAGATCTCCTGCTACATGTTTTGCCTTATTGGCCCATTTAACCTAAACCTTCCTGAAAACTCCCACTGGAAGAGACTGGAATTCCTCACAAGTCTAGGTGAAAAGGATTACATATATATATATATATGTTGAAAAGCTATCTACCAGCTAAGAAAACATGAAGTCAGGGAGATATGTGAAGGTGGCAGAAAATATGCCAAATTATCTTTCAGATATTTCCTGGGAGTGGGAGGACAGGAGCCAGAAAAGCACGGGGAAAGAGAGGAGAAAGAGGGCACCTGAGAAGTGTAAGGTTTACAAGTACCAATCACAAAATCCTCAGGTCCAGATAAAGAAAGAGATAAAGGGGAAAACACAAGAAAGGTGCAGAAGGACTAGATACTTCAAGTCTATCCACTGGTTTGTGGTTTTTCCAGGTGAAACCCCTGCAAAGGGAGCCACAGGGAGAAGGAACACAGCTGCTTACACTGTCCACAGGCACCTTGCAGCTGGCAAGACACTGGGGAAAAGGATCTCAGAGGGGACAAAGATTTTGTTGCTTTGGTTGCACTTCTTTTTCTGAAAAGTCAGGGGAACCATTCTCAGACTTGAAACCATTTCCAGCTAATGAAGAGGATGCACTGAGGCTGGGAGCACAGCACCTGGGATGGAGGGCAGCTTTCCCAGTTTGTTACCCTGGAGCTGTGAACCAGGACATTCCCATTGTTCACAGTGCATAGGTCACATCTGATGGGAGAGCCAGATCCACTCTGCTGACACCGAATCTTCTCCTGAGACTCCCAGCATGGGCAAGAGTGCTTAAAATAGTTGAAATCTGTTCAAACACTGCCTACTCCTACCAAAACCACATGAATCCCTTCCACGACCACAACATAGGAGAGAATGACCCTGTCTCCACATTCATGATGTAATGATGAAGGAATAACATCAAAATTAGGTAAAGTCTGGAGGGTCTAATGAAGCCTGCAGGCTGTGGCCCAGTGAGGGAATCAAGGCTGCATCCCTAAGTTTTGTCTGCACACTGAATGGTATTTAAGAGTTATAATCCACAGAACCCAGCTCCCTTCTCAAATATTCAGGTGCAAATTAGGAGTAACCACCCCAATCAGTGAGGCTGGTGCTCTGACCCACATACCGCCGCCCTGAGCTCATCCTGTCTCTTCTGAGCACAGCATATGCACATCAAATTATTAAAAGGTATGTTCGTGGGGAGGAAGACTAAGAGCAGCTCCGAGACCCAGGCTCCAGATATTGTCTGTTTTCAGCCACCATGTTTCAGGAGCCAGGAAAGTGCTCAGTGTCAGCAGAGAGGCTGCCCAAGGGAGCAGCTCCCAGTCCTGCCCAGGGTTTGAAAGATGCTGTTACTCTAAATGAGGATTTCTTGTAAACGCTGTAACTTTCACTCAGTCAGCACCCTAACTGTTGCACCTGGGGACAAAGACTTTTTGGGGTGTAAGGTCCTCAGGGCACCAACACATCCACCGAGTGCCAAGACCCGGCAGGTTTTCCTGCCCCGCGGCGGGGGGGGGAGGGAAGCGGGAGCGAGGGCTCTGTGTGGACAAAGGACAGGCTGCAGACACAACCGGCCACCCGCACAACTGCCTCAGTAGCTCTCAGGAACCAGACAGTTAAATATTTGCATGGGAGACATCTGAAGAAAATCTATAATGCAGCAAAGACCTCAAAGACATTTCCACTACAGCAACCTCATCTTGTAAATACTTCCACACAAAGGACTTCACACACATCGGAAGTCCCTCGAGTGCTGATAAAGACCCTACAGGCCGCAGGTCCCGCCTCTGCCAGCGCCGGCAGGGGGGGAGGACAGCC
>NW_005054494.1:552436-554114 GCF_000277835.1 Geospiza fortis | reverse complement strand
CTGCCGCTGCCACAGCCCCGCCTCACGCCCGGGCGGCTCCTGTCCCACGTCCAGCACTCTGAGCTATCCCTCGGCGCTCCCTGGGTTCGGCTGCAGCACTCGGGGCCAAGACACGCAGGAATCTCCATGCTGGTGCCAAGCACACCAGCCCGAGTGCCCAGCTGTGCAGCTGTGCAGGCAGGACACGCGGTGCTGCAGTCAGCCCAGCCTGCACGGCCCGGGGTGGTCAGCACAGAAAGCAGCGCTCTCAGGCTCTTTGGTGTCATTCTCCACTATTAAATATCACTCCCTATTTAAGCCTGACACATCATTCCTAGAAACATGAAATCACATAGTGGTTGGGTTGGAAGACATTTTCAGGCTCAGCCCGTCCCAACCCCCTGGGCAGGGGCACCTTCCACTGGATCAGGTTGCTCTAAGCCCTGTCCAACCTGGGCTGGACCATTACAGAGCTCTTATCTGTAAGATGCCCACCCAAAAAATTTCCCTACCACTTCAGCAGTAGCTAACAAAACACAGCCAGGAGACGATGCTGAGCTTGTGTTCCCCAAGCACCTCAGGGACCATCTCAGGCAGATTCTGCCTCCCCACTCTGTAGAGATGTGTTGTTTATGCCAGAATGGCACTATCAAGGTAAAAAGGAGGTTCTAAAACAAGTCCTCTTCCCCAGACTGCCAGGCTCCTACAGGATGACAAAGCTTCCAAACATAGTCCCTACAAACTCATTCTAGTCACCACATCTTGCGAGAAGCTTAAATGAAAATGTGCTAATTTGAGGTCTTTTATTAGCCTACACTTATGAAAATTGCTTGAGAGTTCAACAGATATAAGACCAGAATCAGACCAGAATAAATACCAAGGTAGATCTAAGAGATTTTTTGTCCAACTTAAATAAAACTTTAGTAAATCCCTGAATCTGTAATTCTGTGAAAAACAAAACAAATAAACACACAGAAACACCCCCCCATGGGAGCTGTAAGTACCATATTACTGGCCCATGCTAGTACTACCCAGAGGCTGGTCATCCCTTAGCCATGTGAGAAATGAATGCAAAATACTGTCACATTCTAACAGGGAGCCATTTGCACCCTTTTGTATACCTAAGAAAACGGGACTAAGCAGTGGGAATCAGACTTGACCTCTTGCAGATGTTTTATACATAATTCACCATAAGAGACACTAAAAATATTTTGGCAGTTGCTTCAACGATGGTGAATAAGTTTATCTAGACAAGATTCAGTAAAAGGGAGGCGGGTAGATTGTGTGCTTTAAAAACGCCTGGGTGGGGACAGCTGTGAACAAATTCTGCCTGAACTTTGCCACCTGCAAACTTGCCATGACTAAGAAATAAGCCTGGAAAGAGAAACGTTCAGAATGTTAGCACAGAAATTCCTCTATCTCACCAGGGTGTCCTGCTGCCTCCAAGCACAGCTCAAGTGGACAGTATTTCTACAGAGGCAGGAAAACTGCCTGACAAGCTGCCAGGCTCTGAGTCTGGAATTACTGAAGGATGAGCCTCAAAAAAGTTCAGAAGATCTGTTATGCTTGAAAAAGCACCTAAAATGAAAAATAAAGGGCCAAACCCTGGTGTCTTTGATCATTCTCATTTGAATAAACTCCTACTGACACAGTCAAGCCCAACAGACAACGACCTCAGAACCTGGCCCTGAGCTCCTCG
>NW_005054494.1:547025-552426 GCF_000277835.1 Geospiza fortis | reverse complement strand
TTTCCTGTCCCCACAGAGGGTTAGAATTACTGCAAGAACAAACCCTGAGGAAGGTATTTTGACTCTCTTGTTCCCAGTCTCAGCTGGACCCAATAAAAACACTGATGTACACAAAAATAACAATAAGGAGAGAATGACCAGCCCAGGAACCCATGTGCTCTCGTGTCTCTGCAGAGCTGCTCCGCGTGTGCCCAGGAGCTCAGGACAGAGCACAGGGACCCTGCAGCACTGCCCACCTCCCTCAGGCAGCTGCTGGCAGGCTGCTCATCCCTAGGGATGAAGTAGGAGTGATGTCAGCACCACCATCTCCTCTTTCTGAGGAGTCCCAAACACATAAATCTCTCCCACATGCCAACACCCAGATGGTTTCACCCACTCCAGCAGTCAGCCTGCCCAGGCTCCACTGCTGTGTTTGTGAGTGCTCCAAAAGGGGCTGATTGGGACAAATGTGTCAAGCATCTGCAGTACAGGTTGAATTATCAGATGTGCCCGATACACAAAGATGTTAAGTTCTACCAAGCAGGGTTCTTATTCTGCACCAGTAAAAGCTGAAATTAAGACAATTAATTTTATGGATCAGAGTAGAAGTGTGTCTATGCATTCTCTCAAAGGGACTCATTGTAACATTCACTTCTTTCAGCAAGTGAAAAATATGCTGAAAATAAAGTTGCAGGATGCTCTGGTGTTTTAAGTGGGATTCTTGTGGCTCTGAAACCCGAAGGAGCAAAGGCAGCAGTGCAACCTACCAGAAGAAAATGTTCTGGCACACAGGGAAAATTCCTTTCTGTTTTAAGATTTTAAGCAGGATTTGCTCTTAGACATGGTCACAAACACAGTTTCAAAGATACCTGACTTCTTAATGCTTGTGTTGCTGAAGCTCCCTTTTGCCAGATAAAAGATAACTTATTATTAAATGCAGTACAGAAAATTGCCACTCTTGGGGCAGAGGATATAAGAGAGTGTGACTATTTTGGAGTAAGGGTTAAAAGACGTGGGCAAGGACTGATCTTCTTACAGCACCTGGGGACACTGGAACCAGCTGCACCCTGAAGAGTGCCTCAGGGGAAGGACGATGGAGAAAAGTCCTCTGCACCACCCCCTTTGGAGAAATTTCTCCCTACAGACACAGCACAATTCTTACAACTGCTCTCAGGGCATGAGCAACAGAAATAGCGCAACGACCACCAAAAATCAGGTATCACATTAACTCTCCCTTTAACACCTCTGGTTTCACATATTTATTTTTGGAAACATTTATCACGGGACTTCTCTTAAACTGTTACCCCTATTCCTCAGCATATGTAAGACTATATACTTCCCTTTTACTGCATTTTAATTGCATGAGAAGTTTTAAAAGTCTTTTTTTTTTCTTTCCTGAAGTCATTTGGGACAAAAGGCATCTGGCACTGGGTATTTAAATAAGACCTGTCAGAACTGTAAAATTAGTTTTACGTTTTAATAAAGGTACTTTAAAAATCTCAAATATAATTCTGCATTCAAACCATAAGTGTTTGGATTAAGAAAAGCAGATCCAATGTTAAATCTTAATATAAAAAATAAGTCAAGTACAGAACTAAGCCAGTCCTCATCTGTGGCATTATAAAGAGCAGCAAAGAGGTAATATCTCCAACAGCTTTTTTGGGGAGGGCATTCTGAGTTTAGAGAAGCAGCACTGACAGCAGAAAATCTCTATTATATTATATTATTTGCTATTTATTTCAGTTTATCTAGAGACCCAGGCTACCTTTAAAGCTCAGACTCAGCCCTCTGTTTCCATCCAAAATTCTCTCAACTCTTTCTTATCCTCCCTGGGATGGCCCATCCTGCCCTCCTCTCCCCACCCTGAAGGGGTGGCCCCAAGGACCTGCATGGCAAAAGATCCCTGGAGGTGGCGGGTGCCACATTGGCAGGGGACATTTCTGCTGTAGATGTGCAGCCCACACCCACCCAAACTGGGATTGACAAAGCTCACTTAGCTTGGAGGGCTCTGTGATCAGCTCTGCAATGGGCACAGAGTTCACTCCAAGGACCTGCAGACATACAGACAGAGGACAAACCCAAACCTCCTTCCAACACTCACTACCCTATGCCAGCGAGCACATCCCTCCTCCCCACCAGGACACCGTCTGACTCCCCTTCTGTTATCTCCCTCCAGCCTTTGGAGTGCACAGAGAATTGCCCACTCCTACACCTACACAGATCTGAATATTTTTAGGCAGCCCTTGGCCACATCTGTTTGCCAAGCCCGAGCACCGGGCTGCCCCCGCCTTTGGCACGGGAGGACAAAGCTACCTTCAAATGCCACCAAGGTGACCAAGTCTCCCCATGTTTGCCACCACCTGAATTCAGCAACCACTGCTGGGACACTCATGGCCAGCACCACCAGAACAGAGGAACCCAAGGACACACCACAGTGGTGGGACAGGAGACAGCTCCTGGCCAACAACACCTTCTCCAAGGGCTTTATAGCCCAGCACAAAGATGCAGCGTGACCTGTGCCAGAAGGGAGCCACTTCTCCATCCAGGACCCCAAAGGAGCAAAGGAACGAGTTAACACAGACTAAGGAGCTTCAGGGCAAGCTTCTGGTGGGGAACTACCTGACCTTTACGATCCCTTCCAAACCATTCTTCCCTTCCTTCACCGTTCTGTGACTGTGGAGTGGCTTTCCAGGTACTCAGCAGGCCTGGCCCTCCTCCGAGGTCACAGTGTGGATGAAGAGAGCAGGCAGGGAAGTGTCACAGGTGCAGACAGGCTCGGGGCAGCCCCCATCCCCCAGCCATGCTGTCACCCCCCTGCCGCCAGCTGCCCAACCTGGCACTTCACCACAGGTCACCTCTGGTGTGAGGAGTTAACGCTCATCCCCCAGCAGGCGCGATGAAAAGGAGACAAAAAAGCAGGATGCTGGTGAATGACAGCAGTGGGTGGCCCAGCCCTGCACACAACAGGCACAGCCAAGTGTGTCTGGCACCAGACAATGCTTGGGCTGGAGGTGTGTGGGGCGGCAGCGCCAGCGCCGTTCTCACGGCGGGGCACCCGGCCATGTCGCCTCACAAATCCACTCCTCTCCTGGCTCCCAGCTCTTCCCCGGGGTTGGATTTGTGTTTTTCTGTGCTGTCCTTCCTGTTGGGACATTTGCAGCTCTGAAAAGAAAGCAGGTCAAACCCCCTCAAATGGTGTATTTAGAGCTTCCCCTTGGGTTCCTGTGGCTTCCTTGCCATTTCCCTGCTGCCCTGGGAAGTGCAGCTGGATTTTGGGGTAGCAGCCTGACCCCTGGCTGCTCAGGGCCTGATGTCAAGTGCTGCTAATGCGTTTTGCATTTGTGCTCGGGGGCAGGAAATCTCAACTTCCAGTGCCAAGGGGTTAATTATAATTTATATAGCAAGATCTCAGGCTGCGGGAATTTTTTTCTCCAGCTAATTAAGAGGTGCAATTACCTTTGAGAATCAAAGGGATATTCTGGTACCCAGCTCTGAGAAGCAGATTACAGGCACTTAGGACACAAGGACATCTTTGCTTTTCTACATGTTCTTAGTTTTTGATGTTGATCATTAACAAGAATTTGTCATATTTCTGATCCATCATCACAATGTCCTGCTGACCACACGCTGGAAACCACTGCAACAGGGTAACACAGAGCATTGCTGCTTTCCCTGTGATTACCTATCCTTCCAGCAACATGCTCAGCTGGCCTATCACCTGCAGCTCAGGACTCTGAGCAAAACTTCCTTCTCATTAATTAACAAAGCTTCATGATGACCTTGAGGTGAGCAATACCTAACAGCCCAGTCTGTGCTCAGACCACAAGCTCAGGACTACTTACTCCCAAAGCAAGCAGTGCATTGACGAATGTTGTATTAATTTAATAAAAATGTTTGTGTTTATTTTTAAATATTATTATAAGTAATGATTATAAATTGATACATTATAATAAGTATTGTATTAATCTAGTAATAAATATGACTAAACTGTCCCATGGCAGCCGCTCTGCATTGCCCTGTCCTTCCCAGTGGTCCAATGCAAACAGGAGGACACCATTTGCAAATCCACCCCCTCCCACAAGCTCTTCCCATCAGCTCCTTGCCTTCGTGTTTGTGCAGAGGCTTAACAGTTCCAGCTCTCTCTTCTCACCACTCCCGGAGGTGACTACTGAGCCATTTGCAAGGGGCTAATGTAATTGAATATTCAGATGTGGGGAGTGGGGCTTTTGGCTGAAGACAGCAGTGAAAGGTTCTGGGGAACTCTGAAAGTCCTGCTCTGGGGTCTCAGCAGAGTTACACATGCAACACAGGCTGCAGCCTCAGCCTGGCGCAGAGTGCACAAATAAATCCTCAGCCATTCATTGTTTTTAGGGATGCACTGGGCCATTGCTCTCAGTGCAGTGGAGTGCTTAAGTTAGAAACTGGTGCCATGCAGTTGTCAGCAGCCCACACACGCTGCAGGGCTCACACACCCGCAGCAGCAGCAGCCTCCACCCTGACCCAGAGCACAGCCAGAAGCAGAGGTGAGGCTGGCAGTGGCAGGAAGACCAACCCTTCCTCTGAAGAGGGGATTCCAAGAAGAAGCTCTGTCTGTGTGGGTTAGAAATGAAGCTTGTGCTGGCAAAGGCGACAGGGGAGCTCAACAGCTGGTACCCAACATCAGCAACTCTCTACCATGACTTGATTATGCTGTGGCAGCTTTATCAGGCTGCCCTTTGATGTGCTGACAGCAGCAAACTGCCTGTGTTGAACTTGTGGCCACGCAGGCTGAAGCACACACCCCAAGCCCACACCACGTGAGGCGTTTTGTTAAATGAGGAGGCGATAACACAGATAACACAGCTGACGTCTGGGCATGGAGAGATGCCTACTGGCACTGCTCACCTCAGGGAGCTCCAAGAAGCTCCTTTAGACCTGACAACAGACTTATCCCACAGGTATTGCCATCCGTGGAAGCCATCCTTTGGTAGGTGGCTGCCAAAGAAAGGGCACATCAGTTGTCATAAGCCATTTTACAAGAATATCTACGAAACTACACAGACCTGTACCAAGCACAGCATTTCCAGTAGAACCAAGTCCCCAGACAGAATAATCTATTTCTCTTCAGGAGACTAAGCAAAAATCAGGAAGGCTTTCCTCTGCAAAGGTTGAGAATAATCAGGGTAGAGGAGCGAATGGCAGTTTTTAGAACATTTATTGCTTTACACAGGAAAGTATTTTACTCCTTGTTGGTGCAGGCAAGAGGTTGGGAAAGGACCTGGCTCAACCCTGGAAAAAGCAAGAGAGGGATTACAAAACTATGCTTGTAGTCTCAGCTTAACCCATGAACCTGCACAGCATTCAATGAAAAAGGTTGTAAATGCTTCATCAGCAACATGACCAAGCTACATAGGAAAGCAAAAGAGAGGAAGGGCAGATCCAG
>NW_005054494.1:521650-547013 GCF_000277835.1 Geospiza fortis | reverse complement strand
TGCTATTTATTGAAGAAACAGCAAAAGCTTCAGCGTGCTTCAGGATACAAACGCTGACACGGAAATTCAGAGCCCTGAACCACCTCCAACAGGGAAAATATACTGACCGCAGTCTCTTTGGAGGTCAAACAAAATCAATAGCCTTTCTCTCCAGTCTGTCTCTAAACTAAGCTTCTTTCAAAGACATCCAGAGAAAATGGATCATCTTTTGTTGTTGTGTGTGGTTTTGGGTTGGGCTTTTTTTGTTTTGCTTTTTTTTAAGTGGTCAAACATTCATAGAAGCATAAGAACTCCTTCCTCCCTAAGAATACTGAAAGGATTGTATAGAAGTCAACACTGCCCATCAGTTTTACTACACAATAGATGAGTTATCCACTTCTTGGGGAGGAAACCAAGCTGGAAGCTGCTTAGTGCTCAGCAAGAGAGGAAAAAATAAATCAATGCATTTGCTTGATTGGAGTACATTTAAAGCTGGTTGTCAATTAGTTCAACACAGTTTGCTGTTAGAGAGCACAACAGTTTAGCCCCAGGAGCTGAAGTTTGCTGCATTTCCTCAGATTCCTCCTGCTGAGAGACAGATATTGGATGCAGCCAGGTCAGGCACAGAGGAGGAGAAGGGGTGAGGCTGAAGTCACAGCCACAGAGTGGGAGCCTAACATCAGATACAGCCAACGGTGACGGCTTCCTTCTGTTCCGAGCACACAGCACACCAGGCTTGTGTCCAGAGAGGAGCAGAGATGAGAACTGGTTCTCACCCTGGTACACAGCACGCCTCTCCCCTCCCCAGCACACATCTTCTGGGATAAACTACAGCTTACACACCCTTGTGCAGATGGTATCATCCGTCCCACACAAGGGGGTCACCCCAAGCTGAGCAAAAGGGCAGAAGGACCAAAGCGGGAGGATGAAAAACTTTGCCTATCTCCAATTTTTAAAGTAATTCTTAAAAATCCAATACAAAAATCCCAAATGGGGACAAACCACAAAAGTCACTTCCCAAGGGTCCCACTGAATGCATCCAAAGGAAAATCAGAGAAAGGGATCACCAATGGCTTTACCTGCCAGTTCTGTTCTGACAATCAGTGTTGAAAGACACTCATTCAGGCTGAGAAGGCTCTTGAGAGGTGATCCAGCTCAACCCTCTGCTTCGAGTAGGACCACCAGGGCTGGGGACCATCACTTCTCAGCTGTGCTCCAGCTACCCTGCAACAGGTCACTCTCTGAGCAAGTGACATCCTGATCTAAGCACACCTGAGGGTGGCATTACTGTGTCACAGGCATGGCTGGAGAGGGACAGACACATCTGCAGCTGACAGGGGTCCCAGCACCAGCAGGGCTGAGCACTAGCCCAGCAGAGTGAGCTGCCCCCGGCCATAACCGTGAGACCCTGGTGCCCTCGCAGGCACAGGGAGTCCCGTTTGCCAGCAGGCACCCATCCCACACTGCCGGGCTGTGCCGGCAGAGCCTCCACGGGCTGCGCTCAAGCCACGCTGTGTCTGCAGCCGCCCTTCCAGGCGCAGCACACCTGACTCACGGCCGGCCTGCACTCACACCACGGCAACGAGGGTTTGTTCCCTCGGCCGATGTAAGGGGCGCCTCATTTCCGAGCGAACACATTTAGCATCCTGTCATTAGGATCTTAGTCCCGTGCCCACACGGGTCTAACGGCGCTGGAAAATCCTGGGGAAGCTCAGAACAGGCTCCAGCAATGGTGACCATCAAACGTCCACCCCAGCTCCAGTAGCAGCAGGAACAGCCAAGGCTAGGAGCTAGAAACAAAAGCGCTGCTTCTTTGTAATGCTTTTTTATCTCCCCTCCTCCAGCCCCCCCAGGTGGGACAATTTACCCGGTGACTATAAAGCTCTTACATGCGCTTGTTAGCACCCCCAAATTAGTAGGTGTAAAGTCAATATCCTTTTGCCTATTTACTCCTAATGAGTCACCAGTCAGAAACTTCGCTTGAAAAAAACGGTTACAAATGCAGATGCCGAAGCAAATGAAATAAAGGCAAGAATCACAAACGTTGCACAAAGGCAAGGGGCTGGGCACACCACACAGCACCAGGCCATTGTCACCGGCTCAAACCTAACAGCTTTGATTTGCCTCCCACCGGCTAAAATGGTTTGAAATGCAAGGTCTGAACAAAGGTGCAAGACACAGGAGGAATGGGAGGCACTGCTGGGCACTTAATCTCCTTTCAGTCTCACACAGGAGCTCCAGGAATGGCTCTGTTGAAGTCGGTGGAGTTTCAAGAGTGTAGGAAAAAGGATAATCAAGCCTTGGCTGTAACAGAGATCCAGCCCTGTGATCCCTCCATGCAACCAGCAGAAACATTATTAGGGATTTGTGCTGAAGTTACCTTTAGGCAAGTTCCTTTGGCACTGGAACCTGGGCCTACATCACTGATGCCAAGAGGACAAGACCAGCTTTTGGGAGCTGCAGTGTTCGCCCTCTAACTAACCAAGTATGTGATTTGAAATCAGGAGCCTGAAGCATCCCCCAGTCTGCTTCAGCACTCACCCCTGCAAACTGTGAGCCTTGCAGCTGTCCCTGGCCAAGCACTGGGGACACCTGGACAATATTTTTTAGATTTATCTGGTGCTTACATGCCATCCTATTCCTAGCCCTTCCCTGCTGCTTCTCTACTCTAGGGTCCTCACAGCCTCCAGAGGCTGGGCGTGACATCCCTCTCACATTCCAACAGCCATTTCCTCTCCTGCTTATCCTTCCAAAAAGCACTTGAGTACCTCAGATATAAACCAAAGCACATCAGCTCGAAGCCAGACTCCCAAGCATGTCACCCACCATGGGGGTCAAACACCAAAGGCTCACATCGCCATCGAGCTGCTCAGGAGCAATGTCTGCTCCTTCTCTGCCCCACCAGCCCAGCTGTGAGACGAGGCCAGAGCAGCTGAGCAGCGCAGGAGAACAAGGACTCCTCTCCACAGTAATACCTGGGGCCAGACCCCTCCAGCCAGCACAGCTGCTGTCACTGCTGGAGAACACCCAAAACTCATCACAGCTGAAAGAGGCAGGGCCACAGTGGATGGTGGGGTTTTGTTCATATTGCTCTGGGAAGAAAGGCACCTTTTTTGGCAGCTGCAAATGCAGAAGAGGAGAAGGCCTCCAGGCACACGTTTCAGCTCACAGAGACAAGGGCAAAAATATCTGAGCACTACCCAGTCGCGCTCCAAGCTCCACCACTCCAGGCAGCATCAGCAAAGGACAGACACATCCCCAAGGCAGCTACAGCACAACTCAGGGACACAAAGCTCAGGATATATTGAGAAGGTGTCAGCCCCTATGTTCACTATGAAAGCACAAACTGTCTGTTATGGGCATTCAAAAATACTGAAAGCTCTTCAGGGACCAAAGTGGGCACTATTTATTGCTGACACAGCTCATTAAAAGGGATGCTCGCTGAGTGCAGCTCCCTTGAACCCCAATAGCCCCACACTTCCTCACTGGAAGAAAAGTAGTTGTTTCTTATTTTTTTACTGGGACTTGTCCCTGCCTCTACATCCAGCTCACCTTCCACTTCTTGCGAGCACTGCGACCGCAGACGCTCCACACGTGTTCTCCTCTGCACCCGACTGGCAAGCAGTCTGGAAAATGCCAGTATTGGAACGGCCTGGATTCAGCGGTTTCTGAATGCTGATCGGACACTATTTCATTCAAGCCACAGATAGTCATATTTTGGGGGTATTTTCAGCTCCCTTTCTGGACTCTTCCAGCTTTCCAAGCACCATGCATCAGCAGTTTCTCCTCTTCATAGCTTCGTTATTTTTCACCTTTCTGCCGAACACCGGTGCAGTTCTGCGGGGCCTGGGCTCTTCCCTGTTCCTGCAGACAGCCAGGCAGTGCTACTGGCCTTGTTAATGTTTGCTGTGCTCCACCTTGCAGCTGCGGAAATTCCTGACTATCTGTTTTTTCAAAGAGCTGAGGTGAAATCCGAGTGACTGAAGTGCCTTATTTTTTACAAATTTAACACCTTTCTTGAGGAAACCCCAACCTGAAAACAGGAACAGTCTCACAGCATCTCAAAGCACCAAATAATTACTTCTACCCAGGCTACCAGTGTGGTCTCCATTAGCACCGTCTTCCTCAGCATCTCTCCATCTGCAAAGCTTTCATCCTGCCGGCACACTGTGGGCTCAGGGGGTTCTGAGCTGAGGAGGGACACATGAGAACACTGAGATGATGAAATTCATGCTACTTCATTATATATGAGGAACAAAGTTCCTCCTGTGTCCAGTGTCTGGAGGGTCCAGCCCCAGCGTCCCACCACCCCAGATCACCCTTCCTGGAGTAGGAGATGCTCCAGGTGAGTGTGTGGCCAATGCCAACACCACCATGAGTCTCCAGGAATCTGACTTTAGGAATCTCAAACAACAGGCGAGTGAGGTTCCATGATAACTTCAAGGAGAAGCGTAATCTTCACATCAAGTTTTGTATTCCCCATCCTGTCTTTAGTTAGGCAGTTTTAAACAGGGTTATTGACATTTCTCATGCTTTCCAAATGTTTCTTGTGAAGGAAAAAAATTCTTTGGCCACTTGACATCATGTATGGGAATGTACACAAAGCAAAATGTACGAGAGCATTTGTTGACAATGTTTTCCTTCCTTCTTCTTCAAAGTAAAAGCAATTAAAAACCCTTTTGGAAATGCAGACTAGCCTATTTGTAGGGTACTTTTACTTGTGCCCCAAGAACCGACTTGAATTAATCAATGACTGGCCAAATGCTTAGACATGGGAACACCTCAGAGAGCACAAAACAAGGTTTGGTAACAGGCACCAACACAGAACAACTGCAGTAAACCCAAAGGAGTTCTCAGCATTTGTGCACAGAATCACTCCTGGCCTAGAAATGTACTAAAAATTATGCAAACTTCTTCCAGAACTTCATCACAGAATGATTTGGGTTGGAAAGACCCTGAAGATCACCTCCCAGTGTCCCCCCAGCAGTCCCCAGTACAGATTTCAGACAGAAATAATCACTATACTGACAAGCACAGAGCATTTCTGGAACCATGGAGGAGAAAGGAAAGCCCTAAGTTTGTTTCTGTGTTATTTCATCAGAGCCAGGGAAGAACATTTGACAAAGCAGATGCTTGACCTTCATGGGAAAGCACCATAAACACAGCAAGGCAGGAGCAGATAACATCATATTGACCTGTCTTCAGGGGCTGGCATTCACATTTTCATAAAGTGTCTAAGAAGATAAATCACTATACTAATAATATTTGTATTGATTATCTAAACTGAAGCAGCAATCGACTCCATTGTCTCACTTCCTCTGAAATTGCTCACAGATGGGATCCTATTTCCTATTCTGCATTTCTAATGGGAACACTTAAATCACAGTGCGGAATTATACACACACACACACAAACTGTTAACAAAAACCCTTTTATGACTCACATGAAAATAAAGATTTTTCACTTTGTAGCTCACTTTCCACTCCATACAAGAATTAAAAATGACAAATTATCAGCAGATCCCTAAATTACCTCTCCTCGTTATTTCTGAGTCTCTAATATTTGCTGACAGATAGGCCTATGCTTTCCAAACCCTGACCAGTGCTTGTGGAGACTTGTGAAGTATAGACACACAGTTAAAAGGAGATTCTTTGTTTCCCCATGAAAGTCAAGGTTCTTTAAGCTATCTCAAGATCCAGGAGTAGGGAAATCTAAAATCAGTGTGGTGTCAGAGGGAAAATAAACGTAAGGCTTTGCTGTTATGCAGGTACAAAACAAGGACTGGTGCAGAGAGACTGGGCTTCAGGTGTGATGCTGGTTGCAGCAGGAGCTCAGGAGAGCAGCTATCAAAATCAAAAGTAAAGGAAATTGGCAACAAATTAATTGTTCAAAATAGGTTTGTCATGAATCAAAAAGGCTAGGATTTTTCTCAAACTTCTCATCCTGCCTAAGCAAGGCTTTTCCCCACCTTGGCACGAGCACAGAATATGGCAGAATAAAACCAGAAAATGTCTTCAATATACAGATGGTTTGTATAAGATGCTAACAGTGTGTTTCAAATAGAACTTTTCAGAGCCACCAGGAAGGTGAAGGCAACCAAGAGCCCTCGCTGCCCAGAGCAGGCTGGAAACCCCAGCCCCAGCTCCATCCCCAGCCCCAGCCCCAGCTCAGGTTTCTGCCTCACACAGAAGCTCCTCCTGGCTCAGCAAAACCCGGAGCTGCCTGAAGCTTCAGCTCATCCCCTCATCTGCTTTCAAGGAACAGCTTCACCACTGCCCCACTGCAGATGAAAAGGGGAGACGTTTTAAGGAACAAAATATAATACAGCTCTCAGGGATCGCTGGGCAAGCAGGGAAAAGCCCAGAGCCACAGCACAGCAGCTGGAGGGCAAAGGCTGCTCGGCTCAGGCCTGTCCCCAGGACCCATCTGACTGTACAGCTGCCATGGTGAATGATCATCCCCTACGCTGAGGTCAGCTCTGCCCCCGGGCTAAGTAAGTGAAAATAAATGGTTTAGAGGATAAAAGGTCTTTTAAAAAATTTATTTGTCTTGTTGTGATGTCAAAACTGTAATGGGAAGAGACTGGAGGCAGCGATACGTCGGTTAAATGGGAAACAGCCATTCTGATGGGTCAGCACAATAAATTAAAAGGCAGATCCCAGCTCATGCGGGATTTGGGGCTGAGCTGCACTGACAGACAAAACCTTGCGTGCACCTGTTCCTGGCAAGAAAAGCAGCCTGGAAATACACGTGGAAAAACTGCGGAAATACAGCGATATTTCACAAATGCAAATTGATGTTCGGACTACATCTCTTATCTTTCTTGCACAGAAATTCCGAGCCTTCCAGCCACAATGAGTTTAGCTTTTTACTCCTGCTCTTTCCAGGAGGTGGATCAAAATTGATTCAAACTATTCCAGGACGGGAAAGGGTTAATCAGATTTCCCAAGGCAGCTTGCTGTTAAGGTGCCAGAAATACTGAGGGAAAGAATGACTTGCTAAAGATGGGACAATGGCACTGGTATTTTGCATTTGTTTCCAGGCTTTCAGATAGAACAAATGGGAGTCATTAGTGAAATGAGTTTAGGGAGTTCTAAATTAGCTGTCAGGCTGCCAAGCCCGAAGAAGTGCTATGTCAGCCATTAATTCTGGAGAGCACCAGATTACCCAAACCTAGGAAGGAATCCTGCAAAATTTAGAGTCAATTAAAGGAGGCTATTTTGCTATAATATTTTCCACACATATTACACCTCCTCATGGAACAGAGCCCACTTCTACCACAAATGAAATCTCTGGCAGGATGGAGTGTGGCTGATGTCTAGACAGCAGTAATGTGCTCTCCGTGGGCAGGTCCGCTGGCATCTCAGGGCAGCTCCAGCTCGAGCAGGAGGTGGAGGCTGCGGGGCTCAGCAGCCTGGCTGGAGCGGCCCCAGGAAGTGACACCCGTTTGCCTCAGCGCCTTGCTGTCTCTGAACCACCCAAAGCAGCACATCTGTGTGGGGCGTGATGTCTGTGCCCAGAACGCCCTTCCCTTCCCCTTCCCCTTCCCCTTCCCTTCCCCCTCCCCTTCCCCCCTGACCCCACTGACAAACCCAAAGACCCCAAACCCGTCCCTCGGGAGTTCTGAGCCGAGCCCGCGGAGCCGGGGCAGCCTCCGGGGGCTGGCAGTGCCTCAGTGCCCAGCGCTGATGTCCCACCTGTGCCCTGCCCCTGCACAGGGTGTCCCCAGATAAAGCCTCCACGCTGTAGACGAGAGAGCTTATCGGTGGGAAGGTTTATAAAACGCAGGGTTTGTAACCTCCTGAGGGACCTGAGAGTGTTTTTGAAGCTGTGATGGAATGGATGCGCGGAGCACACACCACCTGGAAGGCGCCGATCAGGGATGCACCTCTGTGCCGAGCCCAGCCCCCGGGACACCCCCACACTCCGCAAAGTAAAGTTCCCTCCACCGAGGGGAGCTAAGGGCTCTCACACCTCTGCACTGATGGCTATCACTGCTCCGTGCCCCGCAGGACAGCAGGACTGGGAACAAATTAAACCAAAAACCTCTGAAATACAAATGAGGCAAAAAATGCCTTCACCCAACCAAGAGAGCTCTGCCTGCCCAACTGCGCCGGATATACAGATCGTGAACAAACAGGATAGAATGTCTTCTGCCTTTTGTGAAATGAAAATAAATGAAAGGATCTAAGGTTTCAGGTCACTGATCCCTCTCTTCCCTATCTGTACCATTTATCGGAGGTAGATTATAAAGGTTCCAGGTCCTTTTTTTTTTGTCGGCAATTTAATGGTTGTTTTTTCTCCTTCATCCTTTCATTTTCTGAATGAAAGGACCACTTAGGAACATGTAAAGCAATAATAAACTTATAATAGAAATATTGTTTTTCTGGGCCAGTGCAAATTCTTTCTGAATAGGTTCAAGGGATTAAAGTAAAAATGCAATTTGTATATACATCAGTCCTTTAATTAGTTTATAGTCTGTTAAGAGATAATATTTTGCTCACACAGATCACCTATTATCTAAAGATCTCAGAGCACTTTAGGAACATCAATTAAGCCTTTAAAAAAAACAACCTTGGGAGATAGGTTAGTGTATTTAGATTAATTAGTGTTGCTGTGAGCAGCAGGCATTATTATTAGATTTAATTTAGTCCAATAATTGACTTATCTGTTAATGGATTCTAATTCATCTGAGAAGGGATCAAATCCATCTGATTAAATGGATTACATCGACTCAATTAACTCTATTAACTGACTTAATTTGACATTTAATAATCTGACACACAGGACCAGATCTTGGCCCCAAAGAATGCATAAACCAAAAATTACACCCTGGAATTGTTATGGCAGCACAATTATGCATTGCAGAGCATGCATTTTGCCTTGCACATGGCATTTACACACCTGGATAAAACAATCAACTGGGATTCCTCTGGCTGGATCCCCCAGCCCTGCAGCAGCATTCCTCCCTGACCAGGGCTGGCTGCTCATTTTGCTGTACTTGTGGTGGCTGCTTGGAAAGCAGAAGCTCCCTGCCTGAGATCTGCCACCTCCCCTCTGTTCTGGGCATTCTCTGCAACCAAGAGGTGAGAAGTTTTACAGAAGTCAATAAGCCTTGCAATAAAAGTAACCTCCCTTCAAAGGCAGGACAACCCTCCCATTTGGAAGCTGGATATGTGGAAAAAAAAAAAAGGAAAAAAGAAACATTTGGACACTGTTGTGAATATAAGGGAAGACGGGAAAGAGGTGTTAAAACATTATTTATTCCGCTATCCTTAAAACGAGCTGGTGCTGAAGGGCTGGTGATGAGCGCCAGGGACCTCCTGACAGAGCTTCCCACATGAACCCTGGGCCGGCGTGGCCCTTGCCCGATGTCACCTTCTCCTAACTGGACCGGGCTGTCAGAGAATGCACGGCTGGAGCCAGCTCACGGGCACCTTTGCCCACATCTCTTGTCTTTTCTCAGACATTTCTCAGACGTGTTTCTCCTCCTAAAGCCTTCCCCAAGCTGCAATCCTTAGGCCACCAGCCCACATCGCCCTCGCCGTGCGCTCCCCCAGCAGGGCCGGGGCAGGAGCCGGTGCCATCTGCGAGGGTGGCACAGCCCGGCTCTGTCATGGACTGGGAAAGGGCAGGGGGACACTCAGCCATCTGCTGCGTGGGAGGAGAGGTGTCCTCCTCCAGATGCAGACCTGACTGGCAAGACGGAGATGTGGATCAAAAGTTTACAACTGTTGAGATCCCCAGACCCGGTTTAAGCCTCTCTCTGGTCTTGATCAAAGGTTACTCCATAATAATGCCTCAGGGGGCGGGGTTCCTGGCACATAATGAGCCCTGTGTCATTGCTTTTGTGTCCAGGTTGGGCTGTAACACAGATGGTTCTCACTCCAGTAACTCCGACATCTCTCCCCCCTCCATTATCCCAGACAGGAGCTTTGCGTGGTTCCATCCCGGCCCACCGTGTCCCACCTCACTGTCTCCCCGATTATCATGCTCCGAGTGCTCCGTGCCAAGCAGCACCAAGAGCAGATTTCCATAACCTTTCACAGCACTGGGGGCGAGAAGGCTCCGCAGCCCCGGCGCGTTTGCTGAGAGGTTCTGGGGACAGAGCCGGACGGGGTCTGGGGGGGCAGGCAGGGATGGGGAGCGGGGTTAGGAGGCAGGCAGGGATGCAGCAGTGAGGTTAGGAGGCAGGCAGGGATGCAGCAGTGAGGTTAGGAGGCAGGCAGGGATGCAGCAGTGAGGTTAGGAGGCAGGCAGGGATGCAGCAGTGAGGTTAGGAGGCAGGCAGGGATGCAGCAGTGAGGTTAGGAGGCAGGCAGGGATGCAGCAGTGAGGTTAGGAGGCAGGCAGGGATGCAGCAGTGAGGTTAGGAGGCAGGCAGGGATGCAGCAGTGAGGTTAGGAGGCAGGCAGGGATGCAGCAGTGAGGTTAGGAGGCAGGCAGGGATGCAGCAGTGAGGTTAGGAGGCAGGCAGGGATGCAGCAGTGAGGTTAGGAGGCAGGCAGGGATGCAGGAGCTCCCGGCCGGGAATCTCGGGCTCTGTCATGGCAGCAGCGCCCTCGGCCACGAGCGCGCTCCCGCACGCGGGGTTTGTTGTTCAGACACGATTGCATATGTATGAAGGGGACAAGATGGGCTTTGACACATAAATTAGCACTTGTCAGCTGCTCCCGGGAACACTTCCCTGCTGCACCCACTGTAAATGCCGCCTTCTTTCACCGAGAGGAAAACTCCATCACGGCACCTGACAGCCACCGCGGGCAGCAGCCGCGCCCGGGCGGCGGCGGCAGCGCCCAGCGCCTCGTTTACACATCAGAGCTCAGGAGGATGAATGCCATAAAATGACACAATAATTAGCAGCCAAGTGGCACTTTTCACTCCTGTAATATCTGGGAAAAAAATTTGGGAATGACAAAAGGCAAGGTTGATGAGACGGGAGGGCAGGGCGTTCTCTGAGAGAGGGGCTGACCCCACACAAGTGCCTTGGGGGGTCACTCCCTACCTGCCCGGCGCTCTCTGGCTGTCGCTTCCCGCGGCACAGCTCACGCTGCTCCTGCACCTGCAGTGGCAGCAGCTGCCCTCAGTGCTCAGCGTGTGCCTCATCCCTCCTGAAGCTTCCCGAGGGAACAACCGCTCCCCGATTTTGACCTGCCCTCCTCGTAGCTGAGCTCCACCTCACCAGTGCTGCACCAGGCAATCCCATACGAATGGCTGAGCCAGCAAACTCTCACACACACCTCTGCAGCAGCACAGGAACACACAGGGCTGCACATCCCAAACACAGACAGGACCAGTGTTCTCAACAGCCCTAAACTCCTCCCAACAGCCAGCTAGAGTAAAAGCATCTCAGCAGAAACCATCTCAAAATGAACCAGAATTACAGCATTTTTCATAGCCCAGACTCTAGCAGCGTTTCCAGCGTGTTGCTTGTGTGCAAATCACAACAAGAATAGTTGAATGCGCTGTCAGCACAGGGTAAGTGCTGTTTTTCCTGCAAGATCCACACACTCAAGAGATTCAGCTTGAGCTCTGGGGTACTCTCAAAGCTCTCAAAGTCTACTTTCAGTTTAAACCAAATATCCCACCACCCGAACAGAAGAAAGTGCTTTGTTCAAACACTGGATTCACCCAAACACAAGCCCAAGAGTTCATGGGGAAAGGACTTCCCCAACCACCAATTTAGGTATCATTTATGAATCACAGTAAACACTGTGAGCTCATGGCCTGGGGAGAAAGACATTCTTTTCTTCAACCATATACTAATAAATTGGGGCATGGCAGTATTGTGAGAACTGCCTGCAGCTGGGAGGCAGCACCAGCAAAACAAATCTCATGTTCTTAACCTGGAAATGTTATTTTTCCTTTTATTTTGGTTTTTATTGCTCTTATTACTTTTCTCCCAAGAGGTTCTTAGCACAACACCCTGGATTAAAGCCTTTGACCTGAAGTCTGGGGGATCCCAGTAAATATTCTTACCATATTTATCTCCATCTTCTCCTTTGGCACTGATCCTCCTGCCGAGCACTTGGATGTGCTTCCCACTTGTCCTGCTGTAGAGCTGATAGAGCCGGAGCTGCTTCCTGCTCACATCGTCCCTCGCCCGCGTCTGGTTCTCCACGTGTATCCGAAAATCCACATTCTCCTCAGCAGCAAACATCTGAGACGGGTGGGGAGTGGGGAGAGAGAGCAGAACAGAGCATGAACACAGCAAGGCTCTGGGGCAGAGGGACTGCAGACTGGCCTGCCAAGGGCACTGGCACTGGGGGGCCCAGATTTGGCTGCCTTTCACTTGGCAGCAGCGTCAGCAGCCACCCAGAGCTGATTCTCCACAGTAAACCAAACCTGGGCCATTGCAATCAAACTGGGAGTTTTTGAATAAAAACTTCTGCTCATCCCTGCTTTGATTAAATCCTAGTCAGCCATGCTGACCATAAATTAGGCTCCCCACTGCATATGCACAGCCTCTACCAGGTTACACAGGCCCAAACTGGAGAGTGGAGACAGCCAAACCCTTCTCAGAGATTTGGTGCATCACCTTCAGCAGATGCACTGATTCTCTGAGTTAACTGCAGGAAAACATCAAGGGGAAAAACTCTTTGTGTTGCCCTTAGCAGTCTGGACCTGAACTTCACACTGGCATAAAATCCACTACAATAGAAGTGACACTTGTACACTGCAGCTTAATTGTTTGACCAACTCTGCTCTGCAGTGAAGCCACCTCATGATCACCAGCCATGGATGTGTTTCTGTCCACCTCAAAAGGGCTACAGGAGGAGTGGTGAGAGTCAAACCAGCTTTTCCACCAGTGGCTGTGATCAGCAGGGGTCTGACAACCTCAGCCACCTCATCTGTTTGTTCTGGCCAAGGGAATAAATTAACCTTCGTTCACTACAGCTTAAATTATTACCATAAACTTTTCATTTTGTTTCCTATTTTAAGTATCCCCAAGAAATATCAAAACAGGAGTCCCACTCTTCCTTCCAAAGAGTCATCCTGACTTGCCCAAGGTCAGAGGACCCAACACCACCACTGTTCTCAAGATGCCTCCCCAAAGGGGAGACTGGGCAGTATGCACCCAAACAGCTCTTCACACCCAAACAACAGGAAGGCCCAAAATTGCTCCACAAACTGTCCATCTATGATCTGTGGAGCATTTGCACCACAACATCCACACCGTCCACTCCAAACTCACAGATGGGCAACATTTTGGTGGCAGACTTTACAGGAAAACAAATGACATGAAACATGGCCTGCAAGCAAAAGTGTTCTGTTGTATCAGTGCAGGGAGGGAACTGGAATGAAAATGGAAAAGGTCAATAAATCCTTGTTCAGATCCACTCCAGACTAAAACACTTAAAGAAAGTGCCACAACACACCAAAGAGCCCCACTTCAGCCTCCTGCACATCATCTCATACCAGCAAATGCAGTGAAGCCTGAAAGTCAAAACCTCAATAGAACTTTGCAGCATTTCCAGTTATCCCGGGGACACCCAGGCCTGCAGCAGGAAGAAAAGCAGTGCTGCTGAGCACCCGACCTTCACAAAGCACCCTGAGCCAAAGCCCAAGCTCAGCACAGCAGCAGCAATGAGGTTCCCAGTGATGCTGTGGGATTGCCTTCGGTGCTCTTAGTAAAATCTGGGATTCTGGTATTGATGTTTTGAGGAGAAAGTGATTTATCTCTGATTTGGCTGTCAGAAGCCCATAGGCAGCTGAAGGCACAGGCAGAGGCTGGGCAAGGGAGGCTCAGGGCAATGCTGGGACATTCACAGCGATGTCAGAGGTGACAGGCAGGGCTCACAATATTTCCCACTCTCAGAAAACAGGGTGGCCAGGAGCTGTGACCCAGAGCTGGGGAGTGGGAGGAGGAGCAGCCCCTAGCCACAGGGCATGGCAGGGTGCCACATCAGGATGCTGACAGAGCTCTGGCCAGCAGAGAGCAGGGGCTCTGCTTGCCCTGCCCTCCCCAGGCACCACAGCTACACCTGAGCGAAGCACACAGGACTTCACTTTTGACAGAAATCATATTAATTTATTTTTCTCCTTGCTATGTCTTTTCTTCCTTTCTTTTCAAATCCCATTGCTGCAAAGGATGCTAAACTACCAAACCCAGAAAGGTTCCAGTCATGCTGACAGTCTGCCTTGTGCCCACAAAGCAAGGCTATTTGCAGCTAAAATTCTGGCTCCATTATTTTAAGATTTAAAACAGATTTTAAATCAAGATGACGTCGTTACATTGCTTTCACCACATGTTAATGAATTTCACATTTTTCTAGGAAAAAACCAAAACAGGTGGGATTTGAAGTGGGGGGAAGGGCAGGTTGCTTTGCTTTTTTGGAAACTCCCAACAGAAAATGCAATCTGTTTTCCAAAACATGTTTTAATTATCTTCTAATTGTCTCTGGAGCACTCAGAGTGCAGAGGCCCCAGCCCGTAGCTGCAGCGCCTCGGTGGGCCCAGGAGCACCCATGGAGCATCCTGCACAGTGCTCAGCTCCAACAGGTCACCAACACACCTTTGTCACCACTGTCCTGCCTAAGATCAGCTAATTAAGCGCCCCTTCCCTTTGCAAGAAGGGCACGAGCAGCACAGGGGGTGACATCTCCGCTTCCCCTGTCCAAGGAGCTGGCTGGCCCCACCCTTCGCCAAGAGCTGAAGTAGCTGATGCAGGAATCAGCAGGTGATGCTGACCCTGAAATACAGCCAGCCTAGCCTGTATCACTCCACCACTTCCCTAGAAGTGCCCAGTTCTGACCCAGGGCAGAAATCCTGGAACAGGCTGCAGGTTTCCCTTGCAGCTGAGCTGTCTCCTGGCCAGAAGCCGTGGTAAGAGCAGCAGTGAAACCACCCGGATTTAGCCACCTGCTTAAAGATAAGCTCACACTTAACCACCCTGTGGAAACAGGATGCTCTGCTGGAGGGTGGCCAAAGGGAATTACCCATGCCAGCCTGGGCTGCATCTGGCCTGCAGCAGAGAATATCAATACCCCAAAAAAAATTTCACGCAGTGTTGATTTTATGAGATAAAACTTGTTTGATCATTGCTAAAATCCACTCTCACAGGACCCCTTCCCTACAGGGTACACTCCCTCAAGCAGCAAACCTCTCTGAGATAAGGAAGTCTATATATATATATACCAAAAGAGAGACTCTTCTATAAATCTCATAAAAATTAGTAACATATGTCTCCTTTGGCAACTGATCGCCAACACTCAGTCAGGGAGGTCACCTGAAACCAAGTACACTCACCCTCAAATACACTTGAATGTAGAAATGTCTTTAAGTCCCTTAAACTGAAGGGTTTTCACTCCTGTTCACCAAAGCAAGTTTTCCTTTTTTGTTTTGACTATTGAAATGCTATTACTGCACATAACACATCATACACAAAGTGAGGCCCTTTTTTGCCTTTCAGTCTGATCATCCACACCTCCAAGTAGGCAGCAAAACAGACCCTGGGTCCAGAGCTCCACACAACAGGTCCCTGAAGGGAAGGGCTGCTTGCACCTTCTAGCTCTTGAGCAGGACTGTGAAACACAGGAGACAGGACTCTGTCCTGTCTGGCATCTGTCCAGCTGGTGTGGGCTGCTGTCTGTGCATGTCGATTTCAGCATCTCAGGATAGTGGTTTTGTGTAACTCCATCTCATTCCTTGGCAACAATTTATTACCTGCAAAATTCCAGCTGTTAAATCAGAGCATTGAATTTCATTTCATTTTCACTCTTCCTCTCTTTTCCATCAGTTTCTTATCCATTTTTTATTTATTTGTCACTACACCTTTCAGTGATAATATCCAGCTACAAATACAGTTGGCTATCCAAAGTTTATACAAGGGAATAAACAGCATTTACTTTAAAAATAACCATCACCTCCAGCCCCAGAAGCAACAGAAATGCCTCACTCATGAAAGGAAGCTGCTCTCCCTTGTCTGTTGTCCTTGCCCATTCATTCAAGGTGGAGCACTGAGTTCTACCTCCTTTCCCAACAGCCAAAGGAACCAGAAATTACATCTGTCTTCCAGCAAGTCCACAATGGGAGATTTTCATGTGCTTTTTTGCCAAATGAGTCTCAAATAAGAGTGGATTTCATTTTAAATGGCTTTACAATGATCCTTCAGCTTAAAGAATGACTCCCCTCCTTGTTAAATCCCAGACGGAGGGTGAGGGAAGGACCATTTTGCTGATGCAGCCTAAGGTTTCACTGTGCATTAATCCAAGAAAAGCTCAGGAGCGGTGGCAAAAGCCTCCAAGAGCAGCTCTGTGATGTCAGCCCTGCACAGGCTCGTGCCCCATCTCTGCACTCTCAGATGCCTCCTGTGAACGGAGCAATCCCAGCCCCGGCAAGGTCAATGAAAGCCTGGCCGTGCCAAGCTACGTCTGCAGGATTTGGCTTTCCACCCAACCAACCTCCAGCACTTTGGATTTTTCTATTTCAAGCTTTCCAGTAACAGGGGATGTTAATCTGTTATTGTTCATGTCATAAAGCGTTACAGCATGAGATGTCCAAGGCCCACAGCATACCCAAGTTAGCTGGGAGCTGGACTTGAGAATTTCCTGGTGTTTTGCTATTTATGCTACAGAGCACTCAATAGAGAGCTCCGTATGTCACTCAACCATATGTCATTCCCCCAGCTGAACCAGGAATACAAAATCCCTCTAGCTAAGGGCCATACCGATTGCAAAAGATAAACAAATCAGGCTATTCAAAGTCCTCTCAAACCCCATCTGATAAGCAGGAAATACTTATTACCTTTCAGCCATCAAATCAACCCAATATTAATGATTTTCTCCATGACCTTCTAAACACATGAAAGTTAACTCAATAAGGTCAACAAGAGGATATCCAAGACAGATCTCTCTCAAGCCCTCAAAGGCAAGTAACAAACCACTTTGCTTCCACGACTTTGGCAGAATTCCTGTATACAAATCACAGCAGGATTTGCTAGCTCCCCATGACAGCCACCCTCAGCACACAGCGAAACACAATGCACTCCTTTTTCCTCCATTTAACTGCAAAGTCAATCCACCACCACCAGGATGTTGTTACCATCATGTCACAGAGCCTTCCACAGCTAGACAGCAGTGGATGAGCAGTGCTTGGGTGTGGTCCTTTCTGTGGCTTTAGGAGCACGTTTGGAAAAGGAGCTCCATGCTCAGATATGCAGAGAAGGTACTTTACAGTGAAGCTGTGTACATCCAATGGGAGAGAGGCCATGGTGCAGCAGTGCCAGAAGTCCACAAATGGAGCTAAGCCTTTCCAAATAACAGAACGTAGAGCTTTGCTTTGGTGTTTGTTTCTTCCTGATACCCATGGAAAAATAATTTTGTCTTGAAAAGTAAATATCCAAAAATTTAAGCTGCACTCTTAAACTGTGGGAGATGTCACCATGGATGGTGACTGTGCACCTTTTGGGATGGTCTGTGAGAAAGGGCATGGAGCACTGTGGAATTGGTTGTTCAAAATGGTCAGATATGAGATTCCACAAAAAACTTTACCAATGGCATTTACATTGAAATGCTTTTTGGTATTTCTTTTTGGTGAGAAAGCTGGAAAAGGAGAAGGAAATGGGGTGATGTGGGGGTCAAGCCTGCCCATCCCTTTGGATTTCAGAAATGTTAAATGAGACCCAAGGAGAACACATTTCCAGGGCTTAGAAAAGGGGACACAGCTCCATGAGGTGACACATACTTGGATCCAAAAGCTGTTCTGCAAGCGAAGCCTCCTTTCCTCTGGAGAGCTGCCTTGTGCATTCAGAAAGGCAGACTGAATCTCCTTGGGCAGTGCCAGACCTCTGTTCCCTCTGAAACACACAACCTCTGAGAAATACAGCCATCACTCAGCCACACTTCCAGCAGCTCCAAGACCCCGCTGGCTGTCCGTGCACCACTGCAAAAGCAACGCATCTGTCGGCCTTGGAATGGCAGGCGCATGTTACTGAGCCTGGTATGAAACCAGGAGGGAGGCTGGAGGGAGTGCCAAACAACTGGAACCTGAGAGTTTGAGGAAATGAATGTTTTATGGCCCATCAATCAGTATTTGACCATTTTCTAGAGAAAGATGATGCCACTTTCAAGAAAACTAAGTTTTTCCTTTTGACGGTGGAATGAGCCGTAGCCAGAACTGTGAAAATGCACCATGTGTGATACGCTGAGATTCTAAACTTCTTGCACCCTGGGAAATGGTTAATCCTGGGGAAGAGCAGGGTTTCAGCCTTGATGAATGGCTTTTAGGAGCCCAGCTGGAGGCAGGACATCGCTGCTCATGACCTCTCATCACGCCCAGCCTCTCATCTCGCCCTGCACCTCTCTGTTCTCACTGGCTCAGAACAGGTCACTGCCAGCAGCTCCCAGGTCACATTACTGACAACGTCACCACGAGCAGCAGCAGCTCAGCTGCCTGCACTGGCCAGCCCTGGTGCCCCCCGTGCCCCTGAGCTGTGCCCTGGTGCTGCAGCACCAAAGGGGCCCAGACTGAGCCCCCTCCCAGCACCCAAAGGCAGCTCGTTCCCAGTGGGACCAGTTCCCGCTACCTGCGTTGACCAAAGCAAAACAACCTCATGCACTGAGGGAGATCTGCGGGAGGCCACAGCTTGCCATGGGCTCTTGACAGTTCAAGTCTCCAGAAATACAGTTTAGACCTTAACTCTTTTTCTTATTTTTCTCCAATTCTGATATATCTTGATGATAATGATGGTGATGATTATTAGTTAGCAGCTGGTATTATTTTACCATGCTATCCATCAGGCAAGGAGCAGGCAGGGCTTTTTCTTTCTTCCTTTCTTTCTTTGTCTTTTTTAATGCTTGTTATATCTCTGCTATATACTTCCTCTCCACACAGAAATATCCCTTCAAAGCTTGATATTATTGAGCAGCTTTCAACCATGCCCAGCAGAGCCATGTATTCTCTGCATTTGTCTGGCCTTTGTTTCTAGGAATGAAATACCAATGGCTGAACAGTGTGACTTCGTTTCACTCCTTCATTCCAATACTTGTTCTATTTCTATCCCACTGGGTCAAACTCACCTATTGTGAGACCTCACCGATTTCAATTACATCAGGGATTAATTTGTTCCATTGCGTTGAAGCTGTTAATACAATCCTGGCTGGCTCTAGATTAGAAAAGGCACGGTGAGACCTCCCTCACAGGCAGTGTGTTTAACAGCAGTCTTGATCTTCAGTTTTGTTCGGCGGTGGGGTGGGTTTTTTCTTCCCTTTGTGCCTCTTTGCCCCTCTTTTCACAATCTTCCCCTTCCTTTCTAAATTGCCCTTATCAGAACTGGGTGGTCCCTCTGACTTCCCCTGTGCCTGGCCAAGTGTTGCCTCCCCGAGCCGCTGCCCAGGGCTTGCGAGGGAGGTCGGAGCTGCAAGGTCTGGGCTGACACCACACAGGTGTGACCACTCCAGCTTTGGCACCTCATCTCTGCATGGGGCTCCAGAGGAAGTTTCTGTGTTCATCCATGTCCCCTGCACTCTGCTGACCAGTGGCAATGTCCTTCACCCTTCACATGGGCCACGCTGGACCCCACATCCCTGAGAGGCTCTGTGCTGCTGTGCTCACTGCTCACACCAAGACACACAGATTCCTCAGAAGTCATTTCATGTCCTTGTCCCTCCTCACAGCATTGGTGTTGCTGGAAAGAAATCTGCAACAGGCTTTGCAGAACAGCCCCAACCAACCCCTGTGAAACCGTGGACCGGGGAGCTCGGCATGCTACAACTGCCTCCACCACCTTAACAAAAAACCTTATTTTCTTGATGGAGAAAGCACTCCTACTGAAATAACCTGCCCTGGTAGGCAGGAATTAAACCCTTGCCCAGCACAGGTGGCTCTGCACAGGTGAGCACAGGGCTGAGGGGCTGCCTGCCCCACCCAGGGTGCTGCTGGCCAAGCACATGGGCTGTCCCCAGGGCCCTCTGCTGCTCACCCAGGGCTGGAGGAGCCTGGGTGGCCACGGCAGTGGGGCTGCAGTGGGCAGAGCTCCCAGTTGGGTGCTCCTGGGACAAAAGCTGCAGCTCCCCACTGAAAATACTTACCAGCAATTTGTTCACCTCTTCAATTGGACCCGAGTCCAGCTACTGAGAAACCTGCCAGGTTCAAAGCACCCCTGACCTTTTCTCCCCTTTCCCCAGGGGAGATGCTCCTGCTGCAAACCCGTCTGGCCACAGCAGCAGGGCAGAGCAGAAACCCCAGCCCACTACCCTGAAACTGGTCAGGCATTTCCTAAACCCTGGAAAGAGGCAGAGTTCTTCACCACAAGGACTTAAAATGTCAGTTTGAAGCATGGGCCTGACAGGTTCAAGGTGACATCTCTGCTCTCTGCTTGATGCCAGCCCAGTTGAGACCTCCACAAAACAGGAGCAAAGGCACAAGATACAGAAAACGTGAGGGATACTCAGGAGAACCCGAGGGATACTCAGGAAAACCCTGCCATCAGGAGGAGATGGAAGATCATCCAAGACCAACCTCCCCATAAGAGAATAAACATTTGCAGGGGCAGCACCTCAGCAGTGATGCTGTGCTTATCCTGGGAGCTCCTCTCATCTGGTCCCCTGACATCCTCCAAGGAACACAGATCCCTGCTCCCACTGCAGAAAAGCAACTCCCTCTAGGGTAAAACACGGCAACTACCGAGCAGTGCACACCAGGGCAGAACACACAAAACACCTTTTTGCATTGCATTTGCAAAGAAAACAGACACTTGGCCAGCAACTGTCCCCACAGCTCCCAAGTCCTGACCTCAGGTGAGAGGTGGCTTCTCTAAAAGCTGATTCAGCAGAGACACCTGGGGACCTGACTGAATTATCCCAGCATCACCTTCCTCTGTCAAGTGTCCTCTCTGGAAATCTTTTACTAAGCTCCAGTCAGTTCCACTCCTGCTCATTCTGACAAGGTAACACCCAGTGACCCTCTGTGGGAATGGAGCCAAGGGGAAGGAAGGGACCTCCTCAGGAGTCCCAGCCATTCACACCAGCCCCGTACCTGCTAACAAAAGGACCCAGCAGCAGTCTGGCATCCTGGTTTCCCTCTGTGACAGAGTCCCCTTCCTGAGGAACCACAGGATGAGTCGTGGAATGACCTGGGTTAGAAGGAACCTTAAAGATCACCTGGTTCCAGCCCTGCCACGGGCAGGGACACCTTCCACCATTCCAGGCTGCTCCCAGCCCCAGTGTCCAACCTGGCCTTGGGCACTGCCAGGGATCCAGGGGCAGCCCCAGCTGCTCTGGGCACCCTGTGCCAGGGCCTGCCCACCCTGCCAGGGAAGCACTTTTCCTAATATCCCATCCATCCCTGCCTTGTGGCAGTGTGAAGCCATTCCCTTTTGTCCTGGCACTATATCACCTTGTAAATTGTCTCTCCATCTTTTTTGTCAGCTCCCTCACTGCTTCACCACTGCCTGCTCCTGCCTGAGGACTGATCAATTCTGCTTGCACAAGTCACCCTCAATGCCAGCCCCAGTCTGTTGTCCCAGGCCAAAGGGCTCCATGCTCGGGGCATTTTTGCTCCAAGTTATGAACTCTGCTCCAGGCTGTCCATGGAGTGCCCACAAAACCCATCAGCACTAACAGGGAGAAATAAAAAATACGCTGGCTGGGTTGGTCTGTAAAGGCTCTTCCTCCAGCACAGCCAGGATCACCCCATACCTGCCAGCAGTCACAGAACTTCTCCTTCCCCAAAAGCCCTTTGAAATACATTCTCAAGCCCTGTTATCTCTCCTGTTTATACCACACTCCCTCTATCATTGAGAAATCTCCAAATAATTTATAAGCCCACAAGCTCCTGCACTAACAGGGCCATAAATCACATTTATAAAACCCATCACCTGCTGTGGCCCCAGGAGCAGCTCCCCAGCTCTCCACAGCCGCACGTTCCGAGGACAAGGCAGCTCTGGTCTGCACCAGCCACAGGTTTGTCCCCAAGCATCCAGAGAGGATCCCAGCCAGTGTCCTGCCTCACCACGCTCTCCCCATCTGACCCCAACACAAGCACACAAAAGAGGGTTTTCTTTGCACAAAATCAAACCAAGGGAGGAGGATGTTTCTGGCTACTTTCCTCAAGGAAAAAGGTTGTCCACCTAATAATCCCTAAATGAGCAGTGGGTTGTTGGGCTTTCATGTTTGCCTTCGAGCCTCCCCTTGCCGTGCCAGGTCGCTGGTTTTCTTTTCCACGGAATTGCAAAACCCCTGAATAACAAGATTTGTGCATGGAAGTGCTGACACAACCCTTAACTACAGCATCCTGAACATGATACCAGAATAAGGACGCTCCCTGTGTGGCCCAGCCTATGGATAAATAAAGCATTTCAGCAGCCAGCACCGACAGATCATAAACCTCCACGAGCATAAATACCAACAACAACCCAAAAAGATTAGAGGGCTTACGGGCGAGGCATGCTGGGATGATTTAGAGTTGGGGTGGAAGGGTCATTATTGCTGAATAGGTGGGGGTGAGTGGGCCACAGAAATCAATAAACCATTCTGCTCCCAGGGAAGGAAGGGGCCACGCTAATTGTGCAAACACACATTTCCATGGCAGGCCGGGGCTCTCGGGCTCACCCAGCACAGGGGATGTGGGGAACCCACCCTACGGGCTGAGGGACAAGGACCTCAGCCATGCCATGGCCCAGCAGCTGTCACTCAGGGCACAGCTCACCCGAGCCCCTTGCTGGGCACAACCTGCTGCTGGAGGCAGCTTCAGATGAATGCAGATGCAGGCAACATGCAGCTCCACTACTTCCACTTCCAAGGGAGTTAATGTACAGCTGGCACAGGTATCTCACTTGCTTTCAGCATCACCATCAAGTCAGAGCTTTCCCAGAGTCCAGTTCTAGCACTGAACAATCACCCAACGGGTCCTGCCAGCACCAGTTACCCTCAAGCACCAAAGACAACTCTGGGACCCATTTAATCCTGATCAAATAATCCCATTCGGAAGTTTCCACACTGCCATCAGAGATGGAGGTGGCCACAGAATGAGCCACAACAGCTCTCTGGATCCTCCAGCGAGGACAGACCCAGAGCTTTGCAGATGGGTTTCCAGGCACAGAGTTCAAAGGCAGTGAGCAAATTCCCAGTTCCTCCTTGGGTCCTCCCCATTCCCAGCTTTTCTACATTTTTTCCCCCACCTTCTTTCTAGGAACACAGTAATGACAAAGAGACACTCACTTTGGAGAGTGACGCTTATTTATAAACAGGATAAATCTATACCATGCAAATGCACAGCTGTTTGCACCCAAGGGGCCAAGGATAACCAAAGCCCATTTTGGGGACTCACCAAGGAGGGAACCAGCAGCATGTGGCAATGCCTGTCATTCCCAGGAAGAAGCCTGAGCTCACAAGCACATACAGGTGCAAATGGTGGCAGTTTTTACTCCTGCTGGTCGGAACTGCGTGCTGGTGGTAAAGCACAGGGACCTGCTCTGCTCCCCCTGCATGAACCAATCTCCTCCTCTCTGCCCTTCCACAGGTATTTAAAGAAAACACTCTCTAGATCAGTTAATAAAATAGCTTGAAGTTTGCCCAGCTCACATCAAGCTTACAGCTTGCAATTAATGGATTTCAACTTGACTTGGGATTTTAAGAGTTTTTAAAACAAGAAATTTCATCTTCCCTGCAGAAATAAATTCTTCAATATCTTCACTGCAAAAATATTCCCAGGAATGGACAAGTCTACTACTTATGTACTAAAAACAGCCTGGAAAAAAAATCAGATTACTACTGAGCCTTATCAAAAATATGGCATAAACCATGTGTTGACTTTAATCCAAACCAAATTGTCAATTTGCCTTCAGGATCCCATATAACAAACATGAGCCTAGGGCCAGAAAAGAAAAGCAGAGTTTGTTTTCTAATAGAAGATTTGTTCTGATCTCTATTAGCCACACTTCTGCCTGGAAATATTTACACTGCAAACACCAGGCAAATAGGATTTCTTATCTTTCAGCTTTGTTGAGTTAGGGAAAAGTCTCATTTGGTATTAATTAATTGAAATTGCAAGTTTCCCATTTTGAGGGAACAGTTCTCAACAGTTTTGGAAAATAAATCTCTTTTAAAAATATTTTAAATAAGGGAAAAAATAAAGTGGTGTTAAAATCACTGAGGTTTGGGCTGCTGCATCCCTGCACAGCTTGGGGGTACCAGGGAGAACCCCACACGTTTTGATCCATCCATCACCAGTCACCAACAGTGGGAAAATGCTGCTGGGGGAAAATTCAGGCCAGACATGGGCAGACACAGACATGAGACGCTGGCATGAAGCTGGGGATCCCCCAGGAGCCCTTTCTTTGAGCACTGGGGGGATGTAAGGCCCCGTGCCTCATCCAGACATCCCCCGTCCCTGCCTGGTCTGGGGACACCCTCAGGTGCCACCGCCAGGGCCAGACCCAGCACAGGGCAGCTCTGCCAGCTCAGCCTTGCTGACCTCAGATCAGACTTTGCACAAATTTCCTTTGGAAGTGAAACCCACAACTGAACCTGATGGTGCTCGGTGTCTTGGCTCACACGGTGATGGGGCACACTGGGGAAATCAGGCTCCCAGAAATGAAAGCTGAGCAAATCAATTCCATTTTCTTGTTTGCTACATTTGAATAGCAATTAAATTCCTATTACCTACTCCTTCAACATAAACAGCACAAAGCCTTGCTGGCAGACTGCTCCCATTTATTACAGGACAAGGGGGAATGGGTTTAAAGTAAAAGAAGAAGAGATCTATAGATAAGATGTTAGGAAGGTGGCCAGGCACTGGCACAGATTGCCCAGAGAATCACAGAATATTCTGAATTGGAAGGTACTCATTAGGATCATCCAGTCCAACCCCTGGCCCTGCACAGACACCCCAACAGTCCCACCCTGTGCTGTCCAAACCCTCCTGAAGCTCTGGCAGCCTCGGGGGTGCTTCATTCCTGGCAGAGTCCCAGGCCAGGCTGGACACTGGGCCTTGGAGCAGCCTGGGACAGTGGGAGGTGTCCCTGCCATGGCAGGGGGGGAATGAGGTGGGCTTCAAGTTCCCTCCCAGCTCAAACCATTCTCGTTCTGTGATGAGCAGGGCAGACTCTCCATGCTGGCCAGAGCTGCCCTCACTCCTCCCTTCCAGCCTGAGATGTTCCAGCTTTGAGAATCCCAATGGAAACACAACAGAGTCCCCCCCCCTGCCCACAGCCTGGGGTCAGGCTGGCACAGCCCAGCTCCCAGCACGGAGCTCCAGGTGGATTGCAGGGGAAGCTTGAAGCACTGCCTGCTCCCCAGGACAAAGGTGCCAGTGCCTGCAGCAGCAGTGCTGTCCTGCAGCAGCAGTAGTGCTGTCCTGCAGCAGCAGTGCTGTCCTGCAGCAGCAGTGCTGTCCTGCAGCAGCAGCAGCAGCAGCAGTGCTGTCCTGCAGCAGAGCCGCTGCC
>NW_005054494.1:512559-521626 GCF_000277835.1 Geospiza fortis | reverse complement strand
GCTGGAGCTGCTCTGATCTCAGCTGGCCAGGACGCTCCCAATCACCGCAAGGTCGTGACCACAGGGTCAGAAACCTGCACCTACATACATCATAATTTATTGTACAGCTAATCAATACTGCACTGCCCTGTGCAGTCCTACAGTGCAGCCTCACACCCAGGGACTGAGGCTGCTCATGCAGGGTCATAACCCTCCTGCCTGGGAGAGTAAGGGGGCCAAAAGCAGCTTCGTGTTAGAGCTGGAGAACACGGCTGGAAACAGAGCACAGATTCTACTCCGTTTGTTCCTACAATGCAGTCCAATTCCACCTGTGGTTTGAATTCAGCTTGGGAAGGCAAATCCAATTATCTGATCAGGATTGTACCCCATACTCCAAGGGGAGAAGCGATGCAGCCGGGCTGTGAGATCAGCCAGGGTGTGACAGGAGGGAAGTGACCCCAGTCCCGGTGGGCACTGCCAGCACTGCCAGCTTTCCAGACCACCCCTCTCCTCAAATGGATAAAAACCATCAGAGAAGCAGCAAAATGCCCTTCTATCAAAAATGTCCTTCACCCACTTTCTAATTTATCTTCCCAGGGCTTCCCATCCCAGCAGCCATGCCTACAGACACCCAGCACACACACTACTCACAGTCATTGACCAGGCTCACCGCTGCTCCCTGCATTTTTCTGTTAATTCTGGATTTCTGTGCAAGAGCAGCTCAGGTATTCCAAAAGATACAAAAGCTTTTTAACAAGCTGTCCTTCAAAATTATGCCAAAGACAGTATTCTAGCAGGAAAAAAGGGATTTGACATACAGGAGAAAAGGGAGAAAAAGGAACAGGGAGGACTAAGGAGTGCTGGGAATACCTTGTAAGAAAAGCAATCCACTATTAATTGCTGCATCCCAACATTTCTATCCACACAACATGCACTTCTCTGAGACCTTCACCAAGATTTAGCATCCATCCATTTGGATTTTAAAAGACAAGCAGAGGAATCACAGGGCACACTGGGCCCCTGTCCACCCTGCTTTCCCTCAGTGCCAGCTCCTCCTTGTTTCCAGATCCAGCCCCTTAGCCTGGCCACCATGGGGGCTCTGGGTCTGCCTGGGGCAAGTGCCAGCATCCCCAACCTGCCCCTGCTTCCATCTCCACATGGGTGAGCCCATGGGCTGGACTCTGCCCCATCTCCTGTCCATTACCAGCCACACAACAGTGAGCAGGATGTGCTGGGCCATTCCCCACTGCCCACTTCTTATCACAGAATCATTTAGGTTGGAAAAATCCTCTAAGATCAGTGATCCACCTGTTAACCCAGCACTGCCAAGCCCATGGCTCAACCAGGTGCTCGAGTGCCACACATCTTTTGAACACTTCCAGGGATGGTGGTTCCACTCTTCCAGTGCTTGACAAGACTTTTGTTGAAGAAATTTTTTCCTAATATCCCATCTAAACCTTCCCTGGTACAACTTGAGGCCTTTTACCCCAATGCCACAGCCTGAGATCTTCCCCTCTTCTCCCACAGCCTCCAAAGCAACGTGGACCTCCAGCAGCAGCAGCAGCAGCACCAGCCCAGCTCCAGCCCCGCAGGCAGAGCAGCAGCAGCCCAGGCAAGGAGCCATGGACATCAGCAGAGCTGTTCTGCACCCTGAGCTCCGGAGGTTAAAAGTGTTCTGGCTCTCCTGGCTGCAGCAGAACCAAGGCAGTAACTCCATGGAAAGGCACAGTGAGCAGGGTGTGAGAGAGCCTGGCAAAGGGGAGGATGTGCTGTCACTGCCGTGTGGTTCAGCCTGAAATGCAGCTGTTTGTGTGGGCAGAGCAGGCAGGGGCAGGGGCAGCACTGCCCAGGGAACCAGCCCCACACGGACGCACCGGGGCACAACCAGAGCCCAGCCCCTGGAGGGGGAAGATTGGCAGTCGGCTCAGCCCCTGGGGCTGTGAGGAGGCAGCACAAAGGGAAACACACAGACCATGACAGGCTAAGCCTCCTCCTTCCTCTCTGTTCCCCTTTCTTTCTCTTCATGCTATGGCGAGGCTGCTGAATGGCAACAGCAAAATACTTTTGCAGAGCCAGACGGTCTTTTATATTTTGGGGTTTTTTTCCTTACTTTCCTTCCAGCTGCTTTGCAGGATGCCTAATCCTCCATGGACATCTGGAGAGGCATCAGGACACAGAGGCGACATGCTAGGTAGGCAGCACATTGCACAGCTCTGCATAATTTCTGCTTGTACCTGCTGTTATGGCACAGCAGGTGAGCAAAACACAAAAACCAAGGGAAGGAAAGAAAAACAATCATGTCTGGACCTTCCAGGCCACAAGTACCCAGGTGGAAGCCCCCTGGTTTCAGCATCAGAGCACAGGAAGGCCATGCCCTGCAGCAGAGCATCTCACAGCCAGGAGGGCATTTAGGTGCCTCCCTGGGCCCAGGGCTCCCAGCTCCACCAGCACAACCCACCCCAGGCTTCCCAGGCCAGAGCAGCTCACAGACCCCAGGCAGGGACCCTGGCAGCTCACAGACCCCATCCCTGTCCAGGCACCAACAGCAACCATTCCTCTTCTCCCTTTTTAAATCATGTTCCATTAACACATTTTTTCACCTGCACTTATCATAATAAAGTATCTAAATCTGTGGAAAAACAAAGCAAAAGAAGCTCTGCAAGGGAGAAGAGGAAAGAGCAAAACAGAATCCTAAGGAAAGGAAGATATACATAAAAATACTCCCAAGGATCTGGGAAGTAGCTTATATATCCAAAATAATGATTTTCAGTCCCAGATGAGTCTCTCTCTTGAGGTCAGTCTCACAGAGCAGAGAGGCCTGGCTGACCAGCTCGGTGCTATCAGCTTACAGCAAAACCAAGTATTCAGTGTGGCTGCCCAAGCCCCCAGTGCTGCTCATCCTCCCTGTGCCTCCTGCAACCCTCAGCAGTCACTCACAGCACCAGCTGCATCCCACACGCCAGCCACAGCCACAGAGCTCAGGCACTGCCACCCTTTGCCCATTCTGCTCTTCTCTCTCCCACCTTGGTGTGCTACAGCCAAGCTAATCTGTAAGAAAAACTAATTCTGAGTTTGAGCAGGAATTCCTTCTGTGAATCCCACTCCACTTCAAACCCAGCACTGCTCCAAACCCAGCACCTCTCAGAATCCCACACTGCCCTGAACCCCACACTGAACCTCACACCACTTCAAATCCTGCACTGCTCCAAACCCCGCGCCCCTCGCCCCCATCCAGTCTTGTACTTGTCAGGTGCAATAAGGAAAGCAAAACCAAAATACAACACACCCATCACACTGCATCCAATTAAAAGCTGAACTTCATGGTGTCCTTCTAGGCACTCTCCTCAACAATGCCCATGTCCATCTCTGTTCCTCTGAAGCACCTCACACATCTCTGGAGCTTTGGAAAAGCAAACTGCACTCATGCAGGGGTGCAGAGGAAAGAGCCCAAGGAGCTCTGCTCTGCTGCCCATTGCCACAGCAAAACCAAGCCCCCAAATGCTGAAGCAGCTCACGTTTGGGTCAGCCTCATTGGGGTGAGAATCTGGAAACAGCTTTGCAAATCTTCCTGCTAAATGTCTTTGAGGGCTCTTTGTGGCAGAGAACCCACCCCAGCGCTTTGAAGGGCTGGGGACCTTCAGTGAGAAGCAAAGGCATGGTGTGCCCAGGGCAGGCAGCCAAGAGCTGCTGGTGGGGCACAGGCTGCACATCCCCATCTGTGAGGAGCAAGACCCACAGCTACGCTCCCCCGAGCTAAGCTGAGTCTCACCCCTCCCACAGGAGAGCCCCAGCACACATCAGCCCAAGCACCAGCCCACTGCCACTCAGCTTCCCTGCTCCAGCCCAGGCAACTGCTCCAATGTGTCTCCTCTTCCTCCACAAGCCCAAGCTCCCCAAAGTTCAGGAGGCAGAAGCAGGATACACGGGGCAGCTTCAGGACACAACTCTTGGTATTCTGGTGCAATGAGTCAGCAGCAGGGAATAAAAATCCCTTGTGGCAAGCCACATGGTTATTTCCTGAACAGCAAGGGCATTTGCAACTGGAACAAACACTTTCATGTACAACAGGACCCTGCCTCTGCAGGTTGCAGGCCAGCAGAGCCATACCATCAGGAACTGCATCCACCACTGGGAGTCCAGCACAGCATGGAGCCAAAGCCAGGGACCATCCCATCAGCTCCAGCTCATGATGGGGCCAAGCACTTCCACATGGCTGAGCTCCTCTGCTCATTGACTCGGGCTTTGCTTACGCAGTTTCTCTGGTCTTCTCACTGCCTAGTAATCGAGGCAGGTGCAATCCAAAAAATCAACAGAGAGCTGCCCAGCCTTGCACAGACCACATTTGCCATATTCTGTCCTTTTCAGCATGACTTCTCCACCCTCGTGGAGCAGGAGGCAGGTACTGGCACAGGGATGCTGTGCCGAGGACGTGGTGTTCCCAATCCAGGCTGAGCAGAGAGGGCAGGCACAGGATCACCCAGCCTGGGGGGCTCTGGGCCCCAAGGAGTCTTGGCACGCAGGGCTTGACCTCAAGGAAGGAGCAGCCCACAGAGGCACCACCTACCCCATCCCACAGCGCTTCAGGAGCAATGTGGGGATGCCAAAGCTCCATCCCTGGCAGCACACGCAGCCTTGGCACCGCCTCAAGAAAGACACTGTGCCACCCAGAGAGGACAAAGGCAGGTGGGTGCCCATCTGCAGGGAGGGGAGACATGGGAATAACCTTGTTGGTGATGTGCAGTCCAGCTACCTTCCTTCGGTGCTGGCACCAGGAGGGCAAGGACAGGCCAGGCAGGGAGCTGTGGCTCCAGCACTGCTGCACACCCGCATGGGGGGCGGCCAGCCAAGGCAAGCTGGGCGGGTTGTGACCAGGACCTCCTTTGGCTTCTTCACAGTGAGTCCCCAGAGCTATCTGGTGGCACTCACCACCCGTCCTGCTTGTCCCAGGGAGGACAGCCATGGATCAGCAGGCAGGGAGAGGGGAGGGAGCTGCTCAGCAGGCTCACGCCTCTGACATGTGCTGTGTGTGGCTTCGCCAGACCGCAGGATCTGGCTCACTGAACGTGTGGAAGCAACACTTCTCCGTGTCTCACTTTACAATGTCCCAAACAATAACTGTCTGTCGCTGCACAGGAGCTTAGGAGAAACATAAGTTGCTATTGGCATGGCACACAGCAGCCTTCCTCTTACACAACACCAGCAGATGTGAAAATAGCCTAGTGCTGCCTTGTGCATTCCTCTGACCTCCTCTGTGCTTCTGGATCAGATTCCAAAGCTGGATCTTAACCTACAAGAGCCATAAAAGCAAAGGATTTGGCCCTATCAGGGACCTCTTCATAATCTAAGACAGATGCACTCCGTGTAGGAGAACACAGCGGGGTTTATCAGGCAGGGAAGAGGCTGGGGCAGGACCACCCTCTGCTCTGCAGCACAGCCAGGGCAGCCCACGCTGGCATTGCCCCGTGCTCTGCCTGCCCATGCACTTGAGATGGCTCAGGGACAGAAGAGCTGGAAGCTCTTGCAAACCAGGACAGCACTCAGAACCTCGGATCCTACTGCTCAACTTACACTGAATCTGCCTCCAGCCCCCACCTGCCCTGGCAAAGGGGCCCTCTGAGATCTCATGTCCCCAAATTTGTTATCCTCAGGGTCACTGGTGCTGCTAGAGCCAGCACAGCATGGGGCAATCCCCTTCAACCCTGCAAGGTGCTTCTGGGGTTTCTCACCTGCTTGTAGAGCAGAGATTGACTCCAAAGCCAAAGCCAAAACCACTCTGCGGCATTCAGAACAAAAAAGCACATGGAAGAGAAATTGCTCCTGGAAGTGTGAAAAGGTAGGAGAATAAACTGAAAAATGCTAAAGACGTGATAGAGGGAGAGTTCAGTAACCATCAGCGAAAGAGCATTCCTAAGAACAACCTGCATAAATAAATTATTGTCTCCAGGGTCTGCAAGGGTATCCAGTGTCCCTGCTTTGGAACTGCAGCAACTCCAAGCATCAGAGTGACTTCCTAAGAGGCAAGAGAAGACAACAAGACAGGGGCATTGCTGTCCCAAGGGAAGGTGAATGACCTCTCCTCCAGGCAGCCCTGTGAGGTCCAGGGCTGCTCCCAGGGCTGTGCTGCACCCATGCTCCAGCAGTGCTCCCCTCTGTCCCACCACGTGTTAATCCCTGCGCTTCTTGGTGGAAATGTCACACGATGGCAATGTCCTGGAGGAGTCCAACTCATCCAGGGGTCTAAATCCTGTCCTGGAAACTCCCAACCCTCCGGCCTCCCTGTGGCCAGGGCTGGGGAGCGCTTCCCAGTGCTGCCATAACCTGCCCACAGGAGATACAACACCTGCCCCATCACCCTCTGGTGGCTGCAGGGTGGCCTTGGGGTCTATGAGAAAGCTTTTGGCCAGAGCTGAGCCCCCACCACAGAACTGCAGCAGCTCACACGTCAATGCACCACAGCCCTTGCACACAAGGATCCACCAGAACACACAGAGCATACCCAAACCATGGTGTTTTGTCTCAGAATCCCTCCAGCCCCACACACACTGGGGTGATTTCTACCTCTGCACACAGAGCCACAGGTGCCAGGCAGCAGCAGAGCAGAGTAATTCTAAGACCAGCACACAGGACAAGCCACAGATCATGGCTTGAACGCAGGGCGAGAGGCAGCCTTAGAATATAATCCCCTTCAGGAACTCTTAAATCTCCCCAATACAACACAGAGCCCTTTAAGAAAAACTAAACAACTTCCTTTAGACTAAATAAATATTAAACCTAAGTGATGCATTAATTTACTCCAGTTCACCAAAGGCTAACTCCTACCCAAACTGATCATTATTAAAGAAATCCTATAATCCCTTGGTCCCATTCAGGCTCAAAACATGTAATCCCATGAATAAATCCAGAAAGAAAGTGTAACAAAATGGGCAATAAAAACTTACAGCATTCACATCTTTTCATCTACCATTAATACTGTAAACACTCACTCGAAGGCCCTCGAGTATGACTAATCTAATGTTTTGGCTCCCCACACCAATCGCCGAAGGAGCTCGGCTCTGCGTGTGTCACCCAGCGAGCTCCGCCACCTCTCCAGCCGCAGCCAGGACACCTCCGCAGAGCCCGGCGCAGCCATCCCACCTCACAGCCCCCAAAACGCTGCAAAATCAGCACAAAAGGTAGCAAGTATGGTTCTAATAGCACCAGAGCACAGAGCTTTCTTCTTTTTTTCCTAGTTTTTTTTTTTTATATTATTATTTTATTGCTTTGGAAGCCTGCAAGCTCCAACTGTATAAATGCCAATAACTTTGTTTTAAGGCTGCTGAAGTAAGAGATCAGATTTTAGCAAGTGCTTTCCAGGCAGCCAGCCAAACTTTTTCTGATTCACTAAAAGCACCGAAGGGAGGGGGAGAGGAAGGGGGCTGGAGGGCTGATTAACTTCAGTTACCGCACAAGCGCAAAAAAACCTCTCCCTGCTGCAAAGGGTTCCGGCGCTGCGAGCCCTGCGCAGCCTGTGATTCCTCGGGCTGAAAAAAGCCCGCACCAGAGAACCAGAGCAAACACCTTCCAACGGCAGGGTAATTTACAGCTGCGGATCCTCTCCTGCTGGGGAGGCTGCTCCGCCAGGGGCGGCTCTGCTGGTGTCGGGTTCGAGCTGCACTTTTTGGAGGGGATGAGGAAAAAAATGTGATCGGGCATTTTTTGGATGGGTGGGAGAGCAGGGGATGGGGCTGGTTCGGGTTTTAGCTTGGCCAGAGAGACAGAGCCCCCTCCAAGGCTGTGCTCATCCAGGACCATGCCCTGCTGCCGTTGGGGATCTGGAGAGGCTGAGCAGGTGCAATCCCGGCCAAAGCACAACTCAGGGCCAAGGGTGTCACAAGTGTCCCCCCGCTCCGGCGGGAAGGTGGCCAGAGCCACCGAAGCGGCACCTGCTCTGCGCGGCCCCGCAGGTGGGCGCGCTCCAGGATGTCCAGCTCAGAGCCCTGAGGCACTGGGGCAGCTGCCATCCCCAACCCGCGGGCACCTGGGCTGCAGAGCCTCGCTCAGGGTGTTCCTCCAACGGCCTCATTCCTGCCGAGACAGGATCAAAGGCTGGAGCTGACTTGGACGGCGTTCTACAGAATAATGGGGAGGGAGCACGCAGCCTCCTTCTCTTGGCTAGGAAAACTTGTGTTTTTCAAAGCATCGGGTTTTGGGAGTGAGTTACCGAAGAGGGGGAGAAAAAAAAAAAGAAAAGAAAAATTAAATTTAAAAAAAAGAGACGGGCGAAAAACAAAAAAAGAAATGGGAAAAAAGGGCGAGCAGGAGAGCGCCTGCTCTTCCAAGGCAAGTGCATCAATCAACATTGTGCAAGGAGAGTCCAGCACTCCCTCTCACATCATTAGCCAGGCTAATGCACTCCAGAGGATGCTGCTACGGCAGGCTACCGGCGCACCGGCTGCACCCCTGCCCGTAGCGGCGGCAGAGCACAGCGGGGCATGGGACGGGAGCTGAGCACAGGGGAAGCCCCGGTCCAGGGCAAGTGACACTCCAGCATCTGGTGCGGGGCTCGGTTTAATACAGCTATAAAAACTGGAGGGAAACAAGTGAAAGCCCCAGCCAAACCTGCCTGGCACTCGAGGTCAGCACGCCGCCTTTGTTTCTATTTTACAACCAAAAGCGAGAGAGGACAGAAAGGACACGTACCTGTACCTGAAAGCACAGCAGCAGGAAATGTAAACATCTGGAGAGGAGAAAAAAAAAACAACAAAAGATCAAATGATGCGGTAGAATGATTAAAGTTGATTTTTGTTTTGCTTGGTTTTTTCTTTGTTTTTGTTTGCAATTTTTAAAGGGTTCAGAGCGATGCTCTGCTTATAAAAAGGCTGAGGTCCCCATTACCACCTGGCTGCAAGGAAAATGCAACCGGAGCCTCCAGAATGAAAGTTAAAAAAAAAATTAAAATATTTTTAAACATTAAAAAAAATATTTAGAAATATGCCATAATCCTTACAGGCAAGTGCAGGCTGAGAGCAGTGAATACATCGCTGGGCGAGGAGGGGGTTGGCCGGCGGTTGGTCGCTAGCGGAGCGCAGTCCCCCGCCGCCGCGCTGAC
>NW_005054494.1:509347-511794 GCF_000277835.1 Geospiza fortis | reverse complement strand
CACCGCCCGCAGCCCCGGGGAAAGCCCAGAGGCTTCCTCCGCCTTAGCTTTGGGGAGTATTTTTTTTGTTTGTTTGGGGGTTTGCTTTTTTGGGAAAAAAAAGTCACACGCTGATAGCGTGTGGTAAGTCTTTCCTCTTGTCTGAAAGCTCGTTTATAGCAGACAAGATGCCAGGAACCGTTAACCTCCACACATAGCCGAACTCTCCAAAGAGCACCCAACGTCAGTTAACACCTTATTAAGTGAGAACATAACCCTAGCTCAGAACTCTGAGCTTTCCAAATTCTCCACTCAAATAACAGCGTGCATCAGCGCAGCGTGTCGGGCCCAGCTGCTCCCACCTCTGCAGGGACTGAGGTGCTCGCTCCCCCGGCACTCTCAGCCACAAATCAAGCAACATCTTTAATCCCTGGAGTTCATCACTGGGGAGCCTTCAGGTATCAAGTCACAGGGTTTTTTGGCCCATAGTTTCAGGCTCAAGAGGCACAGAAAACATTAAGTTTTAAAACAGTGATCAAAGCAAGTCCTTATAAAATTTCCAGCACTAACACATGTCTGTGATGTATCTAACAGACTTCACACTTCTGGTCTTATGGATCTGCATGTTTAAAAAAAAAAAACCAACCAAAAACCCAAACTGCTGTCAATTGCTGATGTCACCAACATCAGAGGCCCCATGCATCCCTGTCCTGGCAGTCCCATGGCACCTTGCCACAGCTGAAAGCTGTTTTCACACATGGCCAAGAACATCAGAGCCACCATCCTGAGCCCTACAAGTTGAGCTCACCGAGATGCCTACACTGAAACGATTCAGAATTTGGGGACTCACAAGATCATAGTATTTAACTTAGATGTGAAAATATTCCATATATCCCTAATCATCACCAGTACCTCATTTCTTGGAAGCAGTTTGGGTGGCAGAAGCCCAGCCTGTGCCATCTCATGCTAGGAGGTGCTGCTCAGCCCCACAGGAAAGGTACAGGGTCATGCCCACCACCAGCCCCTCACCTTGCTAAGTCCAGGATCTGCTGCCCAACGCACACAGGAGTTCTGCAAAGCCAGGGGCAGTAACTCCTCCAAAAGTCTCACAGTCACCTGTGAGCATGAGCTTTGACTGCTCCTCGGGCTTTTCCATCACTTGCCTCCAAGAAAAAGCTCCACAGACAGCCACTGATGGCTCTGCCCAATACCCAAGGTGGCCCAGGGCTGCTGCACCTGGCTGGAAGCAGAACAGCTCAAAAAGGAATTTGTAAAGCTGCTGCTAACATTTATCATTTTAATTGCCCCAACAGCATGTAAAATTACAGCAGCTACAACAGAGCTGTGAGCTACGCATGGAAAAACTCATCCCAGGTGATGCTGGCCCAGACCACGCTGAGGAGCCACGTGCTGGTAGCACAGCTGCCCCCACAGCCATGACCTGAAGGACTTGGATTCACACAGGCCAGAAGGACCTGGACATGTCAAACAGCAAAAACTGCCAGGGCAACACGAGGGGTTGTTTTAAAGAGGGCACATGAGGGTTTTCTTCTTTCAATTATTGTATTTGTAATCACAAAAGTCCTTTTTTAAAATAGATCCATCCTTTGTGCCTCAGTAGTCTGACAAAACCCCAAAATCTTCAATATCCAAAAAGTTACCTGGAAAAGAATACCAATATTGGGTAAATTTCAGACTACCAGTCTTCAACAACACAGACGGGGCACAGTATAGAGAAGAGGCAGCTCATACATGTCTCTGAAAAAATAGAAATATCATTTAGCGGCCATGCTGTTATGAATATATACAAGTGTGTGTGTGTATGTATATATATATATAAATATATATATATATATATACACACATACACACACACACTCGTATGTATATATATATATATATCATATTAAAAGCTCCACACCCAAACCTGTTGCTCCACTGCTGAAGGCTCCTGTGTGATCAGATTCCCAGCACAAATCTAGCCAGAGAAGCTGATGCCCACTGGAAAACCTTTGAGGGTGTTTATTTTTCTTACAGCACACTCAGGGTGTGAAGGCTGGCACAGCAGTTCCTGAGAGCCTGACGTTCTCAACACTTCATAAACCAAGACAGGGCCAGGTAGGAGCGTGCACTGCAGGACACCCTGGGAGCTCCTGGGTTACTGCCTTCCACTCACCCTTGCAAATGCCTGAATTAAGGCTGTGTCCTACAGTCCCTCGGTGGCTTATTGGATTAGTGACCGCCCTTCAGCAGCTCAAATCAAAGTCTGAGCAGCCTGACCTTTCACTTGCAGGGCAGTGAAGGTGCCCCCGGTGAAATGAGCTTCCCTCGCCCTGCTCCACTGGTCCACATCCCATGAGGAGCAGGCATTTCACAGAGCATGGAGCCCATTCAATGGGACCAAGGACTTAAGAGCATGCTTGAATGGGAAGCCTTCCTACCCCAGATACCCCTTTGGAATGTGAAAG
>NW_005054494.1:490809-509337 GCF_000277835.1 Geospiza fortis | reverse complement strand
AATGGCCAGGATCTGGCCCTGCTGCATCTGGCACACCAAGATTTAAATTAAAATTAAAAACCTGGGCTGATGTTGTACAAAGACCAAGTTCGGCTCTACATCCCAGCCCTGCTGCCAGTGAGCAAATCCATGTGTGGTTTGCTCCTGTTATCTGCATTTCCAGCCTTGTGTTGTTCTATAAGCAAACTTTTCCTTACAGAAAATCCAGCTGAAGAGGTTTTCTGAATCTGAAAGCCTTGGTAAAAGGAAAGACAACTTTCAGACTGACTGAAAGGGGTGCATGTTCTGCCTTTATCCAGTTTACGCACAGAAAGACAACTTCATCCCAAGGTAAGGAACACTTCTGCCACATCGTGTGGACACTCAGGGAAGGAGGGGATGCTTTGCAGTTACTGCCATTTGACAGAAGAGCCACCTCAAAATGACCCTGAACTGTCCAGGGGGACAGGACTTCAGCCTCAGCTCCACCACATTCAGGCACAGTCTTGCAGAAGGAATATGGTGAAGAACAGTCAGGCCTTGGATTCAGCCATCACAGCTTGGACTTCTTGGGAACAGAGGCAACTGTTCCCTTCCAGCTCTTGACCACAGGGATGTCTTGTGGCCCCTTGCAGAGGGGGAACCCAGCATGCTACAGCCCTTATTCTGATGTGTATCATCACTTTATAAGAGAAAAGAAACCCTAGAGAGGGTTTCATTATTCAGCAGGCAGGGTTTCAGAGTTTATAAAGGTTTTACTCCACTGGAACACCCCTTGGATTTTCAGTGGGATTTTGGGACTGAAACCTCCGATTCCTCTAAAAGCTCCAGCATTCTCATAAACAAATCCCAGTGCTTTATCAGCAGAGCAATGAGGGTAATCCCTGACAATGATGACATCTCAAGCTAAAGGGCAGACCAGTGGGTTGCTTCAACACCCTGCTCTCCTGGGTATCCAGCCCCTCTCCAGTGCCCAGGGCCCCTTAGCTAGAGCCTGCCCCCACCCTGTGTCCCCCAGCCCGGCCACCCTGCTCCAGTGTCTGGCACAGGGTGGACACAGACATGGGTTTTCCTTGATTCCAGTGCCCAGGAGCACGGCAGCTCCCCTCTGAAAGCATCAGACAGCTGCTAGAATGCTTTTGAAGGGAGGCAAGAACAGGCCAACCTCTGCAGACAACCCTACACAAACCAGTGGGAAATTCCACTTTTCAGCCTTTGCACTGCATTAAATCCTAGGGCTTGGCTCCTTGGATTTATATTCCTCTATGGTTTCACTTTTCCCTAAAAAAAAAAAAAAAATTAAAAAAATCACAAGCTGTTAAGCTTCAAAACTTAATATTTCCTTAACTTAGAGCTTTTCAGCTCAACAGCTCTTAAACATAAACCTCTTTGACTGAAGTCTTCTGAATCAAGCTGTCTCCAGCAAGTGCCCATCTCAAGTCCTGTCTGTGGGATGACCCATCCCTCCCCACACCACCACCCTGGGCTCCTGCCCTCTGCCCCAGCTGCTGCCTCAGGGCAGGACCTCACACAACGTGCATGGCCACCCATGTCCCCACAGCTGGCAGGGACACTGCAGGGGCAGCTCAGGGCTGAGGCAGGCACTGACTGCTGACATCACAGACCTCTCAATGCCCTGTGTCACTGTCCCCAGTGGTGACACAAGTGAATGAGTGACCCTGGAGGAACTCAGGGTGGGCTGTGAGACAGCTCAGTTTCTGAAAACATCACTGGAAACCCTGTGTTTCTACTAATCTTTCTGAAGAGGAACTGTAGCCACACTTTGCATCAGAGCATGGATTTAGAAAATGTCATATGGGTGGATTTACACTAAAAAATATTGGAAAATGCCATTTTTCTGCAATGTCACAGATCAGTAAAAAGACATCTCTGGAAGTCCCATTCTCCTGGGGCATGCACAAATGTCTCCTGCAAGCAGAGCTCCACCCACTTGCAGGTACAGCAGCAGGGCTTTCATCAGTGTTCTCCACCATGGCCACAATGAGGGCACCAGCCACAGCTGGGCTCTCAGGGACACTGCCAAGCAACCCAGACAGGGGACAGATTCATGCAGGAGCACCATGGTTGCACTGGTGTCCAAGCTTTTCCCAGAGATCAGGGACAGGCCATGCTGCTCCAACAGCAGTGGCTAGGGAAGACTGGGAGGAGGAACTGAAAAGGACCAGAAGACTGAAAAGTCTAAAGAGCAGTGAAGGACTAAGCAAGAATGTTGTGGCAAGATGTAGAACTAGGAAGGAGTTGGAAAGGACTGTTTAGAACCATGAAGCCCAGAGGGAACAAGTAGAAGCATCTCTCCTAATTCAAGAGTAAAAATGAAGCCAAGATCCCCCAATCTCCCTGTCCTGTGCTCTCTGGAGATCACAAGGACTGGCTGAGGGCCCTGCACTCAGTGGTCCAATTACGTGTTATTGCCCTTAGCTACAATTATTGAATTAAAATCTATTTTCCATGTAGAAAATTGGAAGGAAAGGCTTGAAAGTATGGGAAAAATATTTAAGAAACAGGAAACAATGTCCTAAACACCAGAGGTGGCCTTATTATTAAATTGGAAGCTTTACTTATTAGCTGTAGCTATGCACTGTTGGTGTCCTCACACACATGTACACCCAGGGAACAGGTTTACACCACTCACAGCAGTGCCCAGATAACATTCACTGCCTCAAAATAGCATGAAAAGGGCTGCTAGGAGCCTTTTATCAAGGACATTCCTGGGAAAATAGCACAATTACAAGCTTTGGGACAAATGCAAGGAGCAGTGGGAAAAGTTTCATGAACAGGCACGGATAAAGGTGGCTGCAGTGGTGAAATGCCAAATACCTCAACAGCTACAATACATCTTTAACTCTCCCTGCCATTATTACTCATTAAGAAAAACCATAACCAATGTAAAACTTAAGGCTTAATTTGAAAACAGGCAAGAAAAACTGTTTTCTCTTAAATACAGTAAGTCAACAGAATTGGATGGGGCTCAGCAGGCTTCAGGCTCCAGCAATTGGTTGACTAAGACTCCAGGATCCTTCTAACAAAATTGTCTTCAAAGACTCTTTCTAGTACCGGTGTAATCGCTTGAGGTGAATGAGGCACATGAAGTCTGAGAGGCCCAGCTCTGTTCCTTCTCTTTGCTGTTTGCAGTACAAGCAGGGTGGTGGCCGTGCCCTTGTCCTGGACAAGGCTCTGGGCAGCAGCACAGGGCACTGGCATGGCCAGCTCAGTGAGGGTGGGCACTGTCAGAGGGTGCCCTGCTGAGCATCCCTCCCAGGCTCTTCACTTCTCCCATTCTCACTTTTGACCCTTGGCCACCTTTTCCCCCCTTGTTTTATTCATTGCCCTTTCTTGCTTGTTTTCTCCCAGGATTCTTTTCCCATAGAGGCTCTTATGGCTTGGTCAGGGAGAGGTGACAGAAGTGGTGGAAGAAGAGAAGTTTTTGAAGAAAGGAGAAGAGCAAAAGTCATCTTCATACAACTGGATGCAGGCCATACATGTGGTCCCCACAGCACACATCTTAATTAACATTTGATATATTTGATTGATTTACTTGGTCCCAATTAGGCACTGCTTAAAATTCATTTATGTAAGACAATCCAAAGGCCAGTCACTGAAGAGCTGATCAAACATAACACAGAATTGTTCCCAAAAGTGTCCATGCAGGTAAACCAGTGAGCAGGCAGGAGGGTATTCCCTGTGCTACCTGCAAACGCGAGGACAAGTCAGGCCCTTGAGGCACACCTGCAAATCCAGCATCACTTTTCCTGCACTCCATCATACACACTCAGCTCTCTGTGTTCGCATTGAGAACCAGGCTCAGACCAAGCAATCCTTAATAAATACCAGATCACAAAACCTCCAAACCTCACTCAACACAATCAATTGCACTTGCTGTTGCTTGCCAGAAACTACTGCCCACTAGCCAAGGGCAGGAATAAAGGCACTGTGCTCCATCCAACACTGAGCTCCAAACCACCCCATTCTTTTGGAGTTTTATCTGACATTTCTAAGTAGGATCCAGTCTTTAACGCCCTTTTGGGAAAACAGTGAGGAGAATAAGGATCTAGGTGCTGGTTCTACAGAGAAGGAAGGAAAAGTTGAGAGTTTGGCTGCTAGTCAGTAATGCACATGCAAAAGAGACAGGACATGGCTTGGGGTATCTGGGTAGGAGCATGAACTTAGCCCCTGAGGGACCGTCTGGGTGGCAAGGAGCCCAGAACCGCCACCCATCCTGGCCCTGTTTTCCATTACCTCAGCCCACACACACTCCCACCCTGCTGCCAGCCATGCCTGAGCTGCTTCTCTCCAAAGGCTGCAACAATTGCTGAGCACAGGCGAAGAGCCTTGCACTCATCACAGCCCCTGGACTACAGGAGCAAAGAGAACCCCAGGACCGACCTAAGGTGGCCACAAACATTTCTCTTGAACACCCTTAGGAATTAGGCACAGACAGAGAGCTCCTAACAGGATGGTGCCCTTCTGTTATCACCTCTTCTGGAGTGAGATGCCAAGAGAGATCTGTATGGAGTAGCTCTATCTGCAGCCAACACAGCACAGTCACACACCCCCGCTCAGCTGGGTGGCCTCCTCTTTGTCCCACACACGGGGACACCAGCTACCTGTTCACTGTACGGAATGAAACACTTGCAGAAGGAAATGAAATATGAAAAAAGCTGGAACAGACACGATCTGCAATGGGAACGGCAGCAGTAGGGGCAATTCATGTACGAAGGAAAGGTGAAGGCACCACTACCTGGAGAGGCATTTCATCATCCTGTAAAGTTGTTTTCCCATCACAGTGTTAGGAAATAGCAGTGCATCTGGCTGCAGAGCTCCACACTCTCAAATAAGCCATCCTCAAGGACCAGGATCACACAGAGGCTCCGAACCCTCAACACAGCTATCAAAACACTACAGCTTTGTTTCCATCATTACTATGGCAAGAACATGTTTCAACTCTGCAGAAAGTCAAAAGCAGTACTTCAAAAACCCACATCTGTTATTTGTCTTTTCTCTTCAACAGGTATTTTCACATCTGAGCTTATTTTAAAATCAAACTTTGAGGCTCTGTTCAAAGTGAAAGACCTGGCAGCTGCACGTGAACATCCAAGAGGATACAGCTGCATCCAGAGTCACCAGATAGCCAGTCCCAAAAGGAGCCAGGGTTTGGAGATGTGACCAGCACAACAGCAGAGGTAGGGAAAAGGCCTCACAGCCAGAAGTGGGGCAGTGACCATCCCTCACTACTCCATGAGCTGGCAGAGAACAGTGTGAGACCTAACCAGGGCCAAGTAATTGTTATGCCACGAGGGTGCCTCAAAGATGCCTCATGAGGTTCAACAGCAGCCTGACAACGACTTGACCTACATTGTACCTCAGCACCAGCACAGCAATGATTTCCTTCAGAGCTGCCCATACAGGCTCTGCCTTTCCCCTGCAATGCTTCTGCACAGCACGGCTGCACCCCAGACCTGCTTTGGTCAGTCACCTACAGACAGACATCACCCTGGCTTTTCTTAAAACTTTAGCAATCAGAGTATTTTACTGGCTAGTAATTTCTTGCTGAAATTACTGTACAATTTTCACTTCTTTCAGCCAAAATTGAGGGCAATTTTGCTTAAATAAGCCTGTCTGTGCCATTAGCTGTTTCACCAGGGAAGTCTGCTCTCACTTGTGAATATGACATCATCTATTGACATAACCCCACCAAAACAGGCATTTCAAACCGTTATACTCTGCCATTTCACATGCTGCAATTATACTCAAGCTTAAACGAATCTTTGACACAAGACTTGCACCATTTTGCTTGTCTACCATGCACTTCCCTTGGCTTTATTTTCCCCAAAAGAACTATTTGCTTCTGGAGACTTGCACTGCTTTCCATTGCACCCAGCATCTCAACTACAGGAACTAAGGGTTTTGTAACAGCAAACATAAAAAAAATAAATTCAGTGGCAAATCAAATTGTCTATCCTACCTAAACAACTTGTAAAGAATGCTCAGTAGAACAGACCCCATGCCCAATCAGCACAACCTAGTGTGTCTTGCAAAGCCATGTGCTGCAGGACCTAAGTGTCCCAAGTCCTTCAAGTGGGGAAAACTCAGCCTGTTTTACTCAAGTTAGGGGGTTTTCTGCTGTGAGAACACAAGTCAGTTGTGTTAATTTCCAAACACAGCAAGGATTAAAGCAGAGTTTGATAGTTACCATTCAAGTGCTTGAATGTTTTCTGAGTATTCTTCCAGTCCCCATGACTGCTGTTACTGGACACAAGGTGGAACAGTCATGCATTGGAAGTGACAGCAGACAGGAGCCTTGACGAGTCTCATCCTCAAGGCACAGACATCCATGCTTCCCTTCACCTGAAAGCCCTTACAAACATTGATGTTTTCACTTCGTGTAACAAGAATGGCCCAAAATTTTAATTGTGGCTCTGAGCATCAAGTGAAGGCCAGAGGACCAGAGAGGACTTCCTGCTCATTTAAGCTTTTGGATTTGTTGGAGATCAGTCTCAGCATTCCCAGGAATTTATCCACAGGCTCTGAACTCACTCAGTGAGCTCTCCAGGCACACCCTTCAGCATTCAAGCTAATTCTTCTCTCCACAAAATCCTCACAGGAGTCATTATGGGAGGCAGCCTCAGACTCTGCAGCTCCTCAGAGGAACAGCACAGCCAGCAAATCCCAGATCAAAAGTATTGCATTTTACAAGTGGAGTTCCAGGCCCTATAAACCCAGTAGTTAGAACAAAACCATAAACCAAAGTGCAGCGAAGCAGGTCAGAAACTGAGATGCAGGAAGGGCTGTTTCAGGCAATTATATAATTAGTGGTCACTTTCAGACAAGAATAAAGCCCCACTTGCCGCTTCAGTCTTCTTCCCAATCATCTGCTCCGTAGCTCCAAAGCTCATGGAACTGGAGTTGTTTTTGAAGCTGACAACACACGAAAGTTTATGCGTACTTGCTAAAGAGAAGCAGCTAAAATACTCAAAGGTAGTTCCTCAGAGAACTTTAAAGCCCAATTATCTCTGGGTTCAGTATGCAGATCCCCCTCATCCATAAAAAAAGAAACAATAGTACTGTATCAAAATACTAAATTTTATTTTTTTCACATACATTTAGTCTCCCCACCGTTTCCATTTGTCTGACCACCACCATGCCTTATCAAAACATTCCATACATACTTAAAATGAAGCTGAGGGTGGAGTCCTGTCTTTAAAAACTAAACAGGCATTTTGGACAACACATTCTTGGCAAAGTAATCTGGATGACATTTATCAGACACAGGAGGGAAAGCTCTTTCAGTATTTGTAAAAAGAACAGCCAAATAATGGTTACAGAAGTAAGACTGCAGATTTTAACGAACTGTTTAAACTGTTTTCTTTTCTTACAGAGTCTGCCTCCACTGCCAGAGAGCTTGAATGACCTGGAAGTGTACACAAAAAGTTAGAAATTGAAATCCATTTTTAAAAATTATTTTTAGCTTACTATCACCACTTATTTCATAAAATACTGACAAGAAATTGTAACAAAAGTACATTCCTTTCAGAGAAAATCAAGTTGAAAGCATGACGTTGGATCCTTCTGCTAGAAGATTGTTATTCACACCAGGTCACAATAGTAAGAATTCAGTGAAGGTTGAGTGAAAGGATGGGTGTGGATCAGTGAGGCAAATACTGGCTGAACTCTGCCTACCCTGGCTAATGCCACAGCAGGTCCAGTAGTTGAGGCTGACTGCTTTTTAACATTCCTTCAGGAACATATCAATTTGTCCATCTGACAAGTTTACACCGAACCACTGAGGGAAGCAGGAAAGCATAAGCAATTCTGTCACTGCAAAACTGACTTGGTGAAATTTTGATAGGGAAATCTAAGACACATTTTCAGCTTAGTCTGTGTTAAGTAGTAACTAATTCAGAAACTTGCTTCCTGATATCACAATTTGGCTTGTGCTCTTTCAAGAGCTCTGTTGATTCTGGGAGAGAATGTGGCAAGAATGCCATAATCTCCATCACAAAACAGCTCTGCTGTCCCAGACACCCTCCCCAACAAAGGGCTGAACACCAGACTGGCTGAGGTGGCCAAATTCAGCAGCAAGGGAAACCACAGCTCATTTCCTTAGCCAATATGGTGCCAAAAGGAAAATTCTGTGGGTTTAGTAAGCAAGAGATAATTTACCAACCATATAAAAGCTGGAAAAATGTAATAAAACATTAGCTTTCCCATCTTAGCCAACTAAAACCCTTAAAACCATTCCCATATATTTAACCTGAAGTATTGTTTGTGGTTTGCAACCCTTTAAAACAGTCCAAAGCTTGTAAAGATTAAGAAGTGGAAAAGAATCCCCAAGGTTATAAAAGTTTTTGGACTTTATCAAGCTCTGATGAATTCTGTTACCTTCTGGTCCTCTGTCCTGAAGCAATTCTTAACGTAGTTGGCAAATTTGGGCTCCAGCTTAGGAAGGGTAGTACCCTATTTGGAAAAAAAAGTCTGCAGGTCACTTAATGCTCTTAACAATATGATGCTGAAAACCCTTTGCAATACATGGAGTTTGAACTCACCTGGCAACTTCCCACACTAGTCTGCTTTAAACCATTTTAGGAAGTTTGTTTTTCTACCATGCCCAGCTATTTCTGACAGAAGTGGCTACAAACTGAATTGCTGTCCAAGATTCTTTGCTGATGCTGAAGAGCATAACAGTGTTCACCACTTAAAATCATTGTTTGTAGTAAACAGTCCCATACTACTCAGATAAATTACAATTAATTCTTTATTTATGGACTCTTACTGCAAAACACAACTTGAGACCACCCTTCAAAGGCAGATTTTTAACTTCAGCTCTCTGAAGCAAAAAACATGAATGGACATCCCACCTATCTTTAAAAACTCACTAATACACTACTCATTAATATGTAACTTCTATTAAATTAAAGAACTGTTCTAGAAACATTTCCTTATAATCCCTGGAATTGTGTTTGCACATGCTCAAATGTACAAGGCAGATTCAGTTACTAAATCATACATACAGGTTTATCATCTTATCTCCTAGTATCTCCAGGGAAAATAATAGAGCATGCTATTATAGGAGACACTGATTTCTTTTCACATGTCCCAAAAGAAACTTTTCAATTTCCCAGGCGAATCAGTTGAAATATCGCATGTCAATTAGGACAGCACACTGAGCTGCTCCCTGCTAGACAGCACTTCCTTGTAGAAGCACTCTTCAGCACCAGATAATGTATTTTAAAGCTCTTTTTGCCAGTTATCCGCTCTGCATGCTTCCCTCTGCACGTGTCTACTGTCTGCTCACATGTCTACTGTGAGCAGCTCAGCCACTTGTGCTCACACTGCAGAAGTACCACTCATCATGGCTCCTGAGTCATTCCTAACACCACAGAAGCTTCCCGGGTTACTGTGACCCACCAGGATGGGCCCATCCATCATGCCTGGCTCACAGGCCAGGGCTCTGCAATTTCATCCTCATCACAGCCTGTCATTGCTCATTCTGCATCCACCCTGCATAGAAACACTTCTGGTCTCATTTTGCATTCCTGGAAAAAAGCAGCCCCAAAACACTAATGGATCTAAGCAGAAGATGATCCTAATTCTTTAGGTGACCTTTGTTTGCCATTGTATAGGTTTAAGAAGTGTATTATCTTGAATTAAAAAACCCCATCAGCAAGCCAACAATGCTTCCTAGCACTCACATCAGCACTTGTGAGCCAGCCAAGGGCAGCCATAGGCAGACCCTCACTCCCATCTGCTCCAAGCACAGGATACTCAGAACACAGCCCTTGCTGGCACATGCACCTCAACCCTGGCTCAGGAGGTAAAGAATCACTTGCTACACCCAACCAGCCTGCAACTGGATTTTCTATTTTATACTTAAATAGCTGCTAATAACACTACTGACACATGTGACCACCATGCTGGTCAGACCTGGTAACAACCAGAGCAAGTGACTGGCCTGATGCCTTAAAAGGGTGAAACATCCACTGAAGGGAGACTCAAGCCCGGATCCCTCCAGAAAGCAAAAGCTTTCAGGTCTGCAGCAGTGCTTTAACTCATACCACAAGCACTTATCTCCCTCTTCTGGAAGTTACTGAGCCTTACAAGCATCAGGATATACTGCTTCAAGACCAAGGCATTCCAACCACGGGAAGAACTCACTCCACTTTACTTTTGTAACCCAAAGTGTATATGCACTATTTAAGTCATCTTAACAGTAAGTATAGCCTAAAGGTTTTTTTTTTTAATTTGAATGCAGACAGTTCACCAAGAAATACCAAACTCCTAATCAGCACTACTGGAAAAATACAAAGTGGTTTTGTTTCTCATGAGTAGAGGCTTTTCCCTGCAAATGTGTTTTCATTTCTCTGAGCTTCAACGTCAACACCCACTCATAGTAACAGCACAGGAATCAGTAACATCGTAACCATTTATTGAAACATCCAATTTTTTTCAGCTGTGTAAGTGTAAAAGAAAGGTTGAGAAACTTCGTTCCCAGAGACTCACCTTATCTACCGATGCTTGCATTTTTGCTTTTATCTCCTCTAACGACAGAGGGACTTTTGGTGTTTTTGGAGTTAGAGTTTTATCCTTCTTGGAATCTGGAGTCTGAAAATTATTTCATTAGTAACTTGCACATAAAGTTACAGAGAATATAAGATATATTTTACAAAACTAGCCATCACACTGATAGTCCATACAGTTTTCAGACAGTCACAAAACCTAAATTTATGCTTCCCTCACATTCCTTAGAAGCATGAAAAATAACGATTTTCAAATCTGGAGTTATTAGAGTTAGCTAGAGTTAGCATAGCTGGTGTCTCATGCTTCTGGGCAGGTGCCTCCAGAGCTCTTTGAATAGAAATGAAACCAAAAATAGCCAAAATTTTTAGTGATTCAGAGTTTACTCCATATCAGTAGCCAGATTAGGCCATGCTTTAAAAGGCACACCTGCAGTGCTTCTCAAATGCTGTCCCACCATGCATCCCATGCTCATGTCTGTATGAACCTTCCTGGAATTATGTCTGAGTACATGCAGCAAGGAGGAGCTGCACAAGGAATCAGGATACAATCACACAGCATTAACAAGGAAGGAAACAGCCAGTCCTGCAGTGGGTCATTGTCACGAGAGCCCCTTTTCTTGGTTCCACTGGAAAACAGCCTCCAGTGTTCTCCAGTGGAAACACACTTGGCAGTCACCCTCTTGTACTAGGTGCTGCACAAAACCAATAGATTTAGTGTTTCAAACCAAAGAATTACCAGTATTCCCAAGGGACAGTATGTCTGATTTCAGATCCTGACTGTTGTAGGTACATACTGACCACTGAAGAGTTTCACAGAAAACATGAAGCAGTGAACAGTATCTTCAACATGCTTTACATCAAGATCTAAAAACCTAATTTGAATGTTAGTATGTGGTTTGAAGTTACTATTAGGCAAGAAACTAGCTTCCCCAGTAGAATAAACCTTTGTTTTACCCAGTTGTTTTCACTCACTTTTGATTTAGATGCTGGTGTGGATGGCTTAGAGTCTTTTCCATTCTGCTTTGCTTTCTGCATATTTTTTCCTGCAGCCTCACGAACAGGCTGAAAGGCAAGCACACAAGTTCATTTGTCAGACGAACTGCAAGCAAACTCAAGATAGCATGTTACAGGAACCCAAAGGAAAACCTCTTCGTGCAGAACAGTAACACACCCAAGAACAAGTTCTGTTACATCATTCAGTCCTGTCTTTTTTCTGTAACACAACCATTATCTCATTTGGCATTTCATCCAGAAATATTGCCTGGGATGTGCATGGGACATGATACCACATGCATATCTAAGACACAGAGTCTAAAATTCCTGAATCAATCAAGTGACCATTTTGTTCAGTCACCCTAGATCACATCAGATGGCTGGAATCAGCATTTCAGACTCATTACCAGGCCACTGTGCATTATCACTTATGGCAATTCAGTAAGGACAAACAGCACATGGTGAAGTAAAACATTAAATATCTGTTTTTAAACAGTAGGTATGAACATAAAAATTCAAGCTAAGTACACAAGTGTGAGAACAAGAAAATGCCTCCCTCTCCTCCCGGTGCAGCTGCCCTGCAGCGCATCCACAGCACCACCAGATGGCCCTCGAGGGCCGAAGGAACAGCACCTCCCGGCACGTCCCCGCCTCGGTGAACCCTGCCGGAGGCTCACACATTTACAGCCTTTTGCATCTGCAGTCGCTGAAGGCTCCTTTCCACAGCATGCAGGACTAGAACTGCAAAGCACAACCCCCTTTGAGCAGGATTTCATTTGCTGTTTAACAGCCATCCAGGCCCACACCAGTCTGACAGCTGCATACCTGTGCTGATAAGACCCAGTCACCCCTTTGCAGCCAAGGAAATAGAACATGGACTGGGATGGGTGCACATTCACACTGAAGTGTTTTCACACCCTATTACAATTTCTTCACACAGGCTGAGCTAAACCTAGTGCATCCCCCATTCACACATTCCAGAGAGCTGTGATAAAACTTATTGATTTAAGGGACTATCTGCCCGATTACTATCATATCACAGGATTAGCCACTTACTTTCTTTATTGGTGCTTTAATTTCTTCCTCATCATCCTCTAAGTCATCCTCATCACTACAATTAAAAAGGAAGTCACTCACCATAACTCAAGATCCACGTTAGGAATTGATCTTCCCCCTCCCTCCCAATAAAATGTTTTATTCATGAAGGAAGCAAGCAATCTTTTCAAGTTTACTTTATACCTTAACACATGGCTAAGTGCTAGGGCAAGCACTACCTTTGAAGCAGTTAAATGCACTCCCCTTCAATACTGAAGGGATATATCGTAGGGACTTCCACTACTACTTTTAGAAGTTAATGAGTAACAGGAAACCCAGTATAACATATCTGAAGAACACTAATTTACATAGCATTGCAGAGATAAGTAAGACAAGGATACTTTTTCCCCAGTCAAGATACAGGAGCTTTTTCACTTAGCATCCAGTAGCGTCACACAATTTACGTTCTGAAAGTTAGCCCTGTATTTTAAAACACGTTGTCAAAACAGGAATACGTACTCATCATCGTCATCCTCATCTTCATCATCATCCTCATCATCTTCTGCTAATTTTGGTTTTTTCTTTAAGAAAGAAAGCCTGTTAAGTGTTGATAGCATTTTTTGGTAATAAAGAGCAACTGTCGTACAAAACAACTATGGCAAAAGTACATGGCTACTTTCCATCAATTTAGCTAAACCCAGGAACTTACAGCTGCCAAGTCCCAAGCTATTGACTTAGTCCACTGCATATGCTCTGAGCCTAGGAATCTTTCCTCGTTAGTAAAGTCCAGCGCTTTAATCAGCATCAACTCTTGCAGTACACTGATGTTTATACTAGAATCTGCAGTTACTACAGGAGACAGAATTTCCACAAAAGCAGCCATTCTATCTACCCCTTCAGCAGAATTTTGGGACCTTCTGTAATTTAGTACAAAATAATCCCGTCCCACTTATAATAGCAAGGCATCTAACTACCTCCTCCTAGAGGCAGCACTAATACCAAACTAGAAGAAAACACTGCAAACAAAGTGACTGCAAGTCCATATACCTGTGGTGGTTTAGCTCCTCCACTTGCTGGTCTCTTTGTTGAAGCATTAACAATTTTTGCATCATCTTCCTCCTCATCTGATTCTGGCTCTTCTTCTAATGCTGATAAAGCAAAGGCAAAGTGTAAAAACCTCACCTCATATAACAATATAAAGCAAGACTGCTAGTAAGAAACAAAGAGCATCACCCATAACTGAGTAGGTTTGGTCTGGCTGAGGTGCTGAATCGGTACCAGGAAGCTTCCCACTAGTGACCTAACCACTGACTAGGAGGTTTTCCACCTGATTGAAGCAGGTACTACTACAGGGAAATCCTAATCAGGTGAACTACCACCCCTCACACTGGTCAGAACACTTTTCACACACAACAGACAACACAACGTCAAAAATAATGTTTTCTCCATTCCTAAGGAGACACTTTTGAAAACTAGTAGAGAAAGATCAAAGACAATTTCTTAAAGGAGAAGACTAGTCCTGGGTTAGTTTAGTTAAAAAACAGAACTATTTCATGGGCAGTCTTCTCACATTCAGCTGATAAGCAGAAAGCCTACAGTGGGACACCAACACCCACCCCTCTAAGGGGAGAAATTAGAACTGCAATTCCAAGGATGACAAACGCCCCTTATCCATACAAAAAACAAGTGGCAAGTAAAGGCATGCAAGCACTCCTCCCAACTTCTGCCCTACAGCCCCTTTATGCTGAGTATGTGCCTGTAAGATTCAGAGGGTGAGTACCAGCAAAAGCACTGCTTGCAGCACCAGCTGCAGATCCTTCAAGTTCTGCAGGTGCTGCCAGGTGCCAGGACACAGCAGCGAGCAGCCATACGTACCTACGAGGTGCTGACCACTGACGTAAACAGGCCCTGAACCACATTTCAACCTTAACACCACTGGTGGTGTGATCTCGAAGCCACCCAATGAAACCTGTGAGACAAAGCACTGGTATTCAGTCGCATATTCCAGGCAAAGTATATTTAACAGACATTCCACCCCAGTGGAAACAAGCACCAACAGCTGGAAACTCCATGGCTAACAGTTACTCCAAGTTCCCTTTCAAAGGAGTATTCTGCAAGTGTTAAAAGGTCAACTCAGAGTCAATAAGCCACACACAGGGGTTTACTACACTCGTTGCTTATCCCAGCTAAAGTACACCAAGGCCAGACTAATACACATTTGTTTCTACTCCACTTGGCAGCAATGTCGATTTGAACATCATCCATCCCACCTGCCCCAGCATTGTGCAGTTATACACTATCAGCAGCTGAGTCAAACTATATTCCCGATAGCAGAAATGACAACAAGGTGCCCTTTAGAGAGGAGCAATCATCTTCAGAGTGGCATTAGAGCTTGGCACCTGCATAAAACATGAATTGTTCCCATCCCAGGTTTAAAGAAAGCAAGACAACCTAAAGATGCATCTGCTTGCATATGCCTGGACTTGTCTGTCTATAGATGGCATGAATAATTACTGTCACTTAAAAAATGTGTAATTTGAACAAGTCCGTTATCTCCACATGACTCAAGTACTCTACCAGGCACAAAAAAAGATGTATTTACTACATGCAGTAAAACAGACACTTCTCTGAACACACTGCTCAGTTTCACTAAAATTCAGTTGACCCAAGCCATTTTTAACTTTTTTCTCACTAGAGACCAAATTTACAGTAGATTCTCCAAGTTTCTGCACTTACTGTAGGCTGCACTGACATTTTCAGAGATGCCAGCACTACTTTAGTAGGGTTGCCTTCATAGTCCAGTGCTTCTGCTTCTACAATGTGTAATTCATCTTTGGCTCCAGCTCCTAAAGTAACCTGTGAAGTCAAGAACAGGACACAGTCTGAGCATCCCAAATATTTTTTTATCTTCTAAACTCCATTCAATGTTCTGCATCATTAAATATTGAAATCTGCATTTCTGACTACAAATTATTCCATCAGACTCCATCCTAAGCTGACACCCTTTCTCCATAACACTGAAACTTCCAAGGGGCACCTCCAGGCATGTTCTGAGGACAGTGAAATCAGGTCACTTGCTGCTGGATGACTGCACCAAAAAGAGGCAGTGGCAAGTTCAGTCAGCTTTACAGCTGGTCCAAGGAGAGAAATATAAACACATTATCTCCTCTACAGAAACACACCTACAGCTTTCCCCCTCCTGCCACATTTATCTGCCAACTGCCTCCCTTTACCACACTGTGCACCTTTTGCTTACTTGACATTCACTGAGGATTTTAACAGCAGCTTAGTTGCATTTCTAAACTCAAGTACCTGGATCCCTTACTCTGAGTCGGGCACTTTCTGAAGAGTCAAAACTCTGCAAGGAGACAAGTGAGTGACAGACAGCGGTCAGGCCTGAAACTCCAGTTCACTGAACCTTGGGCCCCTCTAACAGGAGTACATGCAGAAGATGTGAAAACCCTTCATACTACAACTCTTCCCAACAGCAGTGCACAAAGTTTTGTGCTTCCTTCCCTAAACCCCAAACAAAGAAAGCTTTCCAACCCCCACGGGAGATGTGGGTGTGAACACTTCAGGCAGAGGCACAGAAGTTTCTATTCTTTAAGAGCTGAAGAGCTTTAATGAGGCTGTAATGGTCCACACTTAAGATGTATCAGACTGAAGGCTGGAAAATAGAACGTTGGGATTCACTAGTTCTGGCAAATTTTGTTATTAGCAATTCAAAGAGGTGAAATTGCAGCTCTGATCTCACCCCTCAAATGTGCTGTCAACAACACTGAATTGCTCAGCTAGTGGGACAAAAATTTTAGACCATGTCCTGTCATTCGCCCCAGTTCAATACTATTAGCTCTTTTTATTTATTTCTCGTGTGTTTGCCAAGCATCCATGCACGTGCTTTAATTTCTACATTGAAGGAATGCACACCAAATAGGTAATGAAGCAGTGACCACCCCCGTTCTTAGCTGCCATTATTAAGACATTTACAGAAATTCATGGCACTTTTACCTCTTCCATCTATCCTCCTCTTCTCCTTTTTACTCCCTTTTCTCCCCATCCTGCTGTACCTCATGCCCAAGTCCACCACCACACTTGGTGGTGCGAAGACAGACACTGTCTTTATTCATGTGGGAGCACAGACCAGCCCCCAGGTATTTGCTGCCTTTACACCTTTTCTTTACATCTTTCCTCTACTGAATAGGGTCTTTTCTGTTTCAACCACGTCCCACACCTTTTAAGTCCTAAAGGCTCTTAAGTATTTCCTAGTTTGTCCTTTGGTATGTTAACCCTATTCTCCTGGGCATCACCCCTTTAAATACTACGAGAAGAGGTTACTGACACAAGACTTGATTCCCCCCCACAAGCCTAACAACAAAGTAGTGGTGTGGATTTTTACTCCATCCCTCAGAGTACAACATTAGAAGACATGCTACAGCTAATTCTGAAAATATAATTAGAAAAAGAACTCTGAGTAAAACAATACAATTTAAGTATCACTAATTTTAACTGCATAACAAACATTCAAACAGAAGAAATCTGCATGTGGACTTGCCCTAAACATTGCTATACTCTTCTATCAAAAGGAATTCTAATTAAAAACAAATTACTCATTATCAAGTCCAGGCTGTAGTTTTCATAATATACAAGGATGAAAACACATGATTCACACTGCTAACACAGAAGTGTTTTTAAGTAACAGCACGAAATGTTTGGAGATACTTGTTATGCAAATGACCTCCAGGAAGCAATTCTCCTGTAGGAATTAATCCACAATTTAAAGACTCTCTTGCTTCCAGGTATAAAAGCATTTCCTTGCATTTAAATAAGCGCAGCAATACACCATAAAGATGCTATAACTCTTCAATTTCTTGCCTGTTAGGATGGGGCACATTATTGTTTTGCTATTCAAAAAAAAACATGCTCAGTCGAGAACAAAAGCCTTGAAATATTGTGTGTGACTTGGGTGGCACCAGAAAGGCCTAAGGACCCATCCAAGAACTCCCTGGGAGTCTGTCAGATGAATTATCTGAATGAAAGATGGGGTTTCCCACTTACATCCTTGGAGAGGGCAAACCAAGGACAATAAATCAAAACAAAGTGTCTGCTCTCTTATTTGGATTTACATATTATCTACTTCTAGGAAAGAAAAGGAACCCGAGCTACATTTGTGAACACACTGAAATGATTTTTAAAAATCAAGTTTCCAGTAATCTACAAGAGTGTGCCTAAGTATGACTCTTACAAGTCCATCCTTTCCCCTCTGCTCCTGTAGTATCAGCACTGTTTGCCTTAGGGATGCCGTAGTGTATAGTCTAGCACTTAATTTCATTTAGCATATACTTATTAATCCACTGAAAGTTGATTTTTAACCTTTTCCAGCCTTGCATTTGCTTGCTGTCTACAATGAAACATCAGTGGAGAAACGTTTTCAATACAGAAAGTATCTGAAATTACAGAATATGCTCCACTGCCAGTAAGAGATAGTTTTTTTAAATAGATTTATGTAACAATTATCACCTGTATTATAACTGGAGAAATAAATGACACGTAAAAAAACCAACATCACAGCACACCACTACATTTAAAATGGAAAATGTAAAAGCTAAACACTACTTGCCGTTCTCAGAGACAACTGATGTTCATTTTCTTCATCATCTACTTTAAACTGAAACTCTTTATCCGCTTTAAGCTCGCAGCCTGCAAGAAAACAATTTAATTATAAGCTTACTGTTTTACTTAAGACATAAGTATTTGCTAACCAGTTACTTGGCAGCTTGGCTGCTTCCCGGCCTCGTACTTGCAGGGAACTAGCGGCACACTCCAAGCACGCACGGAGCGGAACATGTGGGGAGAGGAAAACCCCAGGCGAGAGCGGCCTGCTGCCGACCACGCAGCTCCCCTCGCGGCCCGTTCAAGCCCAGCAGTTTCAAGAGCATCCGCGCCCAGCGTCCGCCGCGGTGCCCGGGGCGATGGCAGCTCCGCACCC
>NW_005054494.1:470610-489951 GCF_000277835.1 Geospiza fortis | reverse complement strand
CTGGCACAGGGCTTACAGCCGCCGCAGCCCGCGGGGCTCCGCTGGCCGGAGAGCCGTGCTGCAGTGGAACGTGCCCTCCTCGCTCTGTGACGGGAGCTGGTTGTTGATGTCATCTTTGACTAAAATAATAAATGAACGAAAAGAGCTCCCTTCCTGTGCATTACCCGTTAGGATGAGCACCCACCTCGAGCTACTGCTCCCTGTGCCACTGGCTCTGAAGGCCAGGGCCAGCAGCACTGCGGGAACCTCCTTTTCAGCTGGCGTGTGATGGGAGCAAACCACTTTTTAATGCGAATTGGCGCACGGGGAAATCTGTCACAACAAAGCTTAAAGTCACGGGGTTATTTTATATGTAGAGCTACCAGTCCTGGAAAGACTTGTTTGCCTTAGCAGTGGGAGCCCATCAGTGGCCCTGGGCTGGCTCGCCATCCACACATTCCAGGCCATTGTGTCCCGGGGCTGATCTGCACCAGTCAGGCCCCTTGTGTGCTAATCTCACACTTACCTGAGCACTTACTCTGCAAAAATAAAAGCATATAGGCTCTTGGTACTCTTATCTCTCCACTGATTTGAAATGTGTAACTTGTAGCCGTGTTACTGTCACTCACATTCACAAAGGAACAACATTAAATGGTGTTGCTGAAAATGAGACAAACCGAAGTGAAGAATAACTGTCACAATGGGAAAATGAAACTTACCTTGTCAAAGATTCCCCTTCCTCTCTCTTCCATGAAGCTGGCCTCTTTGCAAACAGCAAATGCATTTCCACAGGATACACATGGTTTCATCAGGATATGATCCCCTACCGTCCTCTTAACTTTAGAGCAGGTTGTCCACTGAAGTGTTTCAGGTGGTGTGCCACAGGCTGACTAAAATTCAATAATAGTTAAATTGTGTGTGAAAACAAGGTACAGAAATAAATTGAAGCGCAGCTTAGCATATGAGTGAGGACGGATATTCTGTGATTTACCCACCTTAAAGTCTCACAAGGAACCAGAGAACAAACAGTGTTTATTTCATTCTCTAACATTTGGTTTGGTTAACTTCTTATTATCTCTACGAAGTAATTACTGCTGAGGGTGGCCCTTAGCATAGGAAGAGTGGCAACTATGGGAAGATACACCCAGGGATCTGTAGAGCAGAGGCAGAAATCCCACCAAGTGCAGTTGCTGGTGTCCCTGGCAGAGAGAGGCATCATTAATCAGACACCTCAGCCTCAAGAGACGCAAAAATGAAAATGAGGCATTTGTTTGGGTTGGATTGAAAATGGGAACTAGTATCAAAATTTCAAATGAAGTTATGGCATGACCCAGATGTCAGACAGGAGCTGGAAGGCAAATCCTACACAGTAATATGGAAGGGAGTGAATTATGTTTACCTGTAATGCCAACAGGAGGACATGGCTGACGGTCAAACCCAACCAAAGCCCTGCCCCCAGGGCACTGAGCAGCTCACAAACTGCAGCTCCAGAATCCACCCCAATGGATTGGATCCTGCTGGAGGGAACAGTGCAACCACAGCATGTCCTGTGTGCAGAGTCACTTTTAATACAATTACAGTCTTCCATTATGGAGGAAATAAATGTGGGAGGAAACAAAGGACAGACACAGAGAAGCAAAACAGGGGTAGGAAGTAGGAGATATATGCTTACTGCGTCTCATTTGGCTCCACAGGGCTTTAGAAGGGCTGTCATATATCATGACATTTATTATTTCTGCCATGGTACTAGGATGAAAAGTCCATTACAATATCGATCATTTTACTTTGCTCAGCTCTGTGCTGTGTAATACTCAGCATGGCAGAAAAGGCTTCCAAGTGATTTAGAAACAGCCATACAGGGACAACTAGGGGAAAATCAGAGCTTCCCTTAATGGAATTCTCTTTTTAGTGAGCTTTTACAAAACTTAGGAAATTGTATTTTAAGCATGGTTAAAACCACAGCACAGTTGTAGTCAAACAATCAGAAGCTATAGAGACAGTAGAGATTTCCTATGCAATCTTAATTTACCTGCTGACATAATGAAATCATCTTCAGCTGCCCTGTCCCATGGCTGTCACATAACCTCTCCACTGGGCTCCTCCTCCCTTCACTAGCCAACAGTTTCTGTCCCAGCGAATGAAGGGCCAAAATCTTAACTGGCATCAAACATTCTTCTTGATCTCAAAAAAAGATCATTGCATGCCAGAAAACCCGAATATTTCACTTGCCTGAAATAACTGCATACTGCCATCCCCAGATAGGGCAGCAAGAGGCAGGTGTTAGCTGTCCTCACCCCCATGAGCTGGGGGTACCAGCAGGAGCAATGTGCTGGCTGGGCACTGCGCTGGCAGCACGGACAGAGCACCCTACTGCGTGTCAGGTGAACACCCTGAACACAGGTGAGGGCTGCATCTCCTGGGGCTGCTTTGAGAGGATTTGGCCTTGTGTTTGTAATTGCCCCTCACCTCCAGGCTGGTTTGCAGCCAGTTCATGACAGGGAGCAATGATGGAGGGACCATCCTTACCTGGTTGTCTTCTTTCTTACCCAGAGTCTGCTTTTTGCTGCTGACCCTGCTGTAAGTGGCACTGGAAGTTTTCTTCATCTTCCCTCTTTCTGTAGTGCCTGTTCCATCCCCAGCTTTGCCTGTAGTATATTATTCATGCAGAGCAGCACAAAGAGCTGCATCAGAAGGTCCTTCAGCACCAAACAATGCTGCATAAGGGGAGCAGAGGGAGGCTGGTGAACCAGCTTCTGCTTATAGCAGCACAAGCTGGTGCTGCTCCATCTCTTCTGTAGTTTTGCCTTTCACCTTTCAGGGGATCCTTCTCCTATTGGGGCCCAATTTCAGACATACAACTGCAAAAGGGAGGAATGACAGGTGAGCCAGGATGTCCACAGGGAGGCACTCAGGTATTGCAGTGATGAAAAGAAGTAAGGTTACACAGATAGATTACAGGTGTCAGTGTCCCAGTGTCCACAGCAGTAAAAATTGAGATAGCCTGAAATTTCTCTCTCTCTCTGTTTTCTTTTCTTCTTTTTTTTTTTTCTTTTTTTGTCCTTTTTCTTTAAATATTCAGTACAGAATAGCCTCTGGGTCTTGGCCATCTGGCCATGACCCTTCCTGGCTACTGCAAAAATTAACCCTGTCCTGACTGAAACTGGGTGAAAAACCAGGATACTTTAGAACTTTCTGTGTCCTGCAGGTCCCAAAGGTGAGGCCACCTCCCAGTAGGAGCAGTAGGAGTTTGGAGTAGGTGGGGCTGACATGGGTCAGGAAGGGGGTGGCAGCAAAGAACTCCATCAGCCCTGTGTGTGTAAGGCTGGCGAGGCAGAGTGCACCTAACATCCTCTCCCCAGCCATGCCAGATGCCCTTGTCCCATGAGCCACGACTGCCCCTGCAATATCATTTGCTGCTGTGTACTGATATATACCTGCTGCCAGCCCATGGCCCTGCTCTGCTTGTTACACCCCATGAGCTCAATCCCAGAAATGTGTTCTGCATCACTGACAGGGTACGTGAGTTCTGCTGACCACCCACAGGCAGCCAGGACCGTGGAGATGGGAGACAACACCTGGTACTCCACATCAAAGTAGCCTGTTCTGGTGGAACCTTTTCACATCTTCTCCTGCTCAGCACAAGCTTTGAAATATTGTCCCTGTGGCCCATGATTCCTGCAGGGTCTAGAAGAGCAGACATAAGGCCACGGAGTGGGGCACAGCACAGTCGTGTCCAGTTCCTGATTTTCCTGTGTTTGTTATGCTCCATTTCTACAGCTTCACTGCCAGGGCCTGAGGGGCAGGTCCATTTGGTGTTTGAGTAACATGCAGGATGCTGTTAGTCAACCATAACTTTGTGAGGATGCTCTGGCTCTAAGTTCAGTTAAGATGTTCCCTCATCGCAGCACTGTCAGTTCCCATTTCAAGGTCGACAGCACCATCTAGTGATCCCTAATCAGCTTCCTACATGGTGCTTGCCTTCTCTCAAGTTTCTTCCATGCCCCAGGTGTCCCAGGTGGGCTTTGCCTGTCTATGCCTGCCTACTACACTCTTCCTGCTAGAGGGTTGTTTACTGGAAGGTCTTGCATGGGGAGGCTGATTGCCCTTGGCCACAGTCACAGACCTCAGAGATGGGATGGCAGGATCCAAACTAAATCCCAGACCAGAAAACATGGCAGAGCTGTGTTCCAGACCCCATCTGGCTCAGTGAGAATCTTTCCTGCCCTCCTGGGCAGATTCCACATTTGAAGTAAATCTGCCCAGGGAAAGAAAATAATCCCTCTCATTCTTCCCTTGGGTCTCTGCTATGTTTGACCTCAGCCAAGATGTTGTGTAAGGACCTCAAGCACACCAGTCAAAGGTGGCATTTTGTCTCCAGGGTCCCACTGGCATGCACAGCTCATAGCACAGATGTCAGGAGAGTCAAAAGCTTGGCCAACATTATTTCTGATCTCTCAACTTAGAGCACAGGCAGACAGGCAGCTCCACACCTCCAAAGTGCAGTGGGCCCTTCTGTTCTTTTCCCATTGCACCCCCTGCAAAATACCCTACCAAAAAAAAAATTCTGCTGGATCCATAGACAAGCCAGGAGAGGTTGATGTGTTGTTATCATCCTGCTCCTGCACTGCTGCATTTCACCCTCTCCACAAGAGTCTCTGGGGCCCCTGTGGTGGATAAAAAGGCAGAAGGGTATCATGTTGATGGCAGTATCATATTGTGCCTCTACTCTTCCTAGCGGGGACAATGTGCAAATGTCACTATTGCCTTCTCTCAATTCCTTGGCGCTTCATCAGGGCATCTTGGAGGCTCAAGGTGCTGCAGGGGAGGAAACAGAAGGACACCAAGTTTCTGACTGCTCTTGCTAGGGAATTTTGATGCATCAAGCACCTCCTCCATCAACAAAGTCGTGCCAGGAGAACCATACTATGTGGGATTCATGTGGCAGGCTCTTGTGTTTCTACTTGATTGTTAGGCTACAACGGTTCCATGTTCCCAGTTTGTGCTAGAGGACACTCTTGGAAACCAGGAATCTGAAGCCATGTGGTTATACACATGGATGTGGATCACTGCTCTCAAATTTGCGGAGACAAACCTGGCAAAGTTCTTTCAAAACCATTCCAAAGCCATGCAGAACATGATGTATATTTAAAGCCATACATGTGAATCAATTTATTTCCCGGACTTTCCTGAGCTTATCTAATGTGAGCAACAGTATGAAACTGCTCTGCGGGCTAGGTTGAGAGTGTCCAGCAGGATGAGGTTTTATCATCACAGCAGCATTCCAGGGTGGGTTACTGGCTCCTGCACAAAAAACACCTGCAGATCATTTGATATGATTGTATGTATATCAATATGTATATATGTGTGCTTAAAAGCTTCAGCAGGCTTTTGGACAAAGATATTTACTGAACAAATGAACATTTACCACATTTTCAAACTACAGTTTTGAAAATCTTACAGATGAAATAATGAGCTCTGGTTGGATCTCTGATCACAAATGAGTTTAGAGATGTAATGTGTAGCTGTATGATCTGTGTGAAGCACTGCAAATATCAAAAATCAAATTGAATAGTAGGAATCTCTGGGAGATAAACAACAAATATCATTAGGTCAGTGTATGAGTGTGGGGTACAACCACATCTTGACTACTGTAGGTAGCAATAGGCATGTTGGGGAAAAAAAAGACAAAATAAAGGGCTATTCAATAACAAGAAGCATGGAGAACAAGAAACAAGTGCCTGATGTCTCCCCTAATACAAGAAATAGAGGACATAAAATGAAACTTGTAGGTGGCAGATTAAATATAAAAAAAATAAAGAGGCAGATCCTCAGCCAACACGTAGCAGAGCTGTGCAAGTCACTGCCACAGGATGCTGGGGACGTCAGAATTTCATGAGCATCAGACATGCTCATGGGAAAAGAAAAAGCAGCAAGGGAGAATAGGCAAAAGGCACTGTTCTGTGGCTCAATAAATCCTTGAACAGCTTGGAAGATATTCTGGGGGAAAGATCACTGTAATCTTAGTCTGCTCTCACGCATTTCTGCCAGGCGCTGTTGGAGACACTGTGCTGGCTGAGCACTCAGCATGACCTGGTGTCACACAGACAGATGTTCCCAGCACCTGCAGCTCAAGAGCCCTTGGACCCAGGCTGGGCTCCAGCCCAGTGGGCCCCACAGTGCTGGGTGCAAGACCCACATCCAGAACAGAGTCCAGTTTTGAGGCTGGTCACACAGAGCAGCGGTTTAGGATATTCCGGCCAGCTGTTTCCATACAGGTGCAGCCAGCTTTGGCAATCCCACAGTGGATGGCTGTTCAGTGATAGCAGAGGCTCCTACATGCTTGTACTGTCACCTGCATTGGAAACCTACGTCACATGAAGTCTCTGTTGTACTGCTGGTGGTAATCTGCAGCAGGTAAAGACAGAAAGGTGACAAAATATTCACACAATTATCTCAATGTTCATGTCACGAGTCTATCCTATAGTGGGGAAAACTAATCCCTGGAGGAAGGTTACTTAGGGCCTTGGTTCCTGGATGACACAAATGAAAAACATACAGACCCCATGTTTATTTCTGTGTATTTCTCAAACCAGTTGGGAACCTGGTCGTGAATGGTACGTGTTTGGGAGATGTAGGCTTTCAAAAAGTGGGAGGTGGGTTTGCCAGTAGTTGGGGCCCTGTGGTATGTTAGCTCTCAGAATAACCTATAACTTCCTTTCAGAAAGGCTTTCCAGCTTCCTCAAGAATAAATTCTTCAATTTCATCTAAAATTTGGAAGTCTGAGTGCTGACAGCAACATTAAAATAAGAGTTCCTATCAGTCTTGTACTGCATCTACATGCTACCACTGTGTCACACTCACCTGCATCATCTTGTATGTTCTGGTCTTGGCATGTGGCCGGAACACCTCCCATGTGCCCAGGCATCCTTCAGAGCAAGCGGCACATGGCAGTGCTGGAGCTGAGCAGGACACCAGGTGGATCAGCTCCTGAGGGTCCACGAGGTCCGCGATGCCATCCCTCTGTGTGCTGTCATGGTCACCATGGTGTCCACAACAGGTTGTATCAGACACAATCTAAACAGATGCAGTTGCAAACCCACAATTTATGTTGGCCATAGAGGAGCAGAAGTCAACTGAGGGGGTCTCTGACACTCATTTGTTAGACCTGGCACACATTTTTTATTGCCACCTGCTGCCAGCATCCAAGGTCCCTGCAGGACCATGGTGCTCCTAGAACCATCCCATAACACCCCTGCTCCTCCCTGTGATGCTGAGGCCTCTGGCCCACAGAGGTTCCTCTGGTTTTACTTTACAGCACATAGCATTGTTGAAGAATTGTTTCCAAAACTAATAGACCTTTAAAAAAGTCATTCCATGTAATGAAAAAAAGATCAGAGTCTCAGCTAATATAAATGTCATTAGTCTCTGTAAGAATATCATCCTCCAGATAAACCCGCTGGATGTAGAGCAAGGATGATTTTGGCTTATTGGTTTCTTATTAATATATTGGAATACTTGGATCAGTTCTGCAGCCCCATTCTGCCCGGGATCTCCACTGAGTGAGAACAGTGTCACCACTGAGACAGCCCCCTGCTCTCCAAGGCCCCGTGCTCCAGGTCTTCTTCTCATCAGTAGCAACATGAAACCATTTTCATCACAGCTCTGGGCTCTGATATCATCATCAGATCAGCAGAACTCTTTCCTAACTAATGAAAAGTCTGGGAGCTCCCGGGGACTCAAGCCGAGCTCAGGCTGAGGACTCGCACCTGCGGCCCCTCGTGGGTCCGTGGGCCGCCCGTGGGTCGGGCATGAATGGGTTAAAACCGAGCGCTGGGGCAGGGCCGGGCCGGCGGGGCCCTGGCGGGGTCCGGGCGCCAGAGGGCGCTCTGGAACCGCAGATCCGGCACGGAGCCGCGTCCAGAGCCGGGCGGGACGGGCGGGAGAGGGACAGAGAGCCCGGGGGGACAACACCGGGGACAGAGAGCCCGGGGGGACAAACACTGGGGACAGAGAGCACGAGGGGACAAAACCGGGGACAGAGAGCCCAGGGGGACAAAAACTGGGGACAGAGAGCACGAGGGGACAAAACTGGGGACAGAGAGCCCGGGGGGACAAAAACTGGGGACAGAACCTGAGGACAGAGAGCCTGGGGGGACAGAACCTGGGGACAGCACTGGGGACAGAAAATGGGGACAGCACCTGGGACAGCACCTGGGGACAGAAACTAGGAACAGAACCTGGGACAGCACCTGGGGACAGCACCTGGACGCAGCGCCCTAATTGTATCCCCACGGGAGCGCGGCCTGCAAACACTGAACCCTGTGCTAGAGAAACACAACATTGTGCTAACAAAACATTGCCGAAGTCTTGAACTCAACCTCAGTCCTTGCAGTGTTCAATCCTGGCTGGATTTACCTTGCTTTTATGAAGGTGTAACTTATCAGCAACTGTGCTGCATTCAGGCCGATTTAATCAACATTAAATTTGGCCCTTTGGGTATCTTAAGCTGTTACAGATGACTCTTATTTTCTGCAAAACCAAACTTCCCAGTACCATCATCTATCCTGAGACTCTATGGAAATACAGTCACCTGAACCAGGCAGGGAGCATCAGGAAATTCCTTGGTAAAATCCCTGTGCTCTCCAAGCAGGCCTGAATAAATAAATGGCCACGATTGCAGGGACTGCAGCAGCCAGACCTTCTCTGGGTGGTCTTACTGCTAGAGAACAACAACAAATACACACAGGAGCAGATGACTTATCCAAAGCCTCTGCTTCCAGCCCTGGAAACTCTTCCTGGAGCACACGGCATTGCCACCCTCAGCTCTGCCAGCAGACTTCTCCTCTCATGATGAGCACAGTGTCACACACTGTCACCAGCGTTAGCACTTCAGGTGATTTTCTGCTTGTAGGCAACAACTGAACCATGGAGTAGCAAACACAGAATGGAAGAGGTTCAAGTAACAAACCAGAAAGGATTAAATCTGCAGCAAAGTGCAGGACTGCCCAGCGGGTTCGGGTGAGCCCTGGAGCAGGTCAAATCCTGCAGGTTTCCTAGGGAAGGGAATCCTGGAGCTGGAGGGATCTCTCTATGTCATTCCAAGGATCACAGCTCAATAACAGAGAGACAGATAATAGCATTTGAACACTATCTCCTTCAATTCAATTGTATTGATTTATTGCCTGTCCAATGAGGCCATCAAGTGTACAAAATGGTTAATCTTATTTTTTTTCCCTGCTGTCTGTTCAGAGGAGTGAAGTTGTAAACACTGATCCATGCAAGGAGGGTGGCAGGGGAGATACATTGAACTTTTTTCAAGGCAAATGCTGATTTGTGTCTGTGCAAAGCGAATCCAATTTTAGCACAGGGCAAAGGAAGGACACAAGCCCTTCCCACTCCAGACTCCCAGGGGAAAGCTGGTCCACCTGAGTGGTTTGGACCCACCTTGCTGACCCACCTCCCTGGCATCACCGCACTTAGCCTCTGGGAGGTGGCAGGAGCCCCAACATCACCAGCCTGGGTCAAGTGACCCCAAACCCACCTGGGGGCTGTGGGGCAGCCTCCCTTCTTTTAATACACAATGACCTCCATGATTTACCTAATTCCCAGCCTTCCCCAGCTCAGGGAGGGAAGCAATGGTCCAGCCCATCCCAAGCAGATCCAAGTCAGGCAGGGCATGGCTGTAGTTTGAAATGCACCACTGCAAAACAGAGAGTGATGTGTACAGTGTGGCCAGCGGGTCCCTGCTCCAGTGCCTGATGCCCGGGAGAGAAGGAAAATTAGTTATTTTTTAAAAAATATTTTCTTTCAAAATGTACATTTGCAATTAAAGGCTGAGTATACTCTATATTTTATTAATGATGTGGGATAGCAAGGCATTTTAAAGCTTTCTATTTTGATGATTTTTTTAGGAGGAGGAAGGGAAGGAATTGAAATGGAAAACTTAACACTTATGATTTCAAAAATTTGGCTTATATTTTAGGTTCTGGTAACATGCAATTACAGGCACTTAGAAAGAATTCCCTTTTTTATACTATGCCCTAGAGCATAAAATTAAGAGGCCAATTCAGGCTTTGTACTGCTTTCAGAGGCAGTTTGCTGCAGCATAGATCAACACGGAGACTGACTGTCGCCTTTCTATTGAATTAGGTCTATATTTTTGACAAGTATGGCAGCAGTATCATCACTTTAATCACCAACAATCCGTTGTGTCTCTTTATGCTAATAAATAAAACATTCTGTGTTAAATATTTCCCAGTAAGCACTTGAAGACCTGAAATCACCACTCCTCCTATATACGTTTCCAAGTAAAATAATATAATGGTAATAAAATCAAATGATGTCTAGGAGTTTTATAGACAACTAATAGCAGTTATTGCAAAGTGCACATCAGATACCAATTGAAGGTTACATTTCTCTTTAATATAATATAGCATGCATATTTCACTAACTGTCTCTGTATATCAAATGAATTAAGCAGTAGGATGATATCAGTCAAAAATGGAGTTCTTAAAGAGAAGTCTTTAGGCAGAAGAGTTTTACTGGAGCTGTGTGTTAAGAGTGGGAACACTGGCTGCAAAATATGGGAAAATCATCCCAGGTTACTGAGGAGTTGCCCAAGAAACGTCCTGACAGTTCCAGCTAGCCCTGTCTATGCACTGGGGTTTTGCTCCAGGGATTGATGTGTGCAAGGGTCTCACAAATCATCATGGAAATGGCTGGGAGGAACCCCCAGCCCACCATCCATCCTCTGCTCTGGAAGATCTGGAGCCATAATGGCAAAGCAGAGGTGGAGGTCTTAGAATAAACACACACGGGTGTGTGAGCCCACAAAGACACCCCAGCTCCTGCCATGTGTTCTGCAGGGCTCTGGCAGCAGCTCAGCCAAGGCTCAGGGATGGGCTCCTGCAGCCCAGGGTGTACCATGGGGCCACTGTCTGCCCTCCCCCGTGGCAGCACTTCCCTTTCTCCCACCATGCATGGGGCCCTGGACTGTCCAGATCCTCCTCCCCCATGCTGCTTGGTCATCCCAGGGCTCCTCAAGCCCTGCAGCCCCTTTGCTGCTGGAGCGACTCCACACCAGCACTGGGAGCACAGCACAGTCCAGGAGACCCAGCGCAGCTCCAAAAGCACACCTTGTCCTCAATCTCCTTGATTTCCCTGGCTTCATTCCCACACTTCACTCTGGAGTCTGAGAGCCTTGGAGTCACCCTAAAGAAACCCTTTCCTAAACTTCAGATCTGCTTGTTGAGAGATTTTTCCCATACCCGTTACTAACATAGCTGATACATTCAGGGGGCCTCGCCTCAGTCAACATGAATTGTAAACCATTTCTCTAATCCCCTCAACAATACCCTTCCCCAAGCCTTTTTTCTATCTTAATTAGATATTCTATCCCTTCGGTTTAAAATAGTATTTAATTTCACTTAATGATTTCAACAAAAAATATTAGGATTCCCCAAACAGACATGTTCCCTCTGAATTCTCTCATTCTTTTTTCCAAGGGCTTCAGTTTCATCTTTTTGTTGCTTTGTCAAAACACAGCTAATTGACTGTCCTGAAAGTACAATTTTAGTAATTTCTCTCAATGAAGCATTGCTGCCTCCTCTATTAACACTGTCTAATTGGACTTTGAATCCCCAGCCAGTGACTTCACCCATGCTACAGGCCCGGATCACTGCAACAGTAAATATCAGCATCCCAGTTAAATGTAGGTTGGCTCACATTCCCCCAAAATTGGCTTTCTGCTCCTTAGAGTCCAATCTGATGTAATATTACATTAACCATTTTTTTCTCTGGGAACTGGAGGGAGGGAGGGAGGAGAAGCTGCAGCGCAGATCTGCGTTTCCTCTGCTCGCAGAGCGCGTTTGCTCCCGGCGCCGGCGGGGAGGGAGCGCTGCGGGCTGGCAGGAGCTCTGCAGCCTCCCAGCCCTCATTTCCACCTTCTCTGTTAGCAGCTTCAGCTGCAGACTGCACAGCAGGCAAGGACACAGCAGCGCTGATCACCACAGGCCCCACAGCTCCAGAGGGGTACCTGCCACCCAACTCCATCACCCAGCAATGGACCCCAGCACAACTCTGCTGTGGGCAGCAGAAGTAATTTCTTTTTTTTTGCCCTCCTTCTCCATAATACAGGCTGTATGACACGTGGCTTTCAACCATCGAGGGCTTGGCACATACTGGGGGGCTGGGAAGGTTGAGTGGCCGTGCCACACTGCAGCAGCAGCAAACCACCCCCGGGCTTCATCTGCAGCCGCTCTAATTATCTCAGAGCATCTGCCATTAAAACGCAAGATCAGGCCAGCTACAAGTAGGAAACAGAAACAGAACTCTTCACTGATGCCTGCAACAGGCACCAAAGGCGTATAACTCTGCATAATTGCTAATTGTTATTACTATCGCAGGTGATGCCAGAATTGCCCAGAGATGCCTCTTGCTCCTTGTGCCCCTGTGGGATTTGGGGGAAGGCTGAATCCCACGACGAGCACTGGCAGCGGCCCCAGCAGGGACTTCCCCCCCGGCAAAGCTGCCCCTGGGGCCTGCAAAGCCCTGTCAGAAACCCTCAGCAGAAGCCTCACCAGCAGCCAAAATCGCAAGGGACAGAGTTAAGTGCGAGTTCAAGCGCGATGAGGGCGAGCGAGCTCTGCAGGCCCGGCCCTGTGAGGGCCCGGCCCCGTGAGGGCCAGAGCCGCACAAAGCGCCCCCGCTGCGCCACATCCGGGTTCAGCTCCCGCCGCCAGAGCTCCGGGGCCTAATGAAGCCACTTGACCTCTTGCTACCCCCATTCTCCGATCTCCAAAGAGGGTATTAATGCTCCTGACACACGGGCAGTCAGGGGCTGGGGGTGGGTTTGACACGGGCTGTTCCAGCCCTGCTTACAGCTCTGCAACAGCGCAGCCTAAAAACACCCTAAGATTCCCCGTTCTGTTGTCTCGAAGAGCTCCTTACAGTACACAACACTATTAGATGTTTTTTCCCCCTTGCCACTGCATTCCTGTGCCCCCAGCAGGGTTCAGCTAGGATCTAATTTTGTATTTCTGAACTGGATTTTGATTGCTCACACTCAGACCACTTCACTACCACACCGCTCCAGGTGTGAAACCCTCATAAAGCTGACCAAGCAGCGCCATTTCTGCTCTGAGCGTGCACAACCCACTTGCAAACGTATAGCTGAATGATTCCTTTGCTCCCCTGCAGCGACTCACCAACTGCTTGTCCTTGCCCAGTGCCCAGCCTGGAGGCTCAAAGCTCCAGGGTACGGTTTGGAGCCTCATCCAGGTTTGATCCCAGGACCAGGCTGTGGAGCAAAGCAGGACCCCACTTTCAGAGATGTTGGGATCAGCTCATTCTGTGCTGCAAGAAAACACTCCAGCAATTAATGTTTCTTGTAAACATACCATAGGTGGGGGTAAAAGCCCACAAATTGAGAAGCCAGAAGCTTTTTTTGTGATTTAGTTTCTTATTGGAATATACAACCAAGGAAGAAAAGACATCTTTGATAAGACTGACATTAGAAGCAGCCAGTGAAATTAAAACTCCAGGGAATGGCCTGCCCTTTTCTTGTCAGGCAGGTATACAGATTCCCTGCTGAGCACGTCAAGATACTCATAAAGATACCCTTTAAGATACTCATAAATACTAGGGACAAAACTTTAAAATAAAGAAGGGAAGGGCTTCTGCCTCCTTCAGTTTTGGCAGACCAGTTTCAGATGCTTTAAAGGGCCTGGCTTCAATCTGAGTACTCCTTCTCCTGCCCCAGAAGGGGACCCAGCCCCAAGAAGGCACCAGCACACCTGGTTTTGGGGCTGGAGCATCTCATGTTTCTGCTGCCTTCCACAAGCTCTGCTCTAAATGATGCTAAAGAAAACCAGTCTCAGAGCCCCACAGTGAGCTTGGAGCTGCATCCAGAACTCAACAGCACATGTACGCAGAGGATTGATAGATAAAACCACTTCAAATGCATCCCCCCTTATTTCTGCAGGCTTGTGGAGCGGGAGCAGGAGGACTCATGAGCTCTAAGCTCAGAGGTGCTGGGAGTTTTGTTCCTGGACAAATCTCCAGTAACTTCTTGGAGCTCAGATAAATGCTTTGATTTATTCTCATTGGCCTCATTCTCTTCTTTCATTTTTACAGATTATACCTTACCCTGAAAGCCCATTTTTTCACAATGGTGAACAGCCCATTCTGTGTCTGGGTTCTTTATCTCAGGGCAGTGGGGATCAAGCTTTTAAATTCAGTTGTCTTCTCCCCAGTCCTGCTCCCAGCAGCATCTTCCAGCTTCCACCAGCCCCGCACAGAGAGCCCTGCTCCCATGAGCACCTTGCCAGTGTGCACTCACTGCACACTCATGGATCTAAATGAGCACCATTCCTTGTGCTTCCACATTTTAGGAATATATTTATCTTGTTTATAAGAAGATAATAATCTTACAGCAATCTTGCAGTGAGCACTTAAATAATGTTACAAATAAGCAGTTGTGTATGTGTTCAACCATAAGAACAAGGGAGGCGAGGTGACTTAAACCCACCCCTGATTTTGCTGTAACAGCCTGTGGCCCACATACTGGGCCATGTAGCCATAGCAGCAGCTAGCCGGGCTCACAAGAGGGCTTTCCTAATAAATTCAGATTAACAGAGAACAAGTTCCTCCTCCCCACCTCTTTCACAGCCTCTAAAACCAGACACCCAGGCCCTCTCTGACACGTGTGTACCACCTGAGCCTCACACCAACATTACATGTCATTAACAAAACATAAACCAGTGGTTGCATCTTAACGGGAAAAGTGAAATCTCTTTATGCAGTTAAAGAAAGATACCTTGTCCAGTCATTAAGTGATTAACTTACCTAAGAAATAACAGCACTAGGGCTGTCAGACTGGCACACAAACACTAAAAAGAGCAGGGATCAGATATCATATTAGGCTAATTATAAAGAGAAGAAAAGACAGGCAGAAGCATAAAATAGCCATGTGGACAGTATTTTGCTGGAGTTTTTCTTTACACAGAAAAAGCTCTGAACATGTTCTGCAAAAAAGATATATGGGTATTAAAACCATTTCTCTCCTGGTTTCCCTAATTTAGTGCTGTACGTGAGGAGGCAGCACATGTTCAGACAACCTTCCAGGTTGTGTGAAGCAGTGGCCAAATCTTCATACAGACCAAACTTCAAGTGAACAGAAATCCTTAAATCCCTGCACAATCAACCTGGAGCACAATTCCAGGTCCTGGAGGCTTTGCAGAGCAGAAGTGAGGCAGCACAGCCCATCCCACCCACCTCCTGCTCACCCCCCTGCTATGGCCATGTTCCTCCTCTGGAGCAGCCACAGAAGCCCCCGAGATTCCTGGAGCCTGGGTGCACTCAGTTCCTTATCAGCCTGGTGTGTTCATCAGAGTCACCCAGCCCTGATGTCCAAAGATGCTTGATTTCCCTCCAAGAGAAACTGAGTGCCTTTCCTTCAATTTCTGCCCTGTTAATGCTTCCAGAACTGAAGTTTACCTTTCTGACCTGGTTTTGGTCAGGCTATTCCATACCACCTCATGTCATTGCTGGGGCCAGGAAAAAGGGACACTCTGGCTTCTAAGAAGAAGCACATGGCTACCAGTGGGAAAATGTGGTGGCATTGTCCACGTTCTTCCTTGCTCAGGGTCCATGTGGATGCAGCCTGCTGCACACAACCAGAGTGAGGTTATCTGTGACAGCCTTTGGCACCTGCCAAAATCCCGGCACCTGAGAGACTTGGGAGGCAAAAAGCAGGGAGCACAGCACTGGGAGGAACCTCTAGAATTGAATGGAGGTCGTGAGGATCTCAATTATAAATTTAGGTTAACATCAGTTAAACATCAATTTAGTGGGAGCCGATGAGTTGCAAACCCATCTTTGGGTAGGAGGCTGCCCACTGTGCTCTGCCAGCCAGCCAAGCACAGACCTGCCCTCCCCTTCCAACCATGGACAGCTACAGCCCCCAGCTGTGCAGGGATGTACTGATACTGAGGGATATCCAACCCCTCGTCCAATTGTGCAGGACATCATACACAGCAAAGTTTTCCAACACAACCAAAGTACTGACCTGACAGCTCAGGACCTGGGAACAAATGACTGGGACAGCCAGAAGTATCTGGTCACTGTTCAGGGAAAAGGGATGTGGGTTTCCATTTTTAACACTTGCATCCTCTTTAAAGCTTTTTCCCCCCCACCTAAAACCTAATATTAATAATGATGGCTGGTCCTACTTTCCTTGAAGTAATGCCAATTTTAATGCATTTTTTTAATATAACTATAGTGCTATTGAGGAACAAGTAGTAAGTGATAGATACTTTAATGCGAGTCAATATGTATTTGTATGTGCTTTATGACTTAATCAATATTGCTACATTAGCAAGAATAAATATGGTGTTTCCTTTTCTGGCCTTGGAAAGAACAAATAAGGAAAGTCACATGCTGAAGTTTAGGAATGAATAAAATCTCCACATTGCCCAGACAATTCAGTAAATTTCTTGACATTCATTTGTTCTCCAGAGCAGAGGAAATACGTCCTAGGCTGCACAGGCAACACTGAGGACTCAGCCTGGGACTCCAGTTCAGGTTTTTCACGGGGAACTTCCTAAGAGGAAATTTACAAAAGGAAACAGGCCCCAGTAGACAGTGCAGATCCACTCCAGCATGCTGAGTGTCAAGGGGAAGGGCTTGGCACCCTGAGCAATGAAGGCTTTTTCTGCTGAGGAGCGAGAGGAGTTCACCAACCCTTCCCTAGCTGTGCCTGGCCCAGCACACTGGCAAAAGGAAATGACAGAGTGATCCTGGTTTACTACTGCTCAGCCATTTACTGCTCCAAAAGCAAAGGTTGTGACATGGATAAGACATCCAATTTTGTAATTGACACAAACTTTTCCATCAATTATTTGTTCTGGAGTACTGGCCTCATCCAATGCAGCAAGGAAGCCCAGCCCCAGCAGCAAGACATTCATCTTGGACTCAGTGATCCCAAAGGTCTTTTCCAGCCTAGTTAATTCTATGATTCTGTGATCTTACACGTTCTACGCATTCATCCTCCAGTGGCAGGCCTTCAGCTGGAGCAAATCTGCTGGGAATGAGCATTCTCCTCTGCCCTTGCTGCCCCTCAGATCAGAGTCACACTGCTGGCATGCGCTGGTACTTGCCTTAGGTAAGGCATTCCCTGTGCACCATGCAGTGGCTCTGCTCCTGCTGGACCCACACAGGGAGGGAGATCCAGCTTGTGTCATCTGAGCTTGAGCACCCTGATGGGATGCAGCACAAGACTGGCTTCTGATACTGGCTTTGAGTATCCCCAAACTGTGCCAGAGAAGTCCCACTCCTGTCAGTGCTGCTGGGAGACAAATCCAGGTGGCATTCAAGAAAACAACAAAGATCACAGCAGTTGTTCCTACTCCAAAATCCCCCAAATCCAAGCAAGCAATATCCATTTCTGCTCAGAATCTTCATGTTTCTAATATCACATTTCGGGGCTTCATCTTGAAGACATCAGTGAGATGTGCCCCCCAGGCACATTCTAGGGGGTTTAAGAAAGGATCTTAATTTATCTAATCTGACTAAATATCCTCAGAGCAAGTCTCAGCAGTGACCAGTGTCCCTTGATGTCCCCCCACACAGCTCCTTTCCCAGCCACACCATCCATGCAGTTCCAGAAGGTCTCTCACTTGAGATCCTCATTCCAATGTTCAGTGTTGGATGGATGCTGTCCTGCCTTCCCTCCGCAGCCCAGCTCTGCGAGGGCTCCTCTGTCTGCGCATCCGGCCGGCCGCAGGCTCAGCCTTTGCCAGAGGCTGTCCACGCTCCACATGAGCAGAGCTGCAAGGTGCATCTGGGATACTTGGCACTTGAGAGGCTTTTCGGTGTGCCCCTCTTGAGGAAATAATCTCTGGAAATTCAGCCACTGCTTATTGCATCTGCCTTTGGCTGGACCCTAGCGGGTTCTGTCTGCATCCTCCACCACTGGCCTTCTGAGCTACTTAGAACACGGACTACTTTCCTAAAATTGGGCTAAAAGGTTGTGCCAGTGATGCTGGAGCTCTGCTAAACCCACCTGGGGCTGGCTGCTTCCAGCCCAGTGGCACCAGCTGAGTTAAATGCAGTCTCTCCCCCTGCACTGGGTGTCTCCTGCCCTGCTGTCACACAGGATAACCCCCACGGCTATCCTCCTGCCATTCTGGATTTACTCTGCTTTCCATGAGGTCAGAGCCTGACCTTACAAATCATTGAGCCAGGACTCACATAAGGGCAGGAGAAGAGAAAAAAATCTCCTCTATCCTCAATTTGGAGAGTTTGGCAGCATTTGTTTATTTTTAACAGATCACCGCCACCACATTTCAGCCCTTTTCCTGTTGTGATCATTAGAACTTTTAACTGGATCATAAATCTTTTATTAACATTTGGTATTATACTAATTAAAACTGTTTCATGTATGTATTATTAATTTCTCCAGCACTTCTTGTGAGGGTGATGGTTTTAGCTGGCTTAGCAAAATTCACCATAGTAAATAAGGAGAAACTAATTTCCAGGCAATTAGGCTTGCAGAAAAATAAGTTTCTTAATGAAGGGGATGATCATTACAAATTTTACCTAAATAAACAGGGTTTCTTAATGGTAACTCTTCAAGCTAAGTAAACAGATTGGTGTGGTAATGTCCTAAGCAATACTTAAATGTAACTGTTTAATAAATTGGTAAATTACTCATTTCATCTTAGAACAAAATGGTAATACTGCAGTAATAACCTAGTATATATTCTGTAAATATGAAGCATTATCACTTTAGCTCTGAAGAAATCACCACAGTGATATGTCAGCATTGATCTAAAACTGCAGCATTTTATCTCAAGTTTATTACCCATTTTTGAGAATTGCTGAGATTTTCAGAGCATAATGGCAATAAAAGAAGATTTTAAAAAGCGCTTAAATGTGCATAAGTTAATCAGAGGTATCCTCAGGGGGAAAAGGAAATTTGGTAAAACATGAATTATAAGCATCATTTAAACTTACTTTGGACACTAGAGATAATAAATGGCACCATAATTTAGAAATAGCTTTTAACATCAATGACTGTAAGAGGCACTTTACTGTTCATAAGAATTGCAAAGCAACGGTGCTGAAGCCAATTTTATTAGCCATTTTTTCCTTGATAAAAGCAATACAACCATTTCCAAAATGAGCAGACAGGAACAAGAGTTACGTGTTAATATGCAAAATGCATTTGAGTTGGTTTTTATTTTTTTTTATTTTTTTTTTGTAAATAGCCAGCAATAAATTTACTAAAAGATACAGTCTGGAGACAATTGAATGATCATTGAAGAAGAATAAAGCCTGCTCAGAGTTTACATGTTTGGGAAG
>NW_005054494.1:465177-469915 GCF_000277835.1 Geospiza fortis | reverse complement strand
GACCCCGCTCCCTGCCCGGGGAGCGGGACCGGCCCGGGTGAGCTCAGACCCCGCTCCCTGCCCGGCCCAGCAGCACAAAACATCCGGACTCGGCTTTACCCTGAGGCGCCGCGCGTATGCTCATGGAACTGGCAAACAAATCCAGCTCAAGAATTAAAATTTAATTTAATTGGTTTCAGACTACCCCCGAATCTCGAGAATAAGAGAGATTAATATTCTTGAGAGTTTCCGTGTCTGAAACATCCAGGATCCTTGACACATGAAGTAGCCCTGCTTGGCAGATTGGGCTGTTAACGCTGAAACTCAAGAGAAAGCAAATATCTATATTTTAATTATTTCACTCCTGGCCACTTAGCATAATCAAGATCTAACTACAGTTCTTATCCCACACTGCCTAAACGACTTCTTCATGGTCTCAGAGCTGCTGGGAGCAGTCTCAGCTCTCCAGTTTGTCCCCCACTAATTGCTGGGTTCGGATGTGGTTTCACACCAATCCAAGATAAAATAAGGTCACTTGTATAATTTCCTAGGGAACCAAATTTAAGCCATCCTGGTTGGATTAGCCAATTAGACTGTTGGCTAATTTTCGATGTTGGCAAGATTAATTCAGCCACTGGAAGAGCCACAGGACAAAACCTGAAGCTGTTCAAGAGAATATGGGAGGAGCAGGGAAGCATCACACTTATTCCTCAAAGCATCCTCTGCTCCAGGACTTTGCCTTGGCTTCCAGCAAAGCGCATTTCCAGCGGGAGAGATCCCTCTGGAAGTAAAGACAGAGGATGGGAGCAGTTTGTTAAGTTGAACAAAGAGAAACCAGGAGGTGATGTAAACCTGAGTCTCCTGTACAGGACTCAGCAGCATTGAGTAAACAAGTGTGCCATTGGTTCCAAGGGCTAGAAGCTAGAATTATACAAATCTAGGGATAAAAACCAAAACAAAATAAAACAAAAACAACAAACAACAAACAACCAAACAAAAAAACCGGGAACAAGATATTAATTTTTATTGTGACTGTGATTAAGTACTTAAATTTTGAATCGATTCTTCATCATTAGGGATATTTCATTCAAGACTGGATTACTATTTAAACGAATTATCTTAGCTCAACTAAAGCTTTATTTGGGAGAAATTTAATACCTGTATAATTAGACACTGAATTAAGATGACCTTGCCATGGAACAACTACATTTTAATTTACTCTTCATAATTAAAAGCAAATCTCTAAATACCTAAGGCTGATTTTTTTTTAAACACCCATTTAAATCTTCCTGTTGTTCTAAGCGAACATCTTAAAACGCCGGAGGTTGGTATCAAAAAACTTGTAACCCTAAGATCCCTTGAAATCTGGAAATACATTTTTAATTAGAGAACTCAGGTGCTATACTCCGTGAGCTGGGCAAGCACGGCTGAAGCAGCGAGCCTTGCAATCCTTTTTAGAAGCAGTTTAACACCGGAGGCATGGGGAGACAGGAGGATGGACAGACAGGCTGTGCCCCCCTGAAAGGTGCTGCACCCCCTCGAGCTCCCAGCAGGAGGAACAGCTCCTGTTTCACAGCTGGTTCCTGTGAAACCAGCTCTGCCATACCGTATCTGGCATCAAAAACAGCAACGTGGAGCTTGGCTTTTGCACGAAGACAGCAACATTTCCAGCCTCTCTTTCCCCTCCCCATTAGCAGGGGGTTTGGCTGTTGCAGTAGAAGCAAGCCTGCTATTTTAATGCCACCATAGAAGAGGGATCTGCGCGCTCGGGTCTGTGTTTGCTCCCTGCAGCTGTGTGCAGCTCAGCCCGAGGGCATCCTCGGCAGCACGGCCCTCGAGGCGCGCAGAGCCCCGGGGGAGCCGGAGCCGCCCCCGCCGCCCGCTCCCGCACGGCGCTCGCTCCAGACCAACCTTTGGACCCGCGATCAGCGAAACCGAACGCATGCATTTATGAAGATGAAAACTCAAACTGAAACGTGCACTGAAGCATTTGGCAACAAACGAGATTGTGGAATGGGGCCCGTGAGCCAGATTTTCAGTAAATCAGAACACTCTATGAACGCTCTATCCCAGCGTACGAGGCATCGTCGAAGAGCTCCGAAAAGACCTGTGCAGCAAACATCACGACACAGCGAGTTCCTCATGCTGCCCCGAATCTGACAGACCCTGCTGTTCCTGGCACTTAAACAGAGAGAAGAGGGAAATTCCCTCCTGGCTCTGCCTGGGCTACGTCAGGGCTGATCGGGGGTACACAGCCCGAGTTTATTGGTGTTATTCAGAATTCACTTTGGCCTCTACACCAGAGCTGACTGTTGCTCGAGTACTTACTGAGCTCAGTGCAGAGGGCTGCATCCTCGGCTGCTTCAGTCGCTTTCAGCCCATTCACTCCCTGGCAAGAAGGATGCCAATTCCGATCAAACCCTATTGTACACTAATGATATTCAGGCGGCACCAGCCAAGCGCTGGGAGCAGCTGAGCTCTCCCACTGCCTGGTGGGTTCAGGAAGAGTTACAGGTGTAGGATTTGGCTTGGCTGCTTTGTTTTTGCCTCATCTATTTTCATACATGTTTGAGCCTTCCATGACACGTCACTGAATTCCAGACACAAAAATTATCTTAAAGGAGATTTATTATTTTGGGATGAAGAAAAAAAAATGCTGCTCTCTACCCAAGTGAAACCTATAAAAGGTACGAGCTCGATCCTTCCGCAGCTACTTTAAGAGCCCTCCTCCAGCACAGCCCGCACCAGTGGGTGTCAGTCTCCCTCCGTACCTGGGGGCAGCGCTGGCCACCCCCCAGGGCTGGGCCACCCCTCCGGGGCTCGGATGCGGCGGAGCTCCCGCGGCAGCCGCGGGGGACGGGCACGCAGGCGGCCGAGCAGGTGGCTGCACACGCTGCCTCTCCCACCTGCTGCCCCGTGCCGAGGCACAATGAACTTGTCAGGCCGTGCTATTGTCACCGAGAGCAGATGTCGGCTGGGCAGCGCGGCCCCGCTTCGCCCGGCCGTGCTGCAGCCGCTCGCTGCGAGGCGCTGCTGGAGCCGCTTCTCGGAGCTTCCCGTTGTTCGGGGGGGCTCGCCTGCTTTTCCTCGGGCCCCATTTCTCTCTCTTGCTTCCACCCACTTTCTTCAGCTGTTCCGTAACCCCTGCTTACTGCCCTCTGCGGGATTTTTGGGTCCTTCTTGCCGAGTTTTACCCTGTTTGCTGTTTTCTGTCTTTCCCAGTGGGATGGTGATTTCTCCACGGAGCTGTCCCAGTGCTCGCTATCCAGTGGGACCCCAAAACACTGCACTGTGCACTCCCTGCCTGCCCCTCAGCAGGAACTCATGCCGAGCCATTTCCATTTCTAAGGCAGTACCTGGTTGCTTGCTCACATACAGCCCCACTGCACTGAGGTTTTAAACACAAAAAAAATTCCTTTTCCACCTGAAAGTCCAGCAGAGTCCCACGGCGCAGCTTCCCATTGCTCCAGGCATCCTCATGTCTCTTCCTCACCACTGCAGCTCTGCACAGCCCTTCCCCTGCTCTCTCCCAGGTGTTCCCATCACTCCCACTTCCAGCTTTGCTCTTGTTCATTCCTGGCTTTCCCCCTCCTTCTCAGTTTTCTGTGCACGCCCAGAGGTCTGGGATGTCTCCTTTCTCTGATCTCCCCCTGCAGCTTTCCCAGTTGCTACATTTCCATCCCTTCCTGCCCTCCAGTCCCACCAGCTCGTGCTCCATTCTCCTTCAACCCATCAGAGTTTTCTCACCTCACTCAGTGCCACAAGCGATGCGGTCAGAGTGCGGATCACATCTCGTTTTTCTGCTTCTGCCTCATTGTTAATTTGAATTGATAAGAAGGAAAAGTCTTGGCCAGAGAAGAAGACAAGAGCAAAGCAACAAACACCTCCGAGAAAATGAGCCAGCACTGTGGGAGGTGTTCCAGCTGCAGCTGGGAAACTGTGGCCTGGCATCCAAAGCAAGTCAGGAAGCAGAAGTAAACAGAGATGGACCAGACTGAGGGAGGGTCTCTTTTTTCCATCTGAACTAGTGAACAGTGATTTGTGTTGTGCACATCAACCCAGTTTCCTCTGGTTTCGCTCTCACCCATGGAAGTCTCATCTGTAGGACCACAAGTCTGGATGGACAAAGGACTGACAGACTCTGCTGTGTGTGGTGTGACAAAGGCCTTTGCAGACCTGTCTGGGCACCCTGCAGAGCAAACAGGGAAAACCAGTTGTTCATGTGAACCTTGAGCAGCACAGGGAGGTAAAAGCTTTAACAGGAAAGAGAGATTTGTGCCAGAAGGATCTCCCTCAGAGCAGTTTGACAGAGTCAGTCGCACAGGGGTTGGAAGCTCCATCTAAGAATGTTTTTGGAAAACTGCCTGCAGTTTGAAGGAAAATCCTGACGTGAGAAAGGGACACAGGCTACTTTATTTTCCCTGCCTTATTCCTTATGGCAGGGAGAAGGGACAGTGGTTTCAGCCCAGCCCCTCCATGCAGCAAAAGTACATCTTTTCTCCTCTGATCACTTGGCTGCAGACAGAGAAGGTCTCAGCTTCACAGAGATCAATGTAGGAAAGCCACAAGCATGACAAGGCAGAAAAAAAACCCTAAACCCCTACAATTTCTATCCTTGATGAATTAGAGGAGGATCACATTTCAGATCTCCAAAAAAGGTCCTGCAAGCGTTTCTATCCTGAACACTTCACCTATTCCAGGTACTCCAAAATATTTCAGCCTAGAAAGGGTGCAAAAGGCTTTTTCCCTGCTCAGGCTT
>NW_005054494.1:463484-465110 GCF_000277835.1 Geospiza fortis | reverse complement strand
ATTCCTGATGAACAGTCTGAGGACAGGGGAACCTCCACAGCCCATGCCAGTCTGGAAGCAACGATGGGTACAACAGCTGCTCCGCTGGAGCACCGAAAGGCAAAGCTCCCCAGTGCAACATGACAGCTTCAGCGAGCGAGTCCCCAACTGTGCAAACTGCTTTCAGAATCAATTACCCATCTCAGCTTCTCTGGGCAAGAAGCAACATCCCACTTTTTTTTTCCCCTCCAACCCTACAAAAGAAAACAGAGCAACATTAGGGTGCCGTTTGAGCCCTGAAATGCTGAGGGGTCTCTTGGCTCCAGGCAGAGAGCAACCATGCACCTGTGCAGAGAGGAAAGCCGGGAACAGAGGAAAGCTGGGAGCAGGGGGCTCAGAAGCTGCCAAAGCTGATGGAAAATAAAGGCTGGGGAGCTGCACAACACCAGAAATAGGCAGGCTGTGACCTGAGAGACAACAGCATGTGCCTCAGCCAGGAGCAGAAAGGCAGCATGGAGACAGGATGCCCACAGAAGACATGTCACAGGGATGAAAAAGAGTATTTTTAGAAACTCCAGGAAAAGCATGACTAAGTACTGCTTTGAAGTTCTACTCAGGAGCACAGATTAGGGCAATCCATGATGCAGGGTGCAGGACTGCAGCTCCCCAAAGAGATTTTTAGGTGCCAGAACCAAAACAAGATTAATTACCACACTTTCTCTGTTGCCTATGAAGGAACCATCTCCTACACATCACCCTGCAGATGCACCCACCTGCCTGCCCATGTGTCAACCTCAATGGTATAAAAGACATAAGAAAAGGGATTTGATGAAAGATCTAGAAGGATCACTGTTTCCTCTTCCCAGTCTACAGCTCTGTGACAGCTAAAGCATCCCCATCTTCTCTGTGCTGCTAGAGCCAGAACTGGGCACATCTGGGAGGGCAGGAGAAGAGCTGGCAGGGAGGAACAGCACAGCCTGGAGCCTCTGCCTGTGGGCTGCAGTCTGGAGGCTTCATCCCAGGTTGCCCTTGGAATGCCTTTTGTCCAGATCTGGAAACATTTTAGCTGTGCTAAAATTCCCTATTTTCCAGATGTCCAAGGGAAACCCAGCTCAGGCCATGGTTCATGACATACCTACCTGCAGCAATGGTATGAGAGAAGCTACTGTCCCAGCCACTCATGCCCTCCTGGCAGGGTGCCCACCTGGTGAGGCCCACAGCACATGCCTAGCCCTCACAGGTGCCCTCAGAGCTCTTGCTCCATCCCACCAGTCCAAGGGAGTTGAAGGCTTCTTTAATTATTAACTGTTTTGCTTTGGTTTCCCACTTTACTTGAGAGCATGGGCTCTCTGGAGGCCGGGAGCAGCCTAAGAGGGCAGCAGCCCTGGTGGGAGCAGCCCAGGACTGGCACCAGCCATGCCCACCTGCGGCTGGCATTGCCCACAGGCTGCTCCCATCACCAGTAATGGGAACAGCGTGTGCGGGTGAACAAGAGGCTGGAATGTCTTTACATTATTCCACCAACTGAGCCCTCAGGGTCATGTCCTCAGCTGATGTAAAGCAGGGGATATGCACTGAAGTTAATGGATCTTTGCTGATTTACACCCTCTGAAGGGCTGGCCCTCTGCCTTGTATAAAAGCTGCTGA
>NW_005054494.1:457228-463201 GCF_000277835.1 Geospiza fortis | reverse complement strand
ACCGTTCCAGCAGCCCTGGTGTTTAACAGCTCCATACTGAGCCAGCCTTCTCTATCACTCCAGTCCATAAACCACAAGCTTTATTAACTAATAATTAGTCCTTCAGTTAAGTTTCAAGGCCATGTTTTAAGAACTGCTGCCCTTAGAGCTGGTGTGGAGTTTTGAAGAGACCTGAAGCAGTGGAGAGGAGAGCAGAGGTGCTGCCAGGCTGCCCTGAAGATGCAGAGGGTCTTTCACAACCATGTTGGCACCCATTGCCCTGTGGAAGTACCTGGGAGTTCAGCACCTCGACTTCAAGCTGAGGGATCACTCTTGCAAACACAGAGGTGATTTTAACCCCATAATTTCAACAAGGCTCCTGAGCTGTGCAAAGGTTAGTTTGGGTGCAAGTCTCTGCCTGACCAGGGCACAGTGTAAATGCTGGGGGACATCAAGCTATAAAGCAGGGCCCAAGTGCATGGAGCAGCTCTGGCACAGGGCAAGCATGATTTGGGAGGACAGACTAACAGCTACTCTCATTTTTTTTCAGTTGTACATAATGACTAGTCAGAAAAATGCTGTGAAGCTGAGTCACATCCTTCCCTCGTGTGCTGCTCTCTGGATACCCGGGTGTCACAAGTGTCCTGAGATGGCTAACACAGTAGTCCAGTTAGAAGGCTAAGCTTGGGAAAAATGGTGGATAAAGCTATGAATAAAATAGGATTTTTCTAATCATAGCTTAAAACACAACTTCCCAAACATTAGCTTCAGCTAATGCTCCTCTTCTTCCTTCTCTGTCTGGACTGAGTGAAGAACATCGAGTGCCTTTCTGCCACCAGAAGGAATAAAAGTTCTGCACAGAGCTGGGGAATCACAACAGCCTAGCACACAAATGTTCTCAACCAGGAATGTAATACGGGCAGCTCTCACTGAGACGGTTCTTGTGCAATAACTTAAACAGTACAGATTACTACTTGGGGAAATAAAAGAAAACATAACTTTGAAACTTGAAAAGCTCTTTCTTTGTTGTAATCAATTGCAATAATCCATGTCAGTGATTTAGATGAATATCAACTTTACCTTTCTTTGCTGATGACACAAAACTAAGAGCAATAAAAAACTTAAGTGCATTTGTGCACAACTAATGGATTGGATGTGGCATGTGCCAATGGAAGTCGGTATGTATAATGCAGCATATACTGGATGCCAAATTAATGGGATCATTTGGGCATTCTGGAACACTTGTGGCATTGAGTTTAAGTCATTTAAGGAGTCTGGCAGGGGTTGATGGCCTTCTGTTTTCAAAAGATTGAGGAAGCCTAGTACTTCTGTAGGCAAGCCATGGTATGAATTTTATCCCCGCTGTCCAGCTGCTGCTCAGTCCAAAGATGAGAGACAATAAAACCAAGGCAGTGAGATCATGCCTGGTATCCCTATTAAGAAATATAAGAATGCAGATTCACCCGAACAGAGAGCTGGAGGTTCAGGCACAGAGATGATGGACCAGATGGTCCAACCTCCTGCTAAATGTGAGGACCTTCACCAGGCCACAGGGCTCACACCAATTCACCATGGCACTGCTTCCTACTTGGATTAGTTCATTTAGGAGAAAACTGGTCATAGCACGGAGTGAAATGCATCTCACTGCCAACGTGCACCATCCAGAATTACCCAATGAGCTGCAGAGATTCATTCAGGGAGCTCAGATGTGCAGCAGAGTTGGAGACAGGGCAGTTTTCTCCCACCCGCCCATTCCAGCAAACTGGCCCAAGCTAGGGTGAGGCACAGGGACAGAAGAAGCTGGGTCTGATCCCTGTGGTCCTGCCACTGGGCAGAGCAGCAGAGAAGAACCCAGCAAATTGCACATGCTGGTAATAACAAAGGTCCTGTTCTCTCTGCCTCTTCACATGGAAGTGGGAGATGCTCCACAGAGGTGCAAAATCACTCCCTTGAACTCCCAGGAGGAAAATATTTGCAGGCTCCACTCAGAACATTCATCAAGGACCAGCGCAGCACCCTTGATATCTGTGTAGATACTGCAGATGTTACTGGGAGATCTCTGGAATCCACTATCCACAGGCAGATTTCACTATTTGCTTTATTTTTATCTTTTGAAGAATGACCTAAGGTCTGAGCTTGTGAGGCTGTTTAGAGTCTGCCCAACTCAGCACCCCAGCAAGCTCAGGCCCCACTCAGTGAAGCACAGTCTGTGGATACTCAACACCACCTACACCAAAATGTCCAAGGCCAGGCTGGACGGGGCTTGGAGCAGTCTGGGCTATGGAAGGTGTCCCTGCCCATGGCAGGGGGTGGAATGGGACGAGCTTTAAGGTCCCTTCCAACCCAAACCATTCCATGATTCTGTGATCACACAGTTTGTAGGGCTGAGGTGGAGCACAGCTCACACCCCTCCTGCAGAAGTGTGGAAACTTCCACCTGTGCTGCCTGAAGAGCACAGATCCCTCTCAAATGTCTCTGCTTGGCACTCCCAGCATTTCCAGCTCTGGGCACAGCCTACAAAGGACATGTGGACAGTTCTGAATGCATGATGCAGAGATGCCTTTAGGCAGCTGGCTTATTTTGTCACAATGATCTGGGAAGACTATTTTATTTCTTGTACTTAAATTAAATTAATGGGAGTATTTATCTAAATACCATTACTGCTCTGATCTTAACAACAGATTTTTAAGATACCTGAAATGTTTAGAAATGCTGAGACCCTCTCAAAAAGGGGAGAAAAGCACATAGGTGCCAAACTGCCATAAACTGCACTATAGCTCTGCCCATCAAAGCCACCTGGGTGCCAATCAGGAGGCAAATCCAGATACCCAAAAACAAGAGGGCACCAAGTAGAAATATTTATTTTGCTGCTGAGTCAGAAAAAAGATAGGAGCTTAAAAGACTCAAAAGACCGGGCAACGGAAACACAGGGCATTGAAGGGAAATGCTCCAAATACCTAAACCAAGGGTGTAAATACTTCTTCCTCAAAAAATGCCCACCTGCACAGAAGTAAATACTTCACCCACCTGGTCCAACTCAAGCAGCACATAATCTACTGACTGAGAAGGAACAGCTACATGAGCAAGTGCTCACCAGAGTGAGTCACAGCCCTTAAATTATTACTCCTCAGCAGTGGGGATGATTTTGGTGCAGAAATAAATGCTTCGAGGAAAGTTCAGAGGTGTGATGTAAATCTCAGTATTATTTATGTCATCTATAAATGAGCTAAATTATGATCTAGCTGAGCAAAACACTTTTGTAAACCAAGACATTGAATATTGTGTAGTTTGCGTGTTTAACAGGACCAGGCTTTCATCACGGAGTGGAGGAGAGCTAATAACCCATTGATTTTAGGGCCCATTTAGGAAAAGAATTGCCTATATAGATTTGATCACCACACATTACTTTGTAACATCTAATACCCTGGGCACAAAATAATGCTGAGAGAGGCAAATTGTGGAGCCATTTTTATCCAGAGTGTTTTTGCATGAGGGCATGGCACAGGGGCTGCTATGGGCTGGGGCTCGCAGCAAAGGCAGGAGGAGCTCTGAGAAGATGGTTGATGTTCCTCCAGTTTGCCAAGCTCTGCCTTCTGCATCCACCCACGGAGCTGCGCAGCCCTGCCCGGGAGATCATTCACACAAACAATTAAGCAAAGCTTGGAAAACAACCTGTCCAAAATTAAGTCCCACTGACAGTTCAATAATCCTTAATTCTTATTGCATTTTTTCATCCTTGTTCAAGAAAGTGTTTCTGGGCTTAAAACTTCCGAACAGAGGAATTTGGGTACATAGAATGGGCTTTTCAAAACATAAATTCGCAGAGGTATTTCACTTGCAGATTTAAGACTGCTTGGGAAAGATCCAAATGCTAAGAATTATCAATTTCATAGCAGCATCAAGCATCAACAGATTAAAACTCAGCTTGATGTGATGTGCAGCATCTTCAGCACTCTCAGACCACATCTCCATCATGACTTTCACTGCCTACACTGAAATGACTCCCCCTGAAACAGCCATGCTGCAGTACAGCTGCAGGAGCTCCTGCTGCCCTCACCCTGCCTGCACACCACTCATCTCTTCCTCGGCTGACTGGAGCACTTTAAGGAGTCTCCCACAGACGTAAAGGAGCACTTAGTGATGAATGTGGGGGGGTGAGAGATAAACCATGCTCCCCCCATGCTCCCCCACAGCTAGCCAGGGCCTGTGCTGCCACAAGGGTGTTTCAGAAATTGGGAAGTCAAACAGCTGCCCATACACAACAGCTCGGCTTAAGTTGTTGAGCACAGCCCAAGCGCAAAATGTGGACAGGACAATCAACAGGATCAGGACAACAGCCAGCCCACCCCCAAAATGTGTCCTCTCCTCCACCGGGCACCCAAATGCTTCACAATTACAATTTCTGGGATGGAAAGGCTCAAGCTGGTAGGGTCTAAAGTCTGTGCAGGTCCCTTCAGGCATCTCTCTCTCTGTTGACAGACCTTCAGAGAGACACAGCAGGGATCATCAGACAATCCTGTCACATCTGAACCAGGCCGGCAGGGAACACTGCTCTCATCCACAGGGACAAATACCCTGTGTTTGTTCCAACTGGTGTTTCCCTGAGGCTCCTGTAAACACTGGATTAACTGGGCAGAGTAATTGGAGGTGACCCCCACTTGTGTCCCCCTCAGCACGGCCGCACACGCTGAACCCCTGTACCGCCCACGCACTCTTGTCGTAGCAGACACGGATGCAACGGCAGCCTGCGTCCCTCGTCCTCAGCACAGCTCAAAATGCACCTCGAGACAGCTCCTCGGGAACAAAGACACCAGGCACAGACACCAGCAAGCCCAAGGCAGCTCCTGGGACATAAATCCCGCTATTTGATGACTACTCAGATAGTTGAAATGGAAGTTTGGTTGTGATTTATGAAATCCTTTGACAAATTGGGGTGCCCTGAGGCTCAGTCTCGCTGCCTGCGGCACAGCCCATGGGCAGCAGTGGCGAGGGGACATCCTGGGCTGTCCCTGCCGAGCTCGGACCCACTTGGCTTTGCGCAGGATCCTTGCCCATCACAAAGCCGGTTCCTGAAGAGCGCAGCAGCGTTTTGTTCTCCGCAAATACACTGCTCCTGGGCTTACAGCAGTTTGGGGAAAACTGCAGGGAAATCGGGAACGTAGAGGCTTGTAGTTGTGGGATGTTCGAGCAGTTAAAGAACAACGATGTATCGAACAAAATGCACTTTAGAGATGTTCGACGGTGCAGATAGAACGCAACACCGATACACACGTGCATATGTGTGCCCGTGTATTCCATCCCCATTCAGAGCTGGATTCTTCCCCGCTTTCACTGACACTGAGGTTTCTCGGGGCTGTTCTGTGCACGGTACCCGGGGGTCTCTCCCTCTGTGCCCCGTATTGGGTGCTGAAAAGGAGGGGAAGGCCGAGGGCCGGCAGCCCCGGCACGGCCGCGCGGCGAAGGGCGGTGGGAAAACGAATGCACCGAACAGGGCCGGGCTGGGGCTGGGGCGCAGCAGTGGCGGGGAGCTGCTGGGGACAGAGGACCGGAGTGCGGCGGGACCTTGCACTCCGTCGCCCAGTATACATTTCCCCGTTGTTTTTAATTTTTTCCCCACCAGACACCTCCCCTCGATCGGTGTTTCAGCTTAGGCTGCACATTCTGGCTGGTGGATGGCACCGGTCGGGCCCAGCACCATCATCCTGGTGTGACTGGATTTGGCCCTGCCGTGGGCCTTCCACAGCCTGCCCCCGACAAACCAAATCGACCAGAGCCCGTGCCCTGGTACCGCTGAGGAAAGAACCAGTTAGGGAAATTATTTTCTCCATCCCTCGTCCTGCATGGCTGCCTGGTCCTTGACTGCCCTGTGCCGCAGCCGGGGCCGGGGCCGGGACGGGCGAGCCCGGGAATGGCGTTGCACTCCTGCAGCCTCCCGGTGACCGGGGCCGCGCTGCGGCCGAGGCAGCGGCAGAGCCCCTCTCCCGGGAGCGCCGC
>NW_005054494.1:455999-456680 GCF_000277835.1 Geospiza fortis | reverse complement strand
GCTCTCCCCGGCGCGGCGGCAGCCAGAGAGCAGAGAGACATTTGTAAAGAAAACGTTTATTTACACGTCTCGGCAAGTACAAAGTATTATACATGGTCTGTGTCAACCCCAAATCTTCTTTATTATGAAACATAAGGCGCTTTCTCGAGAGCCGGTGGCGCAGGGAAGCGAGCGCTGTTTCGGGGCGCTAAAGCTCATCGGCTGGGAAGGTGAGGACAGAACGGCGTGTGGTGCCTGGAAGGAGCCCTTATTACTACGGTGAATAAATTACAGCTGACATTAACTTCACCTGGGACAGATGGGAGCTACCGCTTTTCAGTTTAATAGGGTTTCCGAAGCTAATGAGTCATCACCGGCTCCACCGAGTCCCCTCCGCTAAGTGATAGGGAGGTATTTTTTCTTTACACTATCCTCAGAACAGGAAAAAAAATAGCCTTTTGTTCCAAAGCCAACACAAAATACCTATGTTCAGATTTCGATATAAATAATCGAGGTTTTATATAATTCCATATTAATAGTGCCCAAAATCTCGATGCATAAATAAATTAAAGTATTAACACTTCTTACAAAAAGTGACATATTTCCCTTCCTAGTGGAACATCGACACAAATATACAAGCGGCTCCTCTCCGCGCCGGCCTCAGGGAAGCGGTTCCGGTCGGACCTGGTCCCGGTGTCAGCC
>NW_005054494.1:454945-455216 GCF_000277835.1 Geospiza fortis | reverse complement strand
TCCCAACACTCCCTGAATTTTTTTTTTCAAATTGTTTCCCCGTTTCTTCAAAAAATTCCCCGTTATTTCGAAGAATCCCTCATTTTTACTAACAATCCCCCGTTTTCCGAATGGGGGACTATCGAAAAAGAAATATGTAACGATAATAACAATAATAATTATGATAGCATTATAACAAAAATTCACCCCAAACGGTTTGCCTGCCAGCAGCTGGCAAGGGGGGCGACCCCGGCCGGAGCGGGACTCGCAGGGCGGCGGGCGGGGGGCGACG
>NW_005054494.1:453090-453352 GCF_000277835.1 Geospiza fortis | reverse complement strand
CGGCGCGGCGGCGGGGGCCGCGGCCAGCCGGTCCCTGACGGCCGAACGGGACTCAAGGCGTTAACAATTAAATAACGCTCGGTGCATTTACTTAGTTGTCTCTTATAAAGGGAAATGAAAACGGGGAATAGAATTTCCCTGTTAATAGAATGTAATGGCATTTGATCAGCACCTGGCAGGGCGAGCCCGGGATGCCGGAGCGGTGACAGGAAGGACTTGATTAGTTTTTAAACCTTAGTATTCAATTACCACGTTCCCAATC
>NW_005054494.1:451651-452627 GCF_000277835.1 Geospiza fortis | reverse complement strand
GGGCGGGAGGCGACGGGGCGGGGGCAGAAGGGAAACGGAGAGGGGGAAAAAAGGAAATAAAAAAAAAAAAAGAGAAAAGAAAAGGCAACCGGTGGAGGATAAATAAATAAATAAATAAATAAAGTGCCACCCAGTCCTGGATCAGGGCAGGCTTTGTTAGAGAAAATTGCAGCTCGATCTGCATAATGGGAGCTCGGGCTGCCCAAGGCGATCTTTTTATTGCGTGTGTGTCTGCTGTTATCAATTTTGTGAACGATTTCACAGGGAGCCTGGCAGACTTGAGCTGGAATAATATGCAAAGATGAGCTTTGAATAATGAATGATGTGCTTTTAAACCAATTCCAAAGTGTCTGTGATAGTACAATATGAAAAGGGGTGGTAAGTAATAGTATATTTAAAAGGCACTAGTATGTTTTTATTACTATATTTAAAAAGATATCTATATTATTTTTGTGAAATGGATAATATATCACAGAGTCTTTGATAATCAGCTAAACAATACATTTTTCTTTGGGAAAACTCTCCTGGTTTTACACAGTTAAATATAGAGTATCAGCGTACAGCTCTGTAACGCTCAGCTACCTTATTAAATATTAACGCTATTTTAATATTAGCTTTTAAATTTAATATGTTGACGTTGTGTAGTTTTACTTTAATTATGTTTTATAATTAATAACCCCGGACGTATGGTATCCTTAAATGCAGCTCTCCCGCAGCCGCGCTGTCTCCCTCGCCCCTCTGCGGGCGGGGGGTGCGCAGAGCCCGCGCAGAGCCCGCGCAGCTCCGCATAAACCCTCACAACCGCGCAGAGCCCGCGCAGCTCCGCGCGGAGCCCCGCACAGCCCCGCACAGCCCCGCGGTTCCTCCCGACCCAAAGTCCGCTTGCGCTATGGCAGGTGCAGCGCTCCTTAGCTCCGTGCCGGGCTTCCCTGCGGCCCCGCTCCGGATCTGCGGCCCGGCCGGCGCGGGCCCCGCT
>NW_005054494.1:451072-451456 GCF_000277835.1 Geospiza fortis | reverse complement strand
CGGGCAGGGGCTGGGCACCAGCAGCCAGGCAGCATCACAAGGAGGTGAGAGACCCCACACCCAGCTGGGCTCTGGCCAGGCCCCAGCCATGGCACAGCAAAGCATGGCATGGCCTGGCCTTGGCCCTTGCATGGAGTGGCACAGAATAGCAGAGCCCATGGCCTTGGCCTGACGTGGCACAGTGAGGCAAAGCATGCTCGGAGCCCAGCCTGGGAGTGCCGGCCACGAGCAGGCAGCTGCAGGTGCCTCTAGCCCAGCACACGGGCAGCAAGGGCTGGACAGCACCCGGGGACAGAGCTGGACAGCATCAGGGGATAGTGACAGCCCGCGGGGGGGGTGCTGGCTGGCCCGCGGCGGGGGAGCTTGACAGCACCAGGGGACAGT
>NW_005054494.1:431460-450859 GCF_000277835.1 Geospiza fortis | reverse complement strand
GACAGCACCAGGGGACAGAGCAGGACAGCACGAGGAGACAGAGCTGGACAGCACCAGGGGACAGAGCTGGACAGCACCAGCAGGCGACCACTGGAGCCATGCAGGCAGGAGAGGGTTGGGAAGGGAGAGTTCTGGAGGTGTGTGGGAAGGCTGCTGTGGCATTGTCATTCCCTGTGAAATTCTGCTTTCAGAATTTCAGGTAATATTGTACAGGTATTAACAGGTGTGGAGCCAGGTGTGTGATGCTGGCAGACAGGAACGCGGTGCAGCCCTGTCACGCTGGGGCACAGCTCCCTGGGCCTGTCAGGGACCGTGGCTGAGCCAGCTCTGCCAGGACGCCTGGGCACAGGGACTGACCACGTCTGGAGAGCACGGCTCCCAGTCACCTGCAGAGGTATGGGGGGACAGAGTTAAGCAGGGAGAAAAGCAACTAAAGCTGTGGAAGAGGAGTGACCACTCCCTGGCCCCAGTGGGCAGAAGAATCCCCTATCCAGTCTGTCACTGGGAGTCCCTGGGGACAGAGATGTGGCAGCTGTCTCACTCATGCCTGAAACACAGAGCTGCTCCCAGGCCTGGCTGCCAGGAGGTGACAAGAAGGGGATGTGCTGCAGCCTGCCATGGTCACCAGGTTTGGTAATGGTGTGCACAGGCATTCCTCAGCCCTAGGAATGTCCTCAGGATCAAAACAATGAGGGGCCTGGAGGGAAGGTCCTTGCAGGACCCTTATCCTTGCAGGACCCCCACCATGTGCCTGACAGTGGCCACTGCCACCGTTCAGCTTTTAAAAAGTGCTTCCCATAGCAGGAGATAATCAAACCATGTGATGAGCGCTGCAAATAACCCCCTGCACCAGGAAGCAGTAGCAGATGCTGAGATGTTCCTGCTGTAGCTCCAGAGTTCCTGCTGTATCTCCTGTCTTTGGCAGCAGCTCTCAGGCTGGGAAAGGCCAGTCCTGTTCTCCACAGCCTTTTCTGGATGGATACTGCTGCATAAACCCCACACGGTTTGGAGTGGTTACACAACTCATGTGGAATTCAGCACGACAGAGGACACACGTTGCTTTTCAGCTGTAGACCTGGAAGCTTCTTGTGCAGCTGGTGGGTGATGCTGGTGTTCATGCTGAAGAGGGACATGTGTGATCTGTGTCCTGGCACGAGCAGGGGAAGGGGAACAGGACAGCCAGGAGCAGCTTACGTGCTGCCTGAACTCTGCCTGTAGCCAGATGTGCCCAGCTGTGGAGGACAGTGGCAGGCAAGGGCTGAGGTTTGTGCACCAAAGGGGGATGTGGTCCCGACCCTTGTACCTTCTGCAGGGCTCAGTGAGACCCTGGGGGTTCTCCTGGTCAGTGATGAGCCCCCCTGGGTGGGGCCCACCATGGCCAACAGGCCCCAGCACAGAGCAGAGGCCTGGCTGCCCCATGCCAGTGATGGAGCAGGACCCTGGGTGCCAGCTGTGGCTGTGCTCTCATGGGGCAGCACTGGGCTCAGGCACTCAGCTCCTGGCTCTCAGCAGAGCTGAAAAAAAATCCCTTTTTTTTTTTGTCAGCCCACAAGGGTTAAATCAGCTGCTCTTTTTCTGAGGGAAGAGCTCCGATGCTGCAGAGCCAGAGGTCATTCCCCTCTGCCCCTTCCTTTTGGCTTGGAGGGCTGTGCCCCCTCCCGCCTGCCCTCATCCCATGAAGGCAGAGGGGAGGGCAGGGTCATGGAGCTCTGCCCTCAGCAGCCTTTTCCCCATCAGAACAAGGGATATTCCCTATCCCCCAAGATGGAGGAGATCAGGACACCTGCCCCATGAGCCCTGCCCAAGGGTCCAGACACACAGGCTCCAGCAAAACTCCCTGTCCTCCATGTCCCAGTGGGTGGAAGCAGTTAAGTCCCACTCAGAGAGCCAATGCTAACGGGTTCTAAAACCTCTGACAAATGGACATTCCTTAGTGGCTTCAATCCCTGTTCCAAAACACATCTCTGTGGGGTTGGTAACCTTAACTGTGATATTTAAAAAGCCAAAACTTATTTCAGTTCAGAATCCATGCATTGTTCCACAAATGGCTGAGACTAGGTGAGAAGGAGAGGGTTCAAGGGAGGTGCTGGGGAAGGAGCTACCCCTGAAAGGGCAGAGGGTGATGGGCAGATGGGGCTCCATTTCTTTCTGCCATCTTTAATAAAATCAGGCTGTAGTGAAGCTGACAGGGAACATCCTATTATGGTGGACAAGCCCTGAAAGACACAGAGACATCTGGTTTCTGGGAGCAGCAGCGCCAGCCCCAGGTGAGGGGGAAGGCAGGGAGGTACCACAGGTCAGGGATGAGCCTGGGGAAGCAGCTGCTTCCTTCCCTCCTTCATTCCTATTTTAAATACCAACACGCAGTTGCTGCCAGGTTTTTATACTAAATATGACTTTTGCTGGGCAAATTACATTAGGATGGATGCCACAGGTATCCATTAAGGTTTATTTATTGTGATACCATTTGTATCTCATGCTTATAAATAACTTATGTTATAGCTTTTGTTTGTAGAAATGTAACTTACATATTTTATTATGCTTTCTGTAAACCTCAAAAAGAATTTTGTCAAAGCAGTGCCTCTTAACAGCAGTCTACACCCCGGTACATAAACCTATAGCAGCATTATTTTTTAATCTGGTGAGGAAGCGTGTTATCCCGCTGCAGTTTGAGAGGTTCGCTGTCATCGTAAACTCCTCGTGCAATAAAACATTAATGAAGCCAAGGAATTACTCTGTAAGGTGTGCATATGCTGGGGCTGAGCTCTTCACAGCCTCCTTTGCAAGCAGGGCCCGTATTCAGTGTGCTCAGCCCCGTGCCTACCCCAGGCAGCAGAGCCCAGCCAGGGCAGCTCTGGCTTTGTTCTGACTCCCACAGGGATGGGCACTCACCTGAACCTCAGCGGGCCCTGCCTTGCTCTCCGAGGATATAAAACACAGCTGGGGGAGAACCAGCCCTGATTTACAGTCCCCAACTCTCTGCATTGCCAGACAGGCTCACGTTGGTTCTTTATGAGGAAATCGCTTGGGCTCTGAGTGGCATTTCCCAAAGCCCTTAAGGCAATTATGTCTTTTCCAAAAATGCATAAGGCACTAAATGTGCTCCATGGATTTCTGTAGCCTCCATGGATTACTGCAATCTCCATGGATTACTGTAATTTCCATGGTTTTCAACCTCCATGGATTTCTGTAGCCTCCATGAGTCACTTTACCTCCTCAGATTACTCCTCAGGTGCTCAGCATTCCTGGAGCTCAGAGCCTTTGGCTGAAATCCTTTCTTGACCTGAGCTCAAATGTGAACAGCAAACTGACAAAACACCTTCCAGCTGTACTTTCTGCCGTCTGAAAACATGCAGGAAAGTAACAATTGCAAAGAAGAAAACTGGAAAAGCGCTGTAAGAAATACAGGTGTGAACTTTTTCTCCCTGTTGGCCACAATTAGTAATTCCCATTCTTACCTAAGAAGTGGTGAAATGTTATTGAATTCACAAATGTCAGCAAACATGACAAATATGTGAAATATTTTTTTCCTTAGGTAAATAATGGAAAACCCAACTCAATCCCAAAGCAAGTTTGTAATTGCACATAGTAGCTTTTCCACATAATACACTGAGTTATGGTTTAAGAGGTTCTGATTTTTATTAGGTCTTCCTTAATTCATTTTGCATCTCCCCAGCCAGGAGAGCCCCTCCTGCCCAGCACAGGACACCCACTGCTCCCCAGTGTAAGTCTCTTTCTTTTTTCTGCAGTTTTGGATAAACTTTATGCTTTGTAAAGGGTTTTAACACCTCCATTTTCTTCTGTGGTTCTTTTTTTCCTGATTCTAAAGACCTGGAAAATGTGTACTTGTGAAATAACATATCAGTACTTCACTAAGTCTTGCTCCATCCTCTCTTATTCTACTCTGTGCAACATTCAATTTCTTGCTATACTTATAACCTAAAAATGCTTGTTTTCAGTCTTCTTTGTGGTCCTCATTGTCATTAACCACCTGTGCTACAAAGAAATATAGAACATTTTGCAGAAAAATAGTTTGAAAAGGTGTCATATAAAGTTTGTACTGGCTTTCATCTCATTTTCAAACAAATGTGTCTTCAAGAGTGAGCTTAGAGGTTTGAACTGATGAGATATTATTTACTATTACGTACAGAACTGAGAATCATGAACTGACACAAATTCAGAATGAACGCATATCCTTTTTTTCTCTAGTTATACACTATTTTTACACTGTTTCATAAAGCCAAAACAACAGGATTATAAATTTTGATAAGAAAGCCTGAAAACATTCTTCAAAGTAAGGCTGGTTTTCCATTGCTTTCACTATTATAAATCCTTACATTTAGGCTAGAGATAGAAAAATGCAGAAAGTATCTTAAAAATCGTTTTCACAAGAGTAAAAAGTCTCTCTAACAATGTAACAGGGTCCCAGCACTTTCCAAGAGGGTTTATGAGTCAGTTCTCTGTTTCCAAAGTCCTTGTCAAATCATATCCACGCCCTTGGGATTGGAGGCCCCTTTGCAGTGCAGAGCTGTGGCCACATCTCTCCAGCGTGCTCTGAGTGACCTGGAAAAGCAGACACCAAACATTTGGTTAAAGGAGACCTGACTGTGGGAGATACATTGTGAGAGATGGTAAAAATAGAAACTATAATGTGTATTAAATTGAGGGAAAACCAGAAGAAGACTCACCAACAGAATCACCAGGTGCCCTCAAAAGCCAGTTCTATGATGTTTAAGTCTGGGCATAGCAACGTGTGAAACGTCTGAGAACCAGCAGAGAAATGACTGCAGCCAGAAGCTTCCCCACCTCACATGGCTCAGAAATGTCCTTCCTCCCCAGCCTGCAGCAAAGGGCTCCTTGGGATGTGCCATGGAGGGCAGCCCCACCCTCACCCCTCGGGAAGATGCCAGAGTCCAGCCTGGCTGGCGAACGGTGGGACCAGAGCCCTCTGGCACAGCGCGAACACACAAACCCCCCAGCAGCTCACCGCCTGGGGGGCAGGGCATGACATCTGTCTGCTAACATCACCTGGGACTGAAGGACACCTCAGAGCCCAGACATGAACTCCTCCCCTGGAATGAGCACCCTGACTGCCGTTTGTCCCAACCCAAATCTGTGGGTTTGGTCAGGTGTTCCTGCCCACTGCAACGGGGCTGGAACTGGGTGATCTTTAAGGTCCCTTCCAACCCAAACCATTCTGTGGTTCTATTTTTCCAAAAGCCAAACATCAAAACAATCCAAAACCCACACAGAAACGATTTAAAGTACCAGATATGTCTGCACTCCACATTTAGAGTGTTTCAAATGTTCTTTGTCTGTTGCCTCCATGCTCTTTGCCGTGATTGTGTCAGGCTTTGCTGGCTCACAACAGCCAAGCTAATAAAGTCTCCCCAAAACAGCTCCTGAGGGCTCCTTCCTGCACAGGACTGTGGGGACAGGTGCCTGCAAACTGATGGGATCTCAGCAAAGGTCTCTTTGCCGGATCAGAGGCAATAATCCTGCCTGCCTCCACTGCACAGGGATGTCTGGAGCAGTGGGGTGAGCTGGGGCTTGTGTGGAGGTACAGGATGCAATTAGAAAGCTATTCTTTATTCTAGTCCTATTTTTTTAATGATTATGCTTATTTTCTTACTAATGGAAATTGATTTCTGCTCAATTTTAAGCATTTGCAATTAAAAGGAGCCTCCTGCTTCACAGAAAAACTAACAGCCACCAGGGCTGAGGTGAGGTGGGACCAGCAGTGGGTGTTGGCCCCTAACCAGCTCCAACACACCCTGGAGATGTGGCAGCAGCACCCTCGAGTACTTTTCAAGCCTTTTTAGGGTAGTGCCAGTTTGGGCCATGTGCTCTGGGCTCTTGGGAAGCTCAGGCATCTGCATCACTTCCTGTATTTCTCTTCCCATCATACTGTGGCACAGTTTTAGGCTACTTAAAGCAGAACATTTTAGCACTGCACAAGAATGTTGATTTAGCTTAGAAATATGAAACAGGAGGGGACTGTAGTGCTGCCCACCACCCTGCTACCACAGCAAGTCAAATAACCCTGTTCAGCCTTTATTACATTGGCTGTGTCAGTCACAGCCTCAGTCATGGCCCTGGGCATCAGCACATCCCTGGGATAAGCATTTATACAGACAATTATTCAGAGGAGAATGAACCATTCTGATGAACTTGTGCTCATGTACCTGGTAAGGTTCCTGAGCAGTCTGATATTGCACTCCAGAGGAATATTACCTGTATTCCACAAATTTCAGGTGTGTAACAAGAGAACTTGTTAAAGGCAGGCTGAGAATCAGCTTTTAGGATGCAAAATGTAGTAGACTTTTGAAGTTAATGTAACTTGTAGGGTGTCACACAGAGGGTCAGAAAGCACAGAAGTTTGGGATTTGTTTGCCAGATTTTAAAAAAAACCTTTAAAAGGTTTAAACCGGTTTAAATCTTAAACAAATCCCAAATTAAACACACATCATCATCATCAAAATTACAGTTGTCTGTACATAGGCAAAAATATGGGATGGTGAAAGAAAATGTAATAAAACTGTAACACTAAGGCTAAGCCCTGACAACTCCACGGTTGTGGAGGGAGTTTTTGGTTTAATGTCTCCTTGGCAAATTTCCTGCCCCCAGGACAGTTTCTCCCCCACCAGTAATACCCTGTGTCACCATTCTTGCTGCCCCTGCAGCAGCACTGGGAGCAGAGGCAGCAGCTGATCACAGCTGGGTCCTGGAACACTCAAACCACTCTGAACATCCCCTGGGAGCAGGCGTGAAGGCCGCAGGACCTGCCTGCACCAAACCCCAAACCCCAAACACCAAACCCCAAACACCAAACAAACCCCAAACACACACCAAACACACACCAAACTCCAAACCCCAAACATCAACAACAGTGACCAGTGCAGAGTCCAGACTGGAGGAGGCCACAATCCTGAGACCTTGGCCAGTGTCCACAAGTGATGTTTAGAAAAGAGGCATTCCAAGAACTTCATTCAACCCCACAATGGAAAGCATTAACAGCATCCCCAGGCAACAGCAAAGAATAACATCTCTGTGTCCCCTTCCTGATCACAGCAGCCATGGCATCCATGTGCCAACGCCATGGAGCTGTGCTGAGCCCTGGGCTTTCTAAACTTGCCAGTCCATACTGAGCTCCTGCTGCCTCAAGAGAGTAGTGCTGTTGTAGGGTGGACTGTGAGTATGATTCCATTTTGGCATAATTAACCCTACTGGTGCAGGCATGTGTCAACCGCAATTTTTCTGAGTCCCCCAGTAAACATGATGCCTTCCCTTTGAAATCAATTATGGGCAAAGTAGATCTCATTAAAACAAAAAAGCAGTACTGGAATGAGCAGTAAGACCTGGTAACTTGCATGCTTGCTATTTCCCAAGAACTGTAGAGACAGTAAAGGAAGTAAAGAAACCCATTCCCAATAAATAAATCAGCAGTGCACTGGAATGAGCCAAGAAAAGATGACTTTTACAGTTATATGTAAGTACATGTCCTACTTTTTCTCAACATGAAATAAATAACCTTGATGCAAAAAGGGCAATACAAATACTGCAAATCCTATTTCCTGTTCGTCACTCTTCCAAAAGAAATATAAGACTTGTTCCTAAGTGAAGGTGCTTATACATATCCATGTCTGTTAAGCAAAACACATAATCATTAGAACTAGTCTAATTTCAGTAAAAAGAATATTCTGACAGTCACAAATTTATTTTTTATGATTTACAGCTCCATGGTTTTATCTTCAAGTGAAATATTTAATTTCTTCTTATACTGAAGCATCAAAACCATATAATTAATATGTAGTCAGGCTAATCCTTAAGCACTATAAATCAGAAGCATTATATAAACAAAAGTGTCGTCTTGAACAAGATTGGGAGTGCAGAAAACTACTTATATCCCACTTTTATAATGAGGCAGTGACTCAGAGCAGATAGAAAATGATTAGTTTTCCTTCCAAAGTAGAAAATATTGCTTCCATCTGTAAAGTATAATATTGTGATGTCATAAAGTTTTCCTAAACACTGAATTTACCCTTATTCCCTCTCAATCATTTTAAAAGAACTGCTCTCTCTTATAGAGGTTGGATTTAAATCACAGTAACACACCAAGAAGATGAATGACATTGCTGTTAGATATGGCTAAAATTGGATCCTTCAGCACAGGTGAATGATGAGACAGCGCTTCTCTTCTTGATATATTTTCTTCTTCTATTAGTTTCCTTCCATGGCTGGGATTTCAGTTTGAATTTTAATGTATGCGGTTGCTGCTAATCTTAGTGTCTGATTTTTTTTCCAGCGCCCTCTTATTGTATAGACAATTCATTCTCCAAAGCAGTAATACACTGAGGCTTGTGACTGCCCAGGAGATAAAGCAATTCAGAATAAAGTTAGAGCCAGCTCTGCAGAAAGGCACAGACAACAGGCCAATATTCTCAGAAACAACCCCTCGCCATACAAAAAATGCACACCTTTGGATTGAGGCACAGGCTTTCCCTCAGAGGGCTCCCATCCCACATAACAGCGTCGCTAGGAAGTCACCAGGGAAACATGATGGGCATATCCAAATTCACAGCTTCAGGTTTTATTGAAAGGGCGAATTGCAGCCTATTTGCTGGTTTACAGAGTCTGCCACAGATGCACACAACCCAAACTGCAATCAATGCCAGTAGTTAAGTGTGAGCACTCAGATAATCCCCCCCAAAGCCAGTTGCTCCTAGGAAACCATTCAGAGAAAGAAACTGGTTAACTGTTTTTCTAGGAAGCAATTTTTCTGATGTGATTTACACAGTGTTGTTGTTTTATCTTTCTATCTAAAAGCCTGATGAGCTTGCATAACTTCCACTTAATTCTGGAAATATGAAAACAAAGTTTATTAGGAAAAGGTTAATTATATCTTGCATGATCGGAGGTTGGGGTAAAAGTTGGAGAGGATTTTTCATCAAAATGGACTCACTCAACCTCTGGGAACGATCTGTAAAATGCTTACAGAGTACATGGGCTGAAATCCACTCTTCATTCCTAACTTGAGCATAATGGAGCAAGGACCAGGGACAGAGATGGCAACTGGAAGTGCAGCAGGCAGCTCTGTTCTATGTGTAGCAATTATTTTTACTATTTTGGCATGTGATCAGGTGGAATTTCCTAAACATTCATTTTCTCATTAAGAAGTGTGAGTCTAAGCAGCAGTCTTGACACAGGCCATTGGTTTCTTCAGTCTCTAAAGATGATGGTGTTCATTAGGACTGACATCACCTGAAAGAAAATTCAGACAGTTTACATGAACATGGATGCTGTTGTTAAGCTGTGTAAAGTGCTGAGAAGGAAAAATTCATGAAACCTTTACTAATCCTGCTGAAATCACTGATGTTTCTTATACGAACATGGTATTACAAAAGTCCTTCTTCCAAACAAATATTTCTATAACCAAAACTACCAGGCGAAGAAAGTTTAAAAAAATATTGCCAAAGCTCATCTCTAAAGCCAGAGTTGAATAAAACCTGAAGTGTGAACTGACATTTAGAGCAGAGTTAATTGAGGTACAGGCTTTGAAGCTCCCTCCAGGATTTTCCCCATTGTCACACAATTTCCAGAGAGCAACACGTGTGCCCAGCAATCTGTACGAGTTGGAGACAAAACCCAGGCTGCTCGTCAAGATTCTGGTTTTCTCACATCCAGCTTTCTCTGTGTAGGACACTGCCAGGACTGGAGAGGAACACTCCCTATTTCAACCAAGGCAATTGTGATTACAGCAGAAGGCCTTTAAACCTTTCCACCACAGTTACACACCCAGCCTCAGAGTTTAGACATTTGAGTTTATTCTCTGACTTGCTTCACAGAGCTTTATAGCAGGGATACAGCCACTTCTCAGCTTTATAAAGCACTGAGATCTAGCAGCTCACACACTTAGCTTCTGCCAGCACGTAAGCAGAAGCTGCACAATTCACTTTGCCCTAGAGCCCCACAAAGCTCTGACTCTGAGCCCTCTGCTTGTTCAGCTCTACTCCTGTAACTCTGGTGTGTCTAGCTGGGAAGGGTAAGACTTATCTTAGTGATTGGCACCATTCTTGTACAAAGAAATTACAAAATAACGATGGAATCCATTTAAAGATAAAATGCTGTGAGATAGTCCCAAACGCCAAAGGCCACAACATATACAAACCTAAAAACATTACTTAGAGATTAAACAGAGAGAAAATTTGTAAAATGTCACCAGTAAATAGTTTGACTCACATTTATAAAATATCCACACCCTAAAACCAAACACAGAGGAAGTAGAAAATCATTAAATCCTTTCTTGTAGGCCAATGAGCAGCTGTGAGCGGGGTCTCCAGAGAGCTGCCACACTGCAAACTAGCCTGTAATAACTGGCCAAGGCAAAGTCAAACAGCATGTTTCACTAAATGAAAAAGATGAATCCTAGCACTACAAATCACCTGGAACACAGAGATTCACAAATCATTTCAGCATCCAGGTTAGGAACACATGGTCTGGCGTGGGAAAGGCCAGTTCTTCACTTGATTTCACAGTTATGTATCACACCAACTGTGCTCCATTACTCAGAGGACAAAAACTGTTCCATTCCGCTATGGAACCAGAGCAAACTATTCCAAACCTCTGCACAAGCACCAATAGGGGCTTGTTTTCCAAACATGAAGAATAATTATGACTCCTTATAATTCATTTCTCACTAGGTTTTCATCTTCACAGCTTGTAACAAAGCCAGTTGTTGGGACAGAGGCATTTTTAAAGTTATAAATCAGGGAAGCTGGAAGAGAAGCTGCCCTTCCATTGCAAAGGCTGCTTTGCTGTGCCAGGTTATCAGAAGAATATTTGCATCACTGCAAGTCTTGTAACTCACTCCTCTTTCCCATATGTTTGGATGGACCCTTTACTATGCTGCAAAAAACCACATTTTGGCAAAAAAACCCATTACAGTAACCAGAGAAAGCACTACGAGTATTTCTTTACAAAGGATTTAGAAGGGAACATGCACAGATTTCAACAAAGTACTTGTCTGCTAATAGCATTCATTGTTTCCATTCAGATCTGAAAAATCACCTTTTTTTTCATTGTTTAGCATATAAAATTTGGTGGGTTTTTAAAGCTCCAGCTTTGGAGAGTCTGGTCTTAATTTAAAAGATCTGTAATTACTAATTTAAATGTCCTTTGGAATTCTTAGTTCTTTCAACATCAATTTTTTCCTCTATCAGTAAACCGATCATAATTTACTAATAACACTAGGAAGATTTAAATACTCCAGGATTATTAAATACTTTAAATTTTAAGCTGTTTAAAAAAATATTTATTTACTAGAAAGTAATAGAAATAAGTTTGGCTTTCATATTGATATTTTTTATGTTCAAAGCTAAAATTTCCAGATGAAATGCAGAAAATAAAGGCTTTATTTATCTTGAAAGCCAGAATAAGCCCATTATTCCTGAACTAAAAATATTTAACTGTCAGAAACAGCACATCAGCTGAGCTTTGTAATATATAAGAGTTTAAGAACCACGTGCCTTTCCCCCTGTATGATGAAACCACATTAGTCCAAGACAGAATATTATCAAGCTGTCCAGAGCAGCACGAGAGGTTGGTGACACTGCAGCTCCCCTCCCTTAGGACTTTCATATTTCCTTCCTTTTCCCTCCCCAATCCCTCCCATCCTGTTGCCAATTTCCATGACATGTACAGGAAGAAGGGAGGAGTTGTGGCAGGAGGAGGGAGGGAGAGGCAGAAGAGGCATCAGGCAGGAAACACGGGCAGCCCATGAGCCCAGGCAATGGATCCAGAGCCCTTTCCAAAGCCTTCCACGCTGCCCTCAGGCCAAGCCTGGCATCCCCCCCACAGACCAGATTCCTCCGATTCTCTTCAGAGTATGTAGCATTTCACCCTCTTTATGCACACTTCCAGTATATATATTTAAATAAACATTAGTAACTAAATTAGTAACAAACATTAGTAACAAAATTTCAGGATTCAACAGTTGAAGCTAAAAAGTGTGAGGGACCCAGTTCTGTACCTCTGTTGCAACAGTTCAACAGGCACTGCCCTTTTTGCCTGCTTTTATGAGAATTACATGCAAATGGCTGAGAAAAAACCCAATCCTGGTGTCAGGACAAGGCATCTGGGAGACACACTGCACACCATGAACTAGAATGTGCCAGCAGCTGATGGACTGAAATATTCTCCAAGTGTGTCTCTCACAGGGTATTCCCATCAGTTTTACATCCTGCTGGGAGACTCCCATTCTCCCAGGTCCAAAAGGGTGATGTGAAAAAGGAGCAGCTACAGGGAATGTGGAGCTTTGCATTTCCCAACACATCTTCAGAGCTGGCCAAAGGGCTGAGTGTGGGAATTCACTTGAAGCAGATCCAAGTCATGAGCCAGCAGAAATAGTCCTAAAATAAGAGTGTGTGAACTTAGGTGAGAGCTGACTTTGTATCTAAACAGGAGCATAAGCACACTCTCAGGACACCCTCAGGACAGGTTTAGCCCCTGCCATGTGCACCAGAGCCATTGTGGTCTGGTTCTTATGTTAATAGCACAATAACTCAGAGCAGGAGTGCAAAGAGCTCCTTCCAAAGCTTCCCCTCCTAATTCCCAACCTTTAGCCAGCAGTGAGCTGCCTTCCAGGGCATTGATGGGATTACAAAGCAGAGGTTTGTGCTATGCCATGGAGTCACCACAGCAGTGCTGGGCAGGGGCAGCAGCTACAGTCTGCACCTGAGCTGTTCACAACACAGCTCTGCCCTGCCCCAGCAGGTTTTCCAACAGTCATTGTCTGAGACCCCATTCACACATGACAGAATATGTTATTTTCAAACGGCAGTTGCATCTGAATTTTTTCCAAGAAGGACTATCACACATCCAGTCTCACTCATCAGAACTGGGTCCGCCTCTGTCAGGGGAGACCGTGCTCCTGGGGAGGCTGACACCCACCTGAGCTGCAGAAGTGATGCCAGGCAGCCAGTGTAGACTGCCCCAACAGGAAAGCACTGAGTCTCACAGGGTGGAGCAATTATGCTTGGTCTAAGAGCTGGCTACATCACATTCTGGGAGCAGAACAGTTAACAGCAGCAGTACTGACAACGCCTGATGAATGAAATCCCTCCTCCTTCTGAAGGATATATTTCATTAATTATTACCTTCCAGGGTGTGTTGACTTGCTCCTGTCTGCTGAATTTCATGTAAACCCTCTGTGAATGTCACATGCTCATGCGCTGCCTGAAGTGCAAGATTTTGTATTTGGGTACCTGCTGTAGCTGACAGATGTTTACAGACTCATGTATCTGCACAGCTTCTTCCTGCCTATCCATCTGTGCTCCCTGTTAGACAACAAGTTATTCCACCTTAGGCTGGAATAATTTAAGATTGTGACATCAATCCTTAATCTGCATTTTTTAGCTGGTAGCATGCAGAGAGTTTAAGTTACAGCTACTAGACTGTCATTTCATATTAATCTAAGCTGCTTATTTAAGATTCAGCTATTTCTAAACAAGTGGCTGTAACTATATGATGCTACAGCTGTTTTTAACGATGACAGGACTGTGATTAACTGGGACCTGTGGAATGCACAACCTGCCATAATTTGTAACAGAAATTTCAGGATGGTCTGATGTACCAGAGGGCTGAGCTCTTTCAAAACCTCACAAAAAAATTAATACCCATTCCTCTCTGCTTTTAGCAGCACATGAAAAAGCAGACAGGTTCAGGGCTTTCAGCACAGGCTCATCTTTGAGGATCCTTAAGCATCTTTTACAGTCCCCATAATGAGACCCTCTCTCTGTCCTGTACAGCCAGCCCGCTTATCTGAGAGGTGACACAGGATGGAGCTGGGGTCTCCTGCAAGCATCTGTACCCCAGTGATGAGTTACACATTATTTGATCCTCTTGGCAGGACAGAACATCAATTTCACCTACACCAACACCTTCCAGTAAGGGCTCAGAGCAGGCTCAGAGCAGGCTCAGAGTGGGCTCAGCTCCACGGACACGCCAGGAGCAGAGCCAGGGGCTGCCCCCACACAGCAACAATAACCAGAGACAATTAGAACAGGGGTAATTATTTTACCCATATCAATTGATATTGAGATGATTAGCAGGGACAAGAGGCAGGGTGGGCTTTAAACCACCCCTTGAAGGAAATGAGAGTGGGAGAAAGGCAGCAGCTGGGCTGTGACCACTGTGCCAGGATGGTCTAGAGGGCACAGTGACCCCTCTGCTGGCTCCAGCAGAGCACTGGACCAGCACACAACTTAGCCTAAAATGAGTATTAATTACCCGTTGCCTAACAGATTGCAAGCCTCTTCTGTTTTCAAACTGTTCATAAATAGATTCTAATTTCTTCTGTGGAACAATTAAAAGTGTTTTTGTTATCCTGATGAACTGAACTGTAACCAAAGCTTTTGCAAATAAACACAAAGACAGATGATAAAGCTGGTAATAAGCAGATTGCTCCTGTGTCCTGAGCAGCCACCAACACTTGGCAGTGAATATCATCTTTCACAACAACAACAACAAAGGCTAAGAGCACACGGCTATTTCATGCAGTCATCAAAACAAAATGCACTGAATATTATATTTCATACTAAATACATTACCCTGGCAGTTTGACACTCAGCATTTCAATAGATATTGCATCTCTCTAACATTCTGCCTGAATTTCTGCAGATGGACTTTTAAGTATCAATGGAAGATTACTTTACTTGTCATGCTAAAAAGATTTTAAAGAATGGTTGCACACACTTCATTTTTAATTTTTTCTTTTCTTTTTTTTTTTTAAAGGAAAACGACTTATGAATTCAGAAACATGGTTCTACTGAGAGGTCAAAGCCCATGTTGCTGCAGCCCTTTGTGCGTGGTGCTCTTCCAGACACTCAAATCTCTCATTTGATGTGCCCAGCAAAGCACAGGGAGGATTTCTTCAAGTTAAACTCAGCTTACCTAGACAATGCTGTGCTAAGCTGAGAGAAGGTAACAGCATTCTCAGATCTCATCAAGCCATTGTGACATTGTTTTTTTTAAAAACTGTATTTTATTTTAAAGCTGTGAAGCTTCCCGGACACATGCAAATACTGAAGAATCTCAATTCTCAGTAAAAACTCCAAATGAGTACACACCAAAGGAAGAAAACCCAGCTGGATGCCATGACTTCAGAAGACACCTCGAGCACACAAATATCTCTCAGGATCACAAACAGAAAAAACCAACAGCATTAGCCCATGAAAAATGTGTATTTTGAGGTTCAGTTCCAGAGTCCTGAAAATCAGACACCTGCCAAGGTTACGTGGGACACATATTTAGTGTCTGCCAGTCACTTACAGAGTTTTGGGCACAAACCAGCCCCCTCACCTGCACATGTCTCTGCTCTGACTCCCAGTCAGAATGCCCTCATCCAAACCTGGACCTCCACACCAGCACCATCTCGGCTGCTGCCTTCAGATCCAACAGCAATTAACACCCTTGTAAGCTGCAGCTATTCTAGAATTTTAAATTTACTTTTTTTTTTTCCAGATGGAGGAGGGAGTTCATTCACAGAGAGCGAGTTTCATCACTCTCGTGGCAAATCTGCCAGTAGCAGATCACAGAATGGATTGTTACCTTTCCCTATCCATTTTGCAAAGATATTGCTTTCTTTCCAGACTGCAAGCATCACTTCTAACTGGATTTTGAATTATAATGTGAACTTTACAAAATTATTGGTGCTATTCATATCACTAGTTAGATTCTATGGAACAGTGATATTTTTTGACCTTCCCCAAACCAGCACCTCTTAGTGTTTATTATCATAACAGAACCAGAGCCAGCAAAAATTGAACATCTCCAAGTAAAGTATTACATTGCAGGGAGTAAACAAGGAATAAAACATTTTTATACTTCTCCCTAAACTTATTTGCTTTTTGAAAATACTTATGCAGCACAAAGACACGAGTTTAGTGAGAAATACAGCCAATTCCTCTCGTTTAATTGAAACATTTATACTTTTTGTTCTGCTAGCAAAAAGCGATGAACGGTAATATTGCAAGATAAATACACAAGAAACTTATAGATATGATTGTAAAACAACATCATCCTAATGTTTCCACTTAATTACCCTGAAATGTATTCTATTTAATATTCATTACTCAAAAGCCAATTTAAAAGAGAATGAGGTGAAGGGACTTATTCAGAAAGACGGACTGTCATTCACTGCAATAGTTATCTAATATACAGAAGTTAATAAAGCAGATTAATCTACAAGTCCCTTTAAGCCATCACTGAGTTTAGAACAACTGCCTCTTTGACCCCTAACCCTCCCGCTGCGCACCAGTAGCAGGTGCCAGCTGCGCTGAAATGATGGCTGAGGCGTTTTAAGGCAAAGCCTTTTCTTGCTTTGCTTCTGACCAGCAGCTGACCCTGTAGAAGCGATTGTTTCATGTGCTGGCCTAAAGGCTACACAAACCAGCAAGGGATAAACAAAAGCAGACACGGAGCAGCTGCCTCGCCCGGGGCCCTGCGGCGCCGACACCTCGCACGGCCGTGCGGAGCTTTGTGCTCCTCCCCGGGCGGGGACAAAGCGCGCTCGGAACTTCTCCCCAGCCCGAAACTGCTGCTGCCAACTGCAGCACAGCTTGGATGATTAAGAGGGGATTCCCAATTTGATTTAGCGCCATTATTAAGACCGTGAAATCTTCCGATAGATCACTAATGATGATGTATTTTAACATTAAAAGTCTTAAAATTAAATTACTCAGTTCACATGATAACGAATCACAATGAGGCTTTAAACAAAGTGGAATTAGAAAAGACACTAAGCTCATTAATTTTTTCGTTTGTTAATTGACAGCACACATAGTGATAACTATACATTTAGCAATATACTTGGGACTGGGATTGCTGCCATTTTTATACATGAACAGTAAGAAGCACGTATAAAAGAGAAGCAACTGTGGCTTTCATTAATATAACACAGCTTTGACATAGTTATTTTGCTGATGCAAATTACACAACCACAAAAACAATCAGAGTAATGATTAAATGCAGTTATGTACATGGGAGACTACTAGTGCAAATGTTAACATATTTAAATGGGTTCCTTCATTAAAAAGATTATATATGATATTAAACCATCAATCAAATCGAAACACTAGAGTCTAAACGTATTGTCACTGGTTAAAGTAAATGACTTTGAGACTGAATTTTGGCTCACTCAATATGATGCCTTTTCTGTTGCTTAGCCACCCAAATCTCTGCTGGCTTGGCTACAGCTGGTATATCGCCATCCCTTTCAATTAATAAAGAAAGCTATGGTAGTATTGGATAACATTTTTAAATTGGGCTAAGAGGCTGAAACAGATGTCCCTGGGAAAATCCTTCTCACTATTTTATCAAAACTTTCAAGCCTTGAGCCAGCAAAAGCTGAGCACCCTCATCCTGATTCAGCTGAGCCTTTAAACACATTTGATTTTAAGCATAGGAACAATTACACCTGTGGGTTTGGTCTGCTCTTAAGATGAAGTATATGCTCACAAATATGAGTGAGGGTCTTAGGCACTCAACATCTTGCACACCAGTACCCCCTGCCAGTGCCAATTAGATTTCTTTGTGATGTGCTTATGTGTAAGTGCTGCTGCCTGGGCCATGAAGCGTGTTATAAACACAGCTCCACTGCAGGTTTTTATCTCTATTACTGTGCATAACTCCACACTAGCAGTATACAACACTGAGCTTTATCTGAAAAACAAAAACATCACTTATTTCACTATATAAAAGGGAAAGAAGGAAAGTTGCAATTTATAATACTTTCTCATTGTAGTAATGCCATTTGATTTTTCATTGCTACTGGCACCTCTGCTTCCTGGTTTCCACTTTCCAGGCATTGCCTGTCGTGCTGCTTCACTTGGCGCCTCCCATCACTGGGTCCTTGGTCACTGGGCAGCCCAGGCAAGTTCCTCAGGACACCACCCCCTCTTCCTCCCCAGCACCTCCCATCCCATCCTGGCTCCTGGCTCCAGGCTCTGGTCTTTGTTCCCCGGCACACCTTCCCTCTTACCTACTGCGACACTCCTGTCCAGAGGTCCCTCTCCAGCCCTTGTATTCCACCAGATTCTCCTCTGGCAGGGAATGCTGGCTCTTCCCATGTCCCTGCCGACCGTCCCCTCCTCCAGCACTGCCCACCTGCTGCCCCCTGAAATGCTGCACCCTGGAAGGGCTCAGCTCGGGCACAGCCTCATCCCACAGAGCCAGCCCCAAAGCACCTCTGTGCCAGCGCTGGGGCTGAGACGTGGAGCAACCCTGCCCGTGGCCAGGGGAAACCCAAACACTGCTCCAGTGCTCAGTCTCATCGAAAACCCAGCTCATTGTCCACATGATCTTCCTGAAAATGATGCACAGCAAGTAACGACTGGGCACCGCCATCGCTCACTTGGCCTCCCTGTACTTTACATCCCTGCCCAGGAAACACCCAGGAAGGAAAGTGAATACTGGAATGTCACTGAAATCCTGTTTCTATTCAACCATTTATCCCCTCTGCAGCCAGCACAGAATCATTTCAGAGATGCAAGCAAGAATTCTTTACCTATTGTGCCTTGTTCATAAACATTTGTTAGAACTGCAGGTGAAAGATGCTACAGAACTCATCGATTTTTGGAAAGAACTAAAAGGAATAGTATTTTACGACACAAAAATTGAGCTAACAGCCTAATGTGTAGAGTTCAGCAAGATCAGCATTAACAGAAGGTAAAGCTTCTTAAGACCAAAAATTACACTTTCATTTATAAAGTGAAGCAGCAGAGGCTTCAAGTCTCAATTTGAGAAAAATAACAAAGTAGGAGCTTTTTTAAAAGCTACTTATCAAAGTGCTTAGAACAGAACATAACATCAATAGTTGAGTGCAGTAAACTTAATACCGTGTTCTACCCATACATCTGAAATTACTTCCCACATTAATTCGGTGTGGCTGTAAGATCCCCTCACCAAGTGGCGATCTGCAGATGGAGCTCAGGCTGCGCGCCCGGGGCTACGAGTCCGGGCACGGCAGAAGTCGGCCAGAGCCAACAGCCACTGCCGAGTTTCCCAGGGATGCCGAAACTTGCTCCTGAGTATTACGGAGCTGTTTCACTTCCATGTTCTCAATTGCTCCCTCTTTGTACAGCCGCGTCAACCCATTAAAGCCCCGAGCTGCTGCGGGTCACACGTGAGGGAGCACCGTAGGATCGAGGGGGGGCGATCCCACAGCTCCGGGCCGGGCCACACCGCGCTGTCCGCAGCGGCCGCACCGCGACCGCCCCGCTGGGCAGCGCGGGCGTGACGGGGATGGGGATGATGCTGATGCTGATGATCGTGATGCCACAGGACAGCGGGACACCCGCACTCGAGGCCGGGCGGGCGGCGGTTCCTGCTGCGGGAGGGCCCC
>NW_005054494.1:423744-430667 GCF_000277835.1 Geospiza fortis | reverse complement strand
CGAGCCCCGGCTGGGAACTGTGCAGGGAGCGCGGCAGCGGCGCAGGTAGCGAGCCGCCAAAGCCCCAAAGTGCAGCACAGCTTGGCAGCAGGCCGCAGGTTTTCAGCGCCGTTAAGCGTCTGTGACCCACTCCTTAACAGGGTTATGCATTACTGAGACCAAACAGATGCCCTGAAAACTGAAACCGCTGGTTAGGAAGCAGCAATCTTGTTCATTAGCTTCTATGATAGTCAAATCGTCCATAAACCCAGTGTTTAATGGCCAGCCAATGAATAATCAATGTCTCACTTTTCATCCGAGTGTGAAAGTGAGAATAATCTAATACGCCATGCCCCCGGTAGCACACCAGGCCCTGGGTTCCGCTTCTATTCAGGGCTGATTTATAACCCAATGGAAACCTGATGTAAACATATGATCAATGAGTCCCATCATTGCTAATAATAACCCCCAACCGACACACTCCCTCATCTCCAAAGCCATCCCTTTAGGCTATTAGTTTTGTCCAGCTAATCCTCTCCACTATTCCTGCCTGCTGCTTTTACCTTGGCCATCCGTTCAGTCCGGCAGACTCAGAAGTAATTTTATACGCAGCAGAGAGCGGGTGGAATTGATTTTTCGCTCAGTACTCAGTTCCCATCTGAATAATTATCAATTTTACTGCCTCATAAAGGGAAGAGTCAAAATTTCAAATCAATTCAAAAGAGCTTCTGAGACTATAGAAACTGTGCATGAGAATAAAGGTCAAAGTTGTCAGTGACCTCGGGAGATGATGTCAGATATTAGTACCCTGAATAGTTGACATCAAAGGCACTCAATATGATATGACTAGTGCTAATGCAAATCATATTTATGCTGACTGCTGGAGACCAGCCATTAATATTTAAAAGAGTATGTGAAAGCCTGCATTCAAAATAAATATAACATATTCCGCAGAATCTGAAGTTAATAAAGACAGATCGCTGCCTAGTCATACGCTGTAAAGTGAAAGATTACTGCATATTAACAGACAAAGTATTACATCAGGACTGCCACAAATGGACCAGCCTGCTGCTCTGGCCCTTCAATCGCTGCACGTGAGGTGCAGTGTGGAGCAATCCAACAGCCCCAAACGCTGACTGCTGCTTCCAGGAAACCCCTGTCAGGCGTGTAAAACATAAGAACCTGTAATATGACAAGGGAATCATCCTATTCTGGTAATGATGTCAATAATAAACACCATTAATATTCTCGGAATATAGTGCCAGGATTATATTAGCTACCATTAGTTCCTTTTCACCTTCAATTAGAACAGCAAGCAAATGCCAACAACAACTGGTGACTGCATGCCAGGCTTTTTACAAATGACACCCAGCTAGCAGGGAAACACAAAATGATCACACTCGTCATTTGCATTTAGTTAGATTAAAAGCCTCCTGACCTGTGAAACACACCTCCTTAAATGGCAGCTCTGCCACTGAATTAGATTCCTGTAAATAAGCATTTTAAAATAGTTTAGTGAGAATTTAAGGGCATGTGGCATGTGGAGATCTGTAGCTATGAACTTCTTGGTCTCTCTGTAATGCACTTGGACTGTGAAAACCTGAGGGAGTTGAGAAGGGGCAATCTCTCCTAAGCACTACAGAGGCCACTTCCTTTTCAGAAGCATGAGATTTAATTTCTATCGTATTTACCTTTAATAGAAAAAAATCCCAGTGAGTCATCTTCTGCAAAATAAAATATTCAAACTTGACAGTATATAGACATTCAGTTTGCACACTTCATTACCAAAATGTGTAGTTCAATGCCAGATTTTTTTCTTCTTTCTCCTAAAATACTTTGGAGACTTTTCTTTCCATTTGTCTATCGAAATGTATTGATGATCTCACATACATTTTTTTATCAGCAAAAATGAAACACCCAGTTGTAAGATACTGTACAGACAAGTACAAGGCCTACATTGTTCAGTGTGACAAAAAATAACTTCAGTCCTTGGTTGTCATGAGAACACAGCTGAAGCTACTCAGGGTTGCATCCCAGAGTGGGGAGATTTGTTCTGTCACGAAATAGCCACTGCTACCTGGGGTTAAGTACCCCAAAACCCAGGAGAATTCAGAAATATAGTAATACCCCATAGAAAAGACTGTGAATTCACCTGGTGTAGAACTTCTAGGTTCTGCTGCATGAAGTAGAGCGATCTCTGTCCATCCTGTGAAACGTCTCTATCTCTGAGAGTCTTCTTGTCTTTAGTGCCTGAAGAAGCAGGTGACAATGTAGTCTAAAGCAGCTGGAGGAGACAATTGCATCTGTGTAAAAAATGAAACTGTGTTGTAATTGTTTCCATAAAAAAATAACTAATAATGACATTTCACAGTACTTCGAGAGCTCAAAGTTTAATCTATTTGACATTAGGCCAGATGATAAATCACCCAGTCTGGTTTTGGCAGAGGGGCTGAGCGGCTTTGAGGACTGCTTTTACTAAGGCCCCTTTGCTGTTGGGGAACTGGTTATTCATGTTATACCATGTTGTGGGATACCTACATGAAGGATCCTGTAACTGCAGCAAGCCTCATTCAGCACTGTATGAACACTGGCTGTTCATCCTCTGGCAGGATGAGGGCTGACATTTTACTGGTATGCCGTTTCACATTCAAAAGACTGCAGATTCCTGGAAACTAAAATTCTTGTTTGATCTGCCTATTGAGAAGAAAAGATTAAACCCAATAGAGCTGTTATCTAGGCTTTTCTTAAGAAGGGTTTCCCAGTGTTTCTGTGCCCCAAGGAGCTTACAGTCCATGCCAGGTGCCAAACACTGAGCAAGGGTCATTAAAGGCAGTAAAAAGGTCATCACAAACAGCCACTTAGTTCACTTACTAACGAGTGATTGAAGCAGCTTAAAGTGTATTAAATACATTAAAATCAGTGGCTTGGCCTGTGGTTCTCATGCACTCTTCCCTTGCCTTGCTCTGGCAAACAGTGGGGCACCTTCCCCTGCCCACTGCCACCTCCTTGACCTGGCACCCAAGGGACTCCCCGGGCACCCGGGCACAGCCCCCTGTGCTGCCTCCAGCTCCCACCCTGTAAGCCTTGTTCCACAGCTGCCAACTCCATCCCAACACAGCCCCTGAAGCTCCTCGTGCAGGCAGCAGCTGAACCTGCTGGGTGCCAAGCTTAGCCCTGATACCCTCTGCGATTCCAAACATCCCATCCGAATGAGGGGAGTGTTGAGGGCTCCATCCTGTTGCCACTAGCTTCAGCAAGAACTTCTCTAGGCCTTTTATAGTTCACAGTATTTATTTTAGATGGGCCACTGGAGTAAGGGATGTGGGGGTTGCAAAAGGAATTAAACTGTTAAAATGCTCATTCTAAGGGAAAAGGGATTAGAAGGATCCAATTAAATGTACCTTGAATTCTTTAAGCTATGCTAATTTGGAGGCCTGCCAACCTTGCAGTGTTCATTTAAACACATCCCTCTAGACACTGGAGTATTTTGATCTGTGTCTATTTAACTCCTTGGGCTCTGTGCTGACACTATTAACCCTTCACCATCTAAATCCAAACAGCATCTTGCTAAGGGTGTTTTGGAGGAAACACTAAAGGGATATTTAGCCAGAGAAGAAGTGGTCTCCTAAGGCTTGATCTTCCAAAGCAACCAGCTGGCTCAGCAGCATGAGCTGGGAGTCACCTAACAGCTCAGAAAAATGAGCTGGAGCCTCTCAGCTCTGTCTCCACAGGACCCATGAGCTTCTGAGGGCTGAACTGAGCGGTACAAGAAGGCAGGACATTGCTGGAACAGAGCTGAGTCCAAAGCTGTGTTGACAAAGCCAAGGCCGCAGAACCTGGTACTGTTGTATTCCCAACCAAAACAGTCCTGCATATAAACTAGAAATGCAATTCATGGTGAAATTGAATCACCATCAATAACAAGTGAGAGATTTGAAAATACATATTTCATAGGAGGGCTCTGCTGTATTTCCTAACCAGTGCTTAACTCTATTTCTTTTTAAATTGAATAATACAAAGTAAATCACTATCATCACTTTACAAAACAGCAGTAGTTCTAAACATGCTGATACTGTGCAAGTAGGTATTTTACACTCGACAGTAAGTGATTTTAGCAGGACAGCAGACACGTCTATGCTATCATTTGCTCATGAGAATCTGATAGGAGTGTTAAGAGCTACTTAAATTTGCCCATAACTATATATCAAATATGCTTCCCTATGCTCATTTTTCCTTTTGATTGCAGACAGGGAGTGTCAAGCAAACTCCCTTGAATGACTCTTTTGGGCATGCGGAACCCTGTGCTTTGCAGAACAATGTTCTCACTAAATCTTGGCAAGACAAGCCAACCAAATAAATAGAACAAACAGGAGCAATGAGGAGCTACCAGCTCTAGGCTATGGACAGATAAATGGGTGAGAAGACAGAATAAAGATATAATTACAAAGGAAACAGAGAAAAATCTTGGTATAATCAGGAAAAATGCAGTCAAACCACACTTCTCACTTCTGTTCCAGTCAGCTCCATGCCCTGTGTACAAATCATTTGGGTCACGAAGCGAGCAGGTCGTGGTTACACAGGCACCACCTCCAGCTCTGGGTGTGTCATCAGGGAGCAGCAGCACTTCAGCAGCTTTGTCAGGCAAACAGAGCCCTCTGCACCTCCCTGATGACCAGCTGGGGACGGGCAGAGGACGTGAATGGCAACTGTGGCACCAGTCACCAGTCCCTTGGGTTTCTGCTTTGCTAGCAGGAGTTCATTTCAGATTTGGGACCTTACCTGCACTTCTCTGTTATCTGTGTGGTTTTGCCTCATGCATGCAATTCCAATCAGCCATCAGCTCATTCAATTGCAGGTTGAGGATGTATCTTAGAATGGGTTATATTGTTTTTTAGAAGAGACATCAAGACCTCAGAGGACTTGATGATGCCTTTTGGTCTCAGCAATATGACAACAACCTGCTGGAAGGAAATTGTTTTTCAGTAGTTTAATGACATTGCTGAATCTCTGCAAATTAAAAGATTTTGGTTTGGCAAGGAGAGGGAGTTAAGTGGTATTTTCTTTGTCCGTCAACTGCTTGTAGTTCAATACTGGCATTATTTGCCTTTGAGACTAAAGCTGGAAAGTAAATGGATTTAGCAATTTAACATCTAAATTAGGCAGCAAGACAGAAAAAAAATGTTTTACTTTTTCCTCAATGAATAGCATCCTATACTATTAATCATATGAGAATTAGAAAAGCTTTTCAGAGATTAGTGACAAAATGCCAGGCAGACTGCCTTAAAAGGCTCGGATCCACTGAGTCAGCTGTGAGAAAGCCAGGTAAACACTTTGGAAGGGAACTGCTGCAGTGTTTATCCACCCAATAAAAGCTGGGATGAGGGCTTCCATTACAGCTGATTTGCAGTGAGGTGCCACAGAAGGGATACATATTCCTTATAAAGTGGGGAATCAAGAAAGGTATTTACTCAGCACCAGAATGAGCACTCCTCAGGAAAAAGAATTTGGGGAATGTTTGTCCTACAGCTGACTGCAATGATAGTCTCAAAGGTTTCACATACATAAAGAGAATGAAGAAAAATGTCACATACTTTTTTTCTGTGCAAGAGAAGTGACCTCCTTGTATATAATTTTTAAAATAAAAAAGACAGCTATTTAATTTTTATAAACATTTCTGAAAATGACTTGTATGTTCTAATCAGTTTAAAACACAATTCCCCCTCACATGGCTTATAGCCTTGAGCCCTACAATTCTGAGATGTTCTTGTGGCACTGATACAATTCAGTGAAAAAGGCAGTGCTTGAATCTACTCACAAGGTTGTATGTGGCCAAATAACACAGAGGAAGTAAATTTATATTTCACTGTCTGATAATTAATAAAGTCCCAAATACCAACATTTTAAAAGGGATAAAACATTTAGAAAATTAGGAAATAAAGTGACAGGTGAGACTATTGAGATGATTAAAATCAAATCAACATTAAGAGCCATAAACTGTCCAATAGTTCTTCTGGACATGTCATTACAGCAGTATGGAAAATAACATTTCTTTAACACAAATGAAGAATTTAATGGCTGACTTGAATATTAATTCTTGATACATGATATTAAGGAAAAATAATCAGTTTGTCCCTGCAACATGGAAATTTTAAAAAAATGAAGCTTTTTTTCAGCTAACTAATCACGGGAAGTAAGCACAGGCATGTGGACACAACCAAAACATGTCTTGGGGAGCTAACCTGAAAACAAGTGAAAAAGACCAGCGGAATCCTAAAGATGGAGGCAGAAACCAAAGGAGACCATTGTCCATCCAACCTCCTCTTAAAACCAGGGTCAGCACCAGACAGGTTCCTCAGGACTTTTTCCAGTATTCGGGAATATCTCCAAGGATGGAGACTGCACAGTGTTTTGGCCTTGTATGTTTGTACTTTTTTTTGTGCTGTAAGGACATTGACAGGAACTGAAGGAGAGCATTGGATAAGCAAATCTAGGGCTTATGATAAAAAAGGGAGCTGTTAACATTTTTGTTGTTACTTTCCTCAGCAGAATATTAGGCATTATAGAGTATATAAGTTTTCTAAAGTGTTCCTAAAAAAAAATAATTATTTTGATAATTAAACTCATACATGCCTAAACCGCAAAAGTTTGAAGCTAAAACTGGAAAGACACAATTTTCTTACTCCTCCTACCTGCCTTGAGTGAGAGATCAACACTTTTTGAGAGGGAAAAATAAACAGAACACCCGAAAGCTGAAGCTTATTTAGCTTTTACATTTTCTTCTCCCCCTTTTAGTTAGTTCCATTTGATTTTCAAAGAGACGTTAAAAGTAAACACGGTATGCCATTGAATTATGGAAATGAACATAACCAGTGTCTCCCATGGAAGAGGTGTGGAGGATAGCAGAGCCCAGGCCAGGGCTTGCTGAGCTGGCCAAGGTCGGGTTC
>NW_005054494.1:420710-423387 GCF_000277835.1 Geospiza fortis | reverse complement strand
GCCACACGCTCATGGTGTGGGCTCCTGCTTCCTCCCCCAAAAGCTCCCCTAATCAAGAAATGTGACTGGAGGTTTTGAACAGCTTCCCTGTCAGAAACTGCAGAGTATTCCAAGGTGGCCAGAATGTAACTGCATGATTTATTTTTTTCTTCCTCCAAATGCTGTCTCCTTCTCCATATTCCAAATTACTTTAGACTAGCACTCCCCAGCCCAAACCCCAAATATTGGACAGGCATCTGGTCCAAAAGCATTAATTAAACAGTGCAAGCGAATTCAGTGAACTGCAATCGGATGCTGTGCTTTATCATACCAGGTGTGCTTCTGTGACTCTGATTCTCCCCTGAAGTGTTTTCAGGAAGTACTGAGTAACTGGTTTCTTTTTTCCATGGGCAGATACCTTTACATTCCTCAAATCACATCACAGCTGTGCAGAACAAGCATTATTTACACAACAGCAATGCTGATCAAATAAAACAAAACCCCACAGATACCTGTACACACATTAATATTTTTCTTCTGTATAACAAATGCATGAGTTTTCAGTATGATTCCAGGAGAGGCACATTAATAAGTTTAAAAATTCAGGCTTGTATAAAAACACTCTCTGTAAGAATCTACAGGTTTAAAAGAATTTATCCAGTAACAAAAGAGTCACATTCTTTGGCTATTCAAAATCCAAGCGTCTTCCAAATTCCAAACATCAAAATTCATCTTCCATTGTCCTTTATATTATTATTTTTTTGAAGATACACATGAATGTGCTGCCTTGAAAACCTGAGCTATCTAAATACTTAAATTCTTTCTGTAGCCAAGTAAAAGCAATTCCTACCCACTGCAGCGAGTCCTTCAGATACTGAGGTCAGAATACAGACTGAGATGTTACTTCTAAACAGGTAATGGAACTCATATGATCCTGGGTGAGACACTTCAAAAATGAGTTATAAGAGTGGCTTCGTTTTGGATATTACTGAAAAAAGGAGTACACATTCGTAGAAAATACTGATACTACCACTGACTAATATTAACAGCATTAATAGATGACAGAAGAATGATCTTACAGATTTGATGACATGATAAATCCTAAACTAGCCAATAAACCAGAATATTTTGAAAGACAAAATATTCTCTTGTCTTCAGTAGATTTCAACTTTTCAAATTTACCATTGGATATAACTTGCTATTAGTTTAAAATAATAAGCTCAGGATGTTCCAAACCCACTCGAGTGCTTTGCTATCTGCCACAGCTCCCAGTCTGGGGAGAGTGGGATGGCTCTGTTCAGGTGCCACACTCCAGGTGTATCTTGCCTTCTGCAGGAAACCTCACCAAGATTTATCACAGCCCGGACCACCTCAGAGAGACGCTTGTTTTTGTGCCTAAGTGATCTCCTTTAACAGGCTGTGTGCTGGCACAGGTCCCTGCTTGAGCCCACCAGCCCAATGCAACCATCATCTTCCTCTTAAGGATTCTTGTTTAGGGAATTAAGCATTGGATATATGGGAATGTTCCCATTAGGCATGTTTGACTATACAGACCATACACTGACTTAACTGAGAGCAACTTACCACTTCCATGGACTTTCTTTATGTAGCAAAAATAAACGTGAGTGTTACCATCTTTAACTATCCTGGATTTGTCCCCTCCTACAAGACAAGGACAGCTCTGAATGAAAGCATCACAAAGAAAAAGTCACAGTTTGAATTCAGGCAGATATTATGCAAGATCTGCTGTTTTCCTGTGGAGAAGTGGGAACATTGTGTACTTTAATTTTAAAGTTTCCCAGTTTATGGGGAATACACAGTGCAGTGACAATTCACAGATTGAAACTAATTGCAGAGCAGCTGGATATATGAGGATGCTTTACAGTGCATGCAGGAAACAAAATGGGTTTGCAAGTATAGAAAGGGAAAAAAAATTGCATTTCTCTCTTTTACAAGCCTAGTGAGAATTCTCAAAAAGCTCTTGTTTCACATGGCACTTCAGTCATACCTGTATTTCAGATGTCACTATATCAATAAATTCAGGTAAGTGAACTGAAAACTGCATTTGAGCTGTTCTAGATCCCTCTCATTATACCAATACAAAGCCTGTGGTGCTATTATTTCATATTTCACATAAAAACTCCCAAGTTGAGTAATTGCTTACTAGCAGGTCACTGTGGGATACTGAAAACAGCATTTTGACACAGGCCTGAAGTACATTGTCAAAGTGGTCCTCCCCGTTCAACTTGAAGACACCAAAGCTGACATAATTTCCACATAAGGCAGATTTGAGTGGAGAGAAACAGATGGAAATGCTCTTGAATTTCAGCAGATGAACCTGATCCCATGAGAGAGGATCTGATTACATGTTAAGAAAGAAAGGAAGAAAGAGAGAGGAAGGAAGGAAGGATTCCAGGAAGGAAGGAAGGAAGGGTTCCAGGAAGGAAGGAAGGATTCCAGGAACGAAGGATTCCAGGAAGGAAGGAAGGGACTTGACTTATTTAAGCAGCTGCAAATCTAAAATATTTTGATGGCACTATCTAAACTTATTTTTTGCCTCTATTTTCATTACTCTTTGGAAGAAATATGTAAAAGATGTAAAGATGCAAAAGATGTAAAAGATCTGTTAAGTAAGCATGACTAGAGTTTAAAAGCCACCAAGCAATTAGTATGCAAAATTAAAATTAAAAGCTCTGAG
>NW_005054494.1:414136-420656 GCF_000277835.1 Geospiza fortis | reverse complement strand
CAGTCTGAACAGAGCTGCAACACATGGTTTTATAGTTTCTCATGCCTCAGCCTCAGCAAAACCTGGTTTTGATCCACGACCAGAATGGTCTCTCGGGCCCCTTGCTGACATATACACACCCTAAATGTATTCCTCAGAAAGCTAACATGTCCTTTTCAAAAGCCTCTGTTTTACCAGTCACCAATGGGAATGACTTTTTAATTCAACTCCATGTTTATAATATAAAAATAACAGCAACTGGTAAATATTTTTGTTGCTATTAACAAGCAGTAATGACTTTTGGATCCACCGTGCAGCAGATCCCAGTGCAATCCTCTGTACAGATTCCTGTGCTCACAAGGTCTCATTACCATGTTTTCTTAGTACCTTGTAACAATTAATGCTCATCTTCACAGCACCCCAGAGGGAGTTTGTCTTCATGACAGTCTTTCTCAAACCTGAGGCAATTAATGAAAGTGAGCTAAAGCAGTGCAAGAGCACAGCAAAGCCAAAGCTCTTGCCCACCACAGAGCAGCCTGACTCAACTGAGCCCTCTGATGTGACCTGGACAAACCTGGTCTGCACAGAACCCAAGTGCCAGACATGTCATCATTCTTGGCAGTTTTAACCAGAGGAAAATACCACAAAGCTGTAGGTTTTTGAAAGGATTCTCATTAAGAACAGCACAACAGCCCACAGTGAGATGCTCGGCTCCTCTGCTCTCCGTGCTGTCCTGGCTGTGATGACAGCTTGGATCAAGGAGCACTGAGCTAAGTGGGCAGTACCTGCGCTGGTTCACAACCCAAACATTGCCTGCTGGGAGAGGGAGTTATGACAATGCAGTTGTGATTTTATAGTAGGCAATTAAAAATGCCCTAAAACCTTGCCTGAGATTGCACAGATGGAGCATCATTTAACGCATATTGAGGCCTAACCTTAAAGTGGGTCAGCCTCTGCACAGCTCTCCTTCCCATCCAAGCAAATTCCCACCTGCAAATCATCTCCCTGCCTCATTTCAGTTCTTTCTCTTAATGCTACTGGTTACCAGCAATGACAAATTTACATCATGCAATTTAAAAAATGAAAGGGAAAACATTGTTTCCAAACACCTAATGCACTGAAGTACCACCCATTTGGTGTCACCTGATGTAGGGTAGGAAGGCATAAGCTACTGTTTAAAACACTAGTGTTGGTCACCACTTCTAGCAAGTACAAGGCAATTTATGCATTAGGGTGTAAAAGAAAAGTAGATGCAAAAAAAAAAAAAAAAGACTGGGAATATGGTCAGGTAATGTGCTTTAAAAAAGTAACTGGGGTCTGTAAGAAGCTGGAATGGTAAATTAGAATTACAGAAGGGAAGAGGAAAGGAAATATTTAGCTAGGAAAGATGATCACAAAATAAAACCAAGCCTTCCTAATTAAACAAAAACTAATTTACGAATGAGAATCCAGAATGGTTTTCACATTTGTAAATGGCGCTGCAGCACATCTCTTATCCCAAATGCTACAGTCAGGAACACAGGGTAACTGGGGAAGAGATACCATTCCAGACACTGTTGCTGCACACAAACTAGCTCCAAAGGGCGTTAAATCTCTGTTACACTAAACAGGAGCAGAATCTAAAAGGTCTTTGAAAAGTAAAACATAGCAGAAAAAGAAAAAAAGTCTTATAGTGTACCTGGATATTAATTTAATACTTTACATAAATAAGAGATTTCACTTACAAAAACTTAAACTCCATTTAGCTTCCTACAGTGTACTATTTAATACATCTTAATTAGAATTAATGTCTTTGACAAGTCCTGGCCTAGTTATTGAGAAGATCAATGAACTTCAAATTCTGTGGGGAAAAAAATAAAACTAAATACAAAATTGTCTGTGAGATCAAGTGGGAAGACAGACACTGATTTTGGAAACCATTGTTGAAGAGTAAAATTCTCAGGGCACAAACAAGACAGAAAAGCAAGAGTGCTGTAAAGTAACCTGAGCTACTCTTCTTCACTATTAAATTCTCCATTGAAAATGTCAACTTCTCTAACACTATTATATACCTGGCTTCAGAAACAAGCAAAGTTCTGGATCTCGAAAAGGAAGAGCCTGGAGTTTGTAGCTGTCGAAGCATTACATCCTGCAGCCACAGGTCCTTCAACTACTTGGTGTAAAAAGCAATGAAAGAGCTCAGGAGTTGTCAAGAAGGCAATTATGTACTTAATATGGAAATGAACTGCAAGCTGAGATAAAAAATGGATGATGAGGAAAGAAGCTGGAAAAACCCTAGGAACCCCTTAGACTGGGAACATGAATTCTAGGAGGTATCCTCAACTGCTGATGTTCCATCACTTTCATTACTTCAGAAAAACCCCTCCCTGTAATTAAAACCCCTTGATGAGCAGAAGGGATTGGCTGCAGGAAGGGAGCTGGGGACCACGGGGCTGTCCCTCCCCAGAGGCACTGAGGAGCCTGAGTCTCGTGTGGGAGTAAAAGCTGCTTTTTACAAGTGGGCAGAGCCCAAGGAGAAGTGTCCCGTGCTCATGGATCCATCTCCAAAGGGCCCAAGGGTGGGAGCAGCCGATCCCGAGAGCAGCCGTGCTGAGGGACCGGCGGTGCCGCTGCCCACACCTGCCGCCATCAGGGCACCAGTGCAGAGCAGTGTTTCAGCATTTATTGAACAAAATGTGAACTACAGAGCCAGGCCTGAGTCGGTAAAAAAAGAGAAGGATCTACTTGTAACATTTAGTAGGAGCTTCAGGGGAATATTTTTATACACGATAGATACTACTGAACATAAACTAATTTATGGAGGTACTTGGAATCAGGTCAAGAACAACTCCTCAGCTACTGAGGATATGCTTACATTTATAATCCCTGTAGTGGAAGACCAAAATACAATTTTATAAACTCCTATTGTTAAAAGAAACCATTTAAAGAAATTAAATCAACATAAAAGTGACCTTTGACATATTTAATTCAAAAATTGTGTTTGAAATTCATAGCTCCTGTCAAAACAACAACTCTGTAGAGACTAATCACTGAAGTCCCTGTGCTACTACTGAGTTAAAAATCAAATGAAAAAATCCAACTTGCACCAATTTCTTCTTGCTGTGGGAGAAATTGCATCTCACTACCTTAAAATACATTGGTTTTCAAAATTCTCAGTAATTTCATTTAACCCAAAGTTTTGCCCTGCACTTCACGGCAATGTCACTCACACAAATTATGAACTCTCTGTGACTCAGGGGTGATACAAAATTCTGATAGGAATAAGAAAGGGGTTTTAAAAGATATTGCTGAAACTGCTGGAGAGGAAATACAGGCTTGAATTTGGCTGCCAATTTAATGAGCTACTTACTGAAAGACTCCTCAGTACAACCAAAGGTGCTGGAAGAAAAAGGTGTCCATGCAGAGGGAAGTTCCAAGGCAGCCAAGAGCAGTGTGGGCTGCCAGGGAACATCCCCAGGCTCAGGACCCATGGCCACCCCTTCCCTCCCTCCCCTGGATGCAGGAGATGTCAACACACACAGCCTTCCCCTCAGCTCTTCTCCTTCATTGCTTTTACAGGATGTTATAGATACATTATAATATTGGCTTTTTGCAAATATTAAAATAGATTTTATATGTGTGATGTTAAAGTAACTTTGCTATAAAGATATCGTTTGTATTTCTGTTGTTAATTAAGCTTAGACATAGTAGTGAAATAGCTCTGCTTGTGTTAAAATGCCTGCTTGGATGGGATAACATCCAATGAACACAGGATGAGGACACCTGTACAGATCTGCCAACTATCGGCACTCACCATCTGAAGAAAGTGTGGACCAAGGCCCAAACTGGAAGTGATAAAGGAGCCAAAACTACAGCCAAGAAACATGCATGCTCTAAAAAGGCAGACCCAAGGAGGGACCATGTAAAATAGTTCCTGGAATATGTAAACTACTTATGGATAGGCATAAGGGTCTATGAATATACAACAGGCAAAAGGTATTTAAGGGGTATCTTCAAAGGTAAGTGTGGTCTTGGCTGAGTGCCAAAATGCACCTGCCCATAATAACCTTTGCTTAATGGTCCTTGTGTCCCATTGCCCTTTATTAAACTTTTTAAATTTTCACAGGAGACTGAAGGTGTTTTTCATGTAGGAGAAGCTGTAACACAGAATGATTTCCTTATGGCCGAGTTCATTGCAGCAGGGCTTCTTCTAACCAATTTCAAACCAATTTCAATTACCACGTTGGATGGTAATAATGCACCTGAATCATATTTTAACATGTGTGAATTAGATGAAGACGTTGGTGAGATTAAACAAAGGTTGTGAGAACTTATCATATTTATAGAGAAAAAGTGGATTTTGCCTTTCCTCCTTTCCTATTTTTATTATTCACCACTGCCCATAAAGATGGCTTGAGCTACACTTCAGGCATTCAGAATGCTGGGCAGTGCAAAGAAGTGCCCAGACAAAAAAGGAAAATGTGAATCATAAAGATGAGAGAGAGCTTCAAAAAGTGTTTTAAGGCTTCCATAACAACCAAATGTGCAGAAAAGCTGTCAAATCAGCACAATGAGTGTGTCCAGCACCAAGATAAATTTTCTGAAAGACAGCGATTCTGAAATATGAGTTAGAAATGCAGCACAATATATTGTGGAACCACCACTCCAGGAATGAGGAGGGCAGAGCAGTGCTGCTCAGAGCACTGAGCACACCACTGCCAAGCTCAGCTGTTGCTGAGAAATACCTGTTCGACTGCAAGAATCCGTTTAACCAAAATTTTGAAGAAGACCTGTTATCTTATGAAGTTGACACTGAATGGATTACCACACTAAGTTTTGAAATACATGTTCTGGAAGCAATTTAAAGCTCATTAGAAATAATTGTGTCTGGCCACTGGAAAATGTGGTAAAATTTAATCCACATCCAAATGCTACCTGAGCTGTGAGCACAGGAAATTGTTTTGTGCTACTGTGGCTAACCTCCTTGCTGACCCTTAGCAGTAACTGCTACAGCAGCTGAAAGCTGAAGCAAAATTAAAAACTTACATCAAAGTATATCATGACAGAATGTAGATAAATAAAAACAGCATATTGAAAATATTATTTTTATGTCAGCCTCTTCTAATGAAAGGGAAGAGGTTTACTAAAATGTAAAGAAACCACAAAACAAAAAATGGATGGCCACAAGATGCATTGAAACATTCCTGTGCCACTGGGAGTTCAAAAACACACGGTAAGGAGACCTGTACATACAGAATTAAAAGTGAAATATATTGGGGATGAAGAATGGTGAACTACACTATTCCAACTCCTCTCAATTCTCTCTGCTGTCTATTTTAAATCACTATCGCTACCTCAGACCGGCTCCAGCCGTAATGGACAAGACACAACAGCCCTTGCCAAGAAGCTGTGGAGCCCCAACAAGGATAATTGCCTGACTAAGTGCATCCTACGCCAGGCTTCCCATCTTCTGAGCTGATCACATTAGCAAAGGCATCTCAGAGCTGTCTGCAGCACAGGATCAGTGATAAATGAGCAGCAGGAGAGGACACACAGCACTCCCCCAAGCGCACAGCTGGATCTGTGCGGCACAACTCAGCACTCACCGAGGTGCTCCTCTTCAAAGCTACAGAAAAATTCATCTTTTGAATTTTACTCCCTGACAACTGAACATACGTGCATATCTTAAAAACAGGCATTTGGGGATGTTTTCTGCTTTGCACTCAAACACATGAAATCACTATATGCCAGTCTAGGGAAAAAAGAGTCTCTACTCCAGTCTAATACTAAAGATTTCAGCATCCAGACTCACAAGCTTTTGTGTACATTCACGCTCCCCAAACAGTTCTACCCTTTTTTCCCCCTTCTCTCTTCAGTCCAAGCACAGCCCTACAGCTCTTAGAGAGATGAAATGGAGGGATCATTCAGACACAAACAGACATCACAAACTTGGGTTAAACTGAAGACAGATAGAAAGAAAGCAACACACTGGATGACCAATGTTTGTTTCAGAGTCATTTCCACAGTTATTTCCTGCACACAACAGTACAGGACCCACACAGAACAATGCGCATATAAATTTTAGCTGATTTGCATCACCTGAAGAAGGCCATATGTGTGAAGTATCTCTGTGTTACCCAAAACTGCCTTGATTGGTGTAGTCCAGGCTCAGGAAGAATGCACATGATGCTGGCAATCACCACTGTGGGTGAGAAGGATCACCTGATGCACCTCACTTCAGTCACTAATTCCTTGTCAAAGTGTTGACTGCACAGAGGTGTATCTCAGATCCCATTTTTATATACCTGTAGGTTTACATAGCAAGAAAACTCCCAGTTGACCTAGGACCTAACCAGAAATTTTTGTGTTTCATTTGGTGCAAATGAAGTTCCTGAAAACAATACCTTTACATGAATTTTCTGTATATCATTGCATATGAAAGAGGAGGAAAAATCCTGTTCTAAAACAAATTTAAATTTCACTTACCAATAGAAGCACAATACCATGAAGCCATATTTTTTTTATTGCTTTATGTTCTGTTCTTCTCAGAAAAAGGAGCAGC
>NW_005054494.1:404761-414113 GCF_000277835.1 Geospiza fortis | reverse complement strand
GTGAAGGGCATGGCAGGGAGGAGAGGGGAGAGCCCCACAGCTGGAAGCCAGGTGCTCAGACAAGGGTTTGCCAGGGCTCCAGGTGATGGAAAATAGAACTTCTAGGGATGAGAGGAGCCTGGGCAGAGTTTATGGCAATCCTCTCAGTCAGTGGATTAATTGAGACAGAGACTGAAAGGAAGCACCTTCCTGCAAAGGACAGTGTGAGGAAAGAAGGAGATGCTCACTTCTATTTCCCCCCTCTGCTTCATGCCATCACTTTGTGTTTCTCCCAGTTTAAAAAGGAAATTATTATAATATAAATTTCAGTCAAATCTATCTTGAGTTAAAATGTGTCTTTGATCAGCTCTGAGGAGCTCACCATAAGCTGCAGGCACATACAAGAGGTCTGGCTGACTTGGTAAGATAAATGAGCATATTCTGTCTGGTGTCATCTCCTGACATTTGCTGTGCATCTCCTATTTTTTTCTAACACTTCAATCATAAAATCATGCTGAGTGAGAGAATCTCAACTATTTTTGTGATTTTAAGTTACTTGGAAGAATGGTACAGAAGAAAGCTTGAAAACTGAGTCCCGGGATTAGAAGGCATGTATAAGTTTATTCTTTTATCCAAATCACACAATTTTTCAGAATTGGAAAATGCAGGGTCTGGAAACACTGTTCAAGAATCCAAAGTGAGTTTTATGATCATCACTTGGTTTACTTGTTTGTTTTTCCCCAGATATCTGCCAAGATTACACAGGCTTAAAAGACAAATACACTTTAAAAGATCATAGACTATTACGGATTACAGTTTTCCTTAAAAATAAAATTATTAAGATTTTCAGGAAGGCATTGGAAAATAATGCAGAATTCCTTTACATCAGTACTTTTATAGGAATTTGTAAGTTCAAAAGATCGTACTTCATTAATGAAGCACATTTCCAGAAGTTACATCTTTCTGTACACTGGAACAGAAATCTCAGGAACTACCACTTGGTGACAAAAGCTAAAAATGCTAACAGCCATTATTCAGTGCTGATCAGTTGTAGTATCTTGAAATATTTACAGTGGGCAGGGAAACCTTCCCAGAGCAGTGTGAAATGGGGCTGAGTGGGGCTCACTCCAGTGCCCAGAGCCCAGCAGGGCTGCCAGGATGGCCAGGCTGTGCTGTCCAGCTGTGCCAGCTGCATCCTGTGAAATCCCTGTTCCCACATGGGCAGGGCTCGTGTGGGAATAAATCCTGGGGTGGATTCCCAAGAGTGGACTCTGCCCAGAATAAATCCTGGCAGTCACTCACCCAACAGAAAAGCTGCACAGTTCCTCTTAAGTCACACCTGAGTACTGGAGGGATCACTGATGGGACCCTGAGGTTCACATGCATGTGCTTTAAAGCAAAAGAAACCCCGCAGATGCTGGGGGAGGCTCTCTCCCACATCTCCATTTTTTTCTCTGCTTTTAGCTGATGGGTGATTTTAAATGTTTCTTCTGGAGGAGATTAAGCACAGTACTCCTCTTAAACCTGTGCTGGGTGAAATGTCATCCTTCCCTAGGAAAGCAGTTATGAAATACATGGAAGAGAACACAGGAGAAAGCTCCTGGGGGCAGAGGATACCCCTGCCCATCGCAGGGGATGTACTCAGTGACCTTTAGCAGGTCCCTCCAACCCAGCCCAGTCTTTGATTCTCTGCTCACCTCCCCTTTTCTGTGGTGCACACCTCTGAGGAGATGCCACACAGTCCTAAGGATCTCTCCCATAATTTAGCAAAGAGGGTGATCAGACTTTGGACACAGCTCCCACAGACTCCACAGCTCTACTGCTCAGTTTTTACTCCCAGATCTGCACTGGGCTCAGATTCCCTTTCCCACTGCACAATTTAATCCCAGCATGAGTCAGAAAATGCTGTCTGGTCCTTATGTGTAAGAGCTACCAATACCTTAGGGCTGGGAATTTTATCAACTGCATACACACCATAAAAGCTGCAATTGAAAACAGAAGGTTTCTTTACAAAGGTTTTTGGGGATTTTTTGGACATGAATTAGGAATGAAGCAGGTTGAAAACAACTCATGTGGTTTACTCAGCAAGGTTTAGAAACTTGATGCCAACAACTGAGCTGAATGGATGCCCAATAATATGGTTATGTTTTTCCTAAGTGCAGAAAGGATGGTAAAAGCTGATGGAAATAAATTAAAATAAAAAATTAAAAAGGAAAATATGATTGCAGTGGGATCAGGTACCATAAGACAAATAGGGCTGAATCATCATCATGATTACACTTTATATTTTTTTAGATCAGATAAAGATTTGCCTTTTATCTTTCACACATTTTCAATGGTTGTTTTTATTTTGCTTAATCATTTTAACAAATTTACTTAAGAACACAGCTGAAAAAAATTGGTCACTTACAACACAGTACATTTGCAAAAGAAACAAAAATTATTTTGCAAAAACTGAAAGTTACTTGTGTGTAATTTTTTTTCTGTTACAAATAAATGCTTTAGGCATTGCACAGATACTGTTTCCATGTCTGACAGATCAAATGCAACATCACATTTGAAGTTTTTTATAAAGGCAGCCATGTAACAAACAATTTCCAGACCCTAAAATCAGTCTGAATGAATGCAATAAAAGCAACTTTGATGGGCCAGTTTTCTTTCTTTAAATGAAACAAGCCATTAATGGCTTTTCCAGTTTACACAAACTACAAATGGTTTCTCTACAAAAACTTGGTAATGTTCCTTTCTAAATATTGAGAAAGCAAAATCATCTGCAATGTCAGTTGGGATGTAATACCAACTGCTAGTGTCAGAGACCTGTTGCAGTTGCAGGCATGAGTGGGAGTAGTAAAATGGAGCAACTTATTATAAACACTTTTAACAGTGCTCTAGAGTAGAGTTGTTATGGTCCTATTATGTTTTGGAAGAGCTGGAATATAATTTGAATCCATAAAATCATCCCACACCTATCAATCAGCCTGCACCAAACACCTCATGAGTAGGTGCATCTTTGCTGGAATACATCTGGAACACATCTGCAGCTGCCAGAAAGCCTTGGGTTAAAGGGGACACGAGCAGCCCTGGGTTAAAGGGACATGAGCAGCTCTGGGGTAAAGGGATGTGAGCAGCCCTGGGTTAAAGGGGACACGAGCAGCCCTGGGTTAAAGGGGACACGAGCAGCCCTGGGGTAAAGGGACACGAGCAGCCCTGGGGTAAAGGGACATGAGCAGCTCTGGGGTAAAGGGATGTGAGCAGCCCTGGGTTAAAGGGGACACGAGCAGCCCTGGGGTAAAGGGACACGAGCAGCTCTGGGGTAAAGGGATGTGAGCAGCCCTGGTACAGGAGCAAAGCCCAGGCCAGGGACCAAGAGCTCCCAAGGCCTGAGCCCTGCACTGCCAAGGTGGCTCTGGCTGCAGCACCTCCCAGTCCTGCTGGGGATTCCCCAAATCCAGCCCTGCTCAGCAGTAACAACTCATAGAACTTTTACATCACAAGCCAGGCAAAGGATTACAGCACAGAGGAATCATTAATGAATAGCTACCAATGGACACATCACTTTACTGGCTTATCTGAAGGGAAGAATGCTGTTTGGAGATGATCCATCAACACTTACATGCTGTGATTTAAAATAACAGAAAAATATTCAGATCTTCATCAGAGCTGAACACAGCAATGGATTCACTTCTAAAAGAAAGAAAGAAAGAAACAAACACACACATTTGCTGATTACAGAGTACAATTAAATGGATTACATATATATATACAGGAAGGGTTTCACACCTCCAGGCCATGCAGCCCCAGCTCTGCTCTGGAGTGGAGATGAAGCCCAGCCACAGCCCTTCCAATCAACAGCAGCACTGCATGGACAGATGGACAGACAGACAGACGGATGGATGGATGGATGGATGGATGGATGGATGGATGGATGGATGGATGGATGGATAGATGGATGGGCTGCTGCTGCCTGAGGCAGCTCCACACTGCTGCACCCTGCAGCCACCTGCCCCAGGCTCTGCAGCTGAGCTATAGAGGGGAAGAGGCTGACATGATAAATGTACTTTAGACCTTGCTTCTCTCTCCTTTATGGAGTTCCTCACATTTGGAATCCAACAAATGAGTTAAGCACACCATGGAGAGCTGTCCAGTAATAAACTGGGATTCAAATTCAAATCTCACTTACCCAAGATATTCTCAAAGGGCACAGGTGACCCATGTCATCTCATACCTCTGAAAGCTCACTAATGGCAGCTGCATTTTTACTGAGGTAGACTTCCAATACAGCTCACTCTCAAGAGAGGGTGGTCAATTCTCCAAATGCAGCAGATGCCAGGTAAGCTACAGAACTGAGCTGTGTTACTAATTCTCCTAAGTCATCCCCATTCCTCAGCCTTCTGAGCACCCCCATGGCACTGCAGGGAGAGGCTGCCATGCTGCACAGCCTCACTGTGGAACTTCATGGGATAGAAAGCAATCACCTTTTCAGATTTCATGGCAAGGAGAGTAAACTGACAGCCAAACCCTCCAAGCAAAATGTAAGCCAGCAGCAAAGGCTGCTGATACATCCAGGATACATCTTAATTCAGAAACTTGAAGCATTGAGTCCATATTCATTGACCAGGAAAGACTGGAAACTACAGTCAAATTTTATAAAAGCCAGGGTCAACAGAAAGGCTTTGGCAATTTATTGCTTCTTTTATAAATCCAATAAGATGGAATAAATTGGTTTTAAGCAGAGTATTATTTTTAAGTGTTTCTAACCACAAGCTTCAAGGAATCTGGCTAAGGCATGAACTTAACCTGAGCAGTCAGTTCAAGCTCAAAGGAATTCAAGCTGCAAAAAACAATACTGAGGTTTAAGTCCCTGTAAGTGGGCAATAACTGCTCTTACAAAGAGATTACTGCCTCATGAGAAATGCATTCTCTTCTTGTGATTAGGAAACTTCAGTCTCTGCAGCAGTTTGGCTCTTTCAAGCTTGTACCGAAACCTGAATAGTTAAAACACAATCAGAAATTTAGTTCTTCAAAATCAGAATAATGTTGAAGAAGCCATCTTACTGCTGTTCATGGTTTTATTTGGTTAAGAAATATGATTTGAATTTGGACAAATATATAACACTGTCAGTTTGGTGAAAAGATTGTCCTGCTTGTCCCAGTAATCCACAATTGGAGCAGCACAGGATCAGCCAGCCCAGTATCCAGCTCAACTGCAAGTTTTAAATGAGCATGAGATGAACCCTGTCCATGGCAGGTCATTTTCTGTGAGCTCAGTGTCTGTGTCTGTACACACAAGTATTTTATATAGGGAGCTTCATGCACTCACCCACAGACATCAGGTGTGACTGAGCTGACTGCAGCTTGGAGTAAACCTAATGATATCATTTCCAACCCATTTTCTTATTGCAACCTCTTTCTTTTAGAGAGAACAGAAATCCTTAAACCCAAGCATCAGCTGGGAGGACCACAGGAAAAGACTGCTCTGGGTTCCCACCTAACTAAGAAACACTAAGTGAAAAAACAAAAAGGTGGCTATTTCCCTGAACTCATAACTGAATTTTCATGGATGTATCTGACTCCAGGCTAAGGACCTTAGACTGCATTCTGGTATTAGTATGGAAAAAACAGATTAAACACTCAACATCTTACCCAGGCAGCCTGGAAGTAGATTAAAATACCTAAGGAGAATCACCACTGTTGGGGAAAACCAGGTTTTGCCTGTCTACCTGTGGGTACTCAGGGTTTGCCAAGGCCACACCTGCTCATTCAGACCTGACCCACAAACTACAGAGCCCACATGTTCTGAATACAAAAGACAAATAAACTTTCCCAAGCTGTGGTACTGCAATCGTCATTGACAGCTTGACATATCAATATTTCAGGAAGAATAAATGACTTTCATATCCAGGGGGTTGGTTTTCTTGGTTTAGTTGTTTGTGTGTTGTTTTTTGGTTTTGCTTTTTTTTTTTTTTATTGTTCATTACTGGATACTCGGGAAGATGCTATACTTAACACCTGAAGCTGCTTAAAATATTTGGAAATATTTTAATGAAGTCTTTTGAGAGATCACCTAACACAACTTAAAAACAAATTTTACTATTATTATAAATATTTTCTCTTCATCCCTTGCCAGAGGAAAACTATAAATCTTGTCTCAGCTGAATGAACACCATTTATCATATTCATTTTCTTGTCAATACAATTATGAAAAGCCTTTGGCCTTTTTCCAAGGAGCCTGATTTGCTGGAGAAACTCAATTAGTATAAGCAAGGCTGCTACAGAGCAGCCCTGTTTGTCAGCCCAGCACAGCCCTGGTGTACCTGCAATGCTCCTCTGAGCCAGGAGCCAGACAACTCCATCCTGGTGCTAAAATACAACAGTGCCCTGCCTTCCCTCTCTCTTCCCTGGACCAAAAGGACTTCAAAGAAATTATTTCTGCTCATTTTTGCCATCTACTGGACAAAGCTTAAATCCTAAACACTGTGATCAGGTGAGAGATTACCCAGTGTCATTTGTTTTCTTACAGACAGGCCTTAGACCCAAAGTATTTCCTACAATCACTTGAAAAGTTTATCAAGACATTCTTCTAACAATGATTTGTAAGGGACTTTTTCTGCTAGTACTCAATACAGAATAAACATCACCTTAAGATATATTAAAAGCTTGGTCTTTTATCTCTTGTCTCTTTGTATTGTTTATTAATTGAACAAATGTAAGTAAACAGACATTATTTTTTATAATATTCTATGTTTTCCATTTTCAACATTGAAATTCTGGGGCTTCAAACATAACAGAATAACAACTCTTTGTAAAACAGCTTTTCTTTGCTATTAAGCCCATTTTCTGATGGTATATTTGAAACTAAAAAAGAAACATGCTAATATCAAAGGATATTTAAACTTAATGCAATAAAATTGGTACCTGACCCTCCCTTCTTTTCCCATTTACCTTTTTGTTTTAACTACAGCAAATAAGAGTTGTGATCATAGCAGCTCACTGTGCTGTAATGCTTGGGATCAATACCTGGATGCAGCTGGACTTGTCTGAATGAGGAGAAATCCGCTGAACAGAAGCATGCACTTCTCCTTGACAGCTGAAGGGGATGCAGAAAAACATTTTGAACCTGTGCAAGGGAAAAGAAACTGGGAAGGCCTGAGCCTTGAATTCCACACAAAGCTACATGTCCATGTATTTTTACTAAGAATATGGAATACTGAAATCCAAAAGTTGGATTCTGCATTTATTTATTTGAAATGAACTTAATCCATGAAGTGGAAGGACTAAATTAATTTTTAAAGATCAAGACAGGGTCCTGAGGACCATATCCTGGAGCCTTCCATAGAAAGCCATCTCCATGGATGCATCCCTTTCTTTCCAGAGGAGTAGAGGTAAGATGCTGTTACTCCTGCCACAGCTGGAGATTTGCAGTTGTGCACAGGAGCATGACACTTGTGGTACACAAGGCAAAACAAAGTCAAACCAATCTGGAATGGAAGCAGCACTGATCTGCTTTTACACGTGTTCCTGATTTTATGAAGTTTTAGGGTAACACAAGCACAAATAGCACTAACAAAGTTAAATGTACTCAGTGGTGCCCACTAGAAAATGAGATGCTAATTCACAGTTGGTCTCAGGAGTTGGATGGCTTGTTGTTGTTTTTGTTGTTGTGGTTTTTTTCCCCCTCCAGTCTTCTAAAACTGAAAATAGGGGATGCCTTCCACTGATTTTAGGAGAAATAAAGCTTACACTGCTTTCTGTTTTGAATTTACTTTCTTACTACTGAGCCTCCACAGACAAAATCCCGGCAGGCTTGTAAGGGTCTCAAACAGGGATTTTCTGAGTGGTCATCAGGATCCTACTCCCCAGCATCCGGGCATGGCAGGGGCTCAGATCATCAGGGGCTCCTGTACAGCCTGGCAGAACCGAAAGGATAATTCCCTACTTGTGATTTAATATTGATGCATTTTCCTTTCTTAACCAAGAAGATTATTAGTGAAAAGTAGAGCTTCACAATTGACTTAAAATAAAAATATTTTTTAAAGCTTCGTTTCTTGTAGATAATGTAATTGTTATTAAATGTTATTTTTTTCCATAAAACAAATACATAATTAATTTTCATAGTTTTGTGAGATCTAAATTATAAATCAAGTACTTTCATAATCCCTCACTACATATTTCAGCAGTTTATTTCCAACATGACTGTGTGCCTGAGAAAGAGCTACAGCTACTGTATTTATAAAAATACAAAGCATTTCTCTGTAGGGTTAAGAAAATACCTTGGGGCAATATTGTATGTGCTAGTTTAAAAATGCACACAATATTTAAAGCAAGCAGAGTTCATTATCATTACTTTTTGAAGAAAACTACAATGTAGAGGTTTTGATTTTGTTTGCAAAAGTCCATTTTCTTCTCGATCAAGACAACTGCAGGTGTTGTGATATTAATAGACTTGACATAAATAGAAAGTAACTGACTAAATTAAAGACATGATTCATACCAGAGGAAGAAATCTCCCCAGATAGCACTTGTATGGTATTTTTAAGCACTTTTGATGTTAAACCAAACGTAGGTACATTGTGTTTGGAATGAAAGACATGGGTTTGGAGGTTTTTTTTTCTATGACAACATTAGGGATGTACAAAGGGAAGTGTTGGAGAAGATGAAACAGGAAAGCCTTATAAATATGATTGCTTGGCAAAATATTTTGAGAATATAAAAATTATAAGCGAGATTGACATGAGAGCAAGCTTTGAGATCCCTCAGTTACTGAACAACTGGAAAACAATGGTGTGGCCAGCTGAAGGCAATCCCCTTTTGATGGAACAACACCCTCTGCTTGCAGACAGGCCCAAGGGTCAGAGCAGACCCTACTAGCTTAGCAGAAGGGGCCCAAAGAGGAGTTTTTAGGGTTTAAAATGCAACGCAATGTGGTAATATAATGATTCTTATAGGCTGTATGTAAATGCTATAGGATTTGTATATTGTACCAGATTGGTTAGTGAGAAATAGAATATTCAACACAGAAGAAGATTTATTGTATTGCAACAGGAACATTGCCCCCTTATCCTCCTTTACTCTCTCTCTCTCATACCCTTTACAACTCTCTTCACTTCTCTGGGGCCTGCTCTGAGCTGTGGCTGACAGGTCCCAGCAGGGCCCTGCACCCAGGCCCTTTGCAATAAACCCCAAATTCCAGGACCTGGTTCAGAGATCTCGTGTCTCCATCTGTCCTGACTCTTCTACCCCTCATCGCTCCTACAGGGAAAGAAACGCCTTGGATGTGTTCTAGGCTGGCGGTGTGAGGGCGAGGAAAGCGCCCTGCCTGCTCTGCTCGGCCCGGCCCGGCCCATGCCATGCCATGCCATGCCATCCCATCCCG
>NW_005054494.1:402930-404737 GCF_000277835.1 Geospiza fortis | reverse complement strand
GCGGGGCTCCGGCGCCGATCCCGCCCCGCGGGGCCGGGCCGGGCCGGGCCGCTCCGCGCCCAGCGCCGCTGCCAGCGGGAGCAGACTCCCTAATTGATTTTCACGTTAGCGCTGAGCAGATGGAGCAATAATCAGCCAATAATGGGCACATATCTGATTTTGATTCATTAGCTTAAATGTCTTGCTCCAATCTGCTTTTTTTTTCCTTTGGAAAAAACACAAAGGTCCTCGGATAAAAAACGATTTCCACAAGTTTTCTAGTGCTGACATTAGGAAAATGCTTAGGAAATGCCTTGGATTATTCAATATGCTCTCACAATGAATAATGCAAATTAAAACATTATATATGAATACTATGTATTAACGTTTAAAAGTGCTTCCTGTATTAATATATTTAAAGGGATTATAACAATAAAATGTTAATTTAAGTTTGTAATATTTTGAATGGTGTAAGACTAACTGATACTCATAACAAGCTCCAATTAAGGCTGCATAGAGACTCCCATTGTACTGTTATTTTAACATATCTTTTGTTGTTTTCTTGGGTTTTTTAAAGTAATTTTCCAAGTAAGTTTTCTTCAAAAACTGATTTCTGTCTTTAGAGGAAAACGATGCAAATCTCTGCCTGTGTTAACATTAGTTCTGAGATGCACTTTTTGCCCTTTGATGACTGAAGTGTGGCTGCAGAATCCTACCTGCTCCCCTGCAGACCGTGCTGTATGCAGACAATTAGCCCCTACCAAGGGGATGTTTTCAGGATAATTAATAGACGTCAATAAGAAACGCCAGTGAATGAAAAATATTTTAACAACAAAACCAAACTTTTTGATTTACTCACACATAAGTATTCTTCTCTAAATTGCAGGTGGGATTGTACTTTTTACAAAAAATGTCCCCATTCTACAGAGTCTGGGAAAAAAAACCAATCACAGAACCATGGCAAAAAGTAAGGAGTTCCCTTTTTAAACCCAAGGTTTTCAGTAATGTACTGCTTGGTACTACCACTGCAATATTTATAGTGTTGACAAAGAGAAAAGATAAGAGTTACATATTTGTTTTACTTGATCACATAAAGAACAAATTATGTCTGATGCCTTGTAAACTGCTCCATGTGAGCTCAGACCAGGCCTTATTTCTACTTTTCATATACAGACTCATCAGCCTGGCTGACCTGCGTGGCATAGACATAGATTTATCCCAGGACAAATGGAGTTCTTTACCAAAGACTACTGAGGTTGCTGGGAGTATTTTAATATTTGCATTTCCTTTCTGTTGTGCATTGAAATGGCCTGAACTCACAAAGATGCTCAGAGGTCTCCACTCTCATTAACTTTAATGGGACTCTGAAATCACTAGAGAGGAAGTGTTCAATACTGAGAAGATGCAATATAAAATTGTAACTTTATAGTCATCTGTATTTTCATACTTGGTGTGCTGCTTTGTCTGCACAGAAAATCACTGCTCAGCAGACAAGGTGGCCAAAACATCAAGAATTAAAAGAACTTGGCAGCAATTATTTATACATCTCTCTGAAGGCAGCCAGGGATGCAGCAACAGATACAAGGAGTGGAAATAGTCCACTCTGATTTTGGTTCCCTTGCCCATGCCAGCCACAAAAAAAGGAGATAACAAGGCTGCACAAAGCAAGTCTGGGGCAAGGGAGAAGGGGAGCCACCACAGCCCCTGGTAAGACAAGAACTCACCTTTGTTCAGGCACTGCTGGGGACAAAGAGCTCCCTCCGTGTGGCTTTGTGGGATGGGGCTAAGAAAGGACAGCCCAACCCACAGGCCACCACCAGGTTTATTC
>NW_005054494.1:387418-397920 GCF_000277835.1 Geospiza fortis | reverse complement strand
GAAAGGTATCCTGGAAGATTTTGTTTTGTTATGATCCCGAACAAGTAACTGTGGACAACTCTTTAGAAATGGCAATCTGCACAAGGATCAACCCTCACCCACTCATCTTTGGGCCCTAATGAGGCTAGCAGGCTTCTCCCACGTTCATTCCCCTTGAGACTAATTCAGAGTAGGAATTTAATTTATATTCTTTAAAGGGCTCTTGGCTATAGGGCTTCTCTCCCTTCTCTCTTCATGGGCAAACTCTGGGAAGCTAAGTGACAAATAGAATTAGGAGGAGTCTTCTGTGTGTTAAACTGGTTGTGCAGAGTTAGTGTGAGCTTTACAGTTCAGTTTCCACACCTCACACAGCCATCTGTAACACAGGCCTAATTCCAGCCCCTTACCTTTAGGGATACTGCCCAGACCAGATCACTCACCCCAGTGCAAGAGTAAGAATGACAGAAAATGCCAGAAGAGCAGTCACAGGGACTGACAAATTCAGACAACACCCTGGAAAGAAAAAATCATAGTAAGTAGTAGCTTTTCTTGAAGCAAGGATGACACATCTTCTGAACTGAAAGTCAAATATCCTCTGAGAGAAGTAATTGTGATCCTGCAATTAAAACTGCTCTGCAACAATGCCAATATTTACAGTTGCACTGGCAATCCAAGACCTGCCACTTCCTCAGTCCCAAATACCCAGCTTTGTAACCTGAACTGCTCTGCTCTAATACAGGCCTTTCCAGATTTTTCTTAAAGCAAAGGAAATACATTCAATAACTTACTGCTGCTCATTGGTCAGCTCAGTTACAGAGCCTTCAAAGTACAATCTGTGCTCAAGGACTTTCTTAACCTGCTGAAGGGTCTGCCCAAATCTGTGAGCTGCATCCTCACCTGCACCAAACCCCAGAGCGAGAGGGGCTTTGTGCTGGATCCCAAAGCTGCTGCTGGCAGCAAAGGGACTGATGGACTTTGGGCAAACCCAATCTGAATTTCACCTAGAAATATATAAAACAGAGATATTCCTTAGGACATTAAAGACTGTAATCTGTTATTAATTAAAGCAATTACGTTTCATGGTATATATTCTAGTCACAAAAGAGACACATGAACCCAATTACTTTTATCTCACTTGTTTCAGTTACAAGAGATAAAAATACATCCCATCCATACTAAGCCATGTCAAACACTTCACCAAAGCTGAAACAGAGCCGTGGAGGTTGATCACTTTGACTTCAGCAAGGTCTTTGGCACTGTGTCCCAGAACATCCTGAACTCACAGGTTGTTCCACAAACCCCCAGCACACTCACTGCTGTCACTGGGCTTTTCTGAGGGCTTTCACTGTGCCATCCTTGCACATCACTGACTAAAGACTTCGCTAACTTTTATAAGAATAAACAATTTTCCTTTTAATTTTAAGTAGATTAAACTCATTTTGGAACAGTTAACATTGTAAGAATAGGTTTTATTGCTGCCAGCTATTGGAAAATCTCCTAATTTAGTTTTAAGGGTTGTTTCTCTGTCAATGTATAACATCCAACAGGGATTTATTTTGCAAAGCTTCATAGTTGGTTCCCCCCAATTATAGGGCAGAGTCTTTAATAACATGAGGCTAACAGACACAGGGGCTGAGAACATTTGAGAGACTAAAATTATTTCACCCCAAGTTACCATAAACAATGATAATAAAACTGCAGCTATTTTGCTACAAAAACATAGAGTAGAAAAGTTAATTATCAGAAAGGACTAAACATGTATGAGAGAGCACTCGGCTTCACAAACATAAAGGAATGACTAACATATTCCATTATGTAAATGAATTCAAAGATATTTCACAACTGATCAGCTAGGAGGGACATAATGATTTATAATTCAAATAACTGAGCTTTGAAATCAAATTGGACTAATATATTTCGAAATATGCAAACCTGGGATAATTGTGAAAGTAATGGAAACCCTGATACCAACCCCAATCATTTGTTGCCTTTGTTGATACCTTCTTATGGTTTTTCTTCCTTTTTTTCTGTAATGAAGTTGCTGGAATTATGGTTTGCTTTTAATTCTACTTTATCCTTTAGAAATTATAATAGAATAATAGAAATTATTTAGAATTATTATAATACACATAAAAAAAGAAAAATACCAACTTCTGAGACTGTGTAAAAGCTGATTGGTGTACAGGAAAGTACTGAAATGAAATAAATTATTACTTTAACCTTTCAGAAGAGCCACAATTTAATCTATTTCAAATACTGAAAATTGATCCACTGGATCTAGCATCTTAACAATACACTATTTCTTTCAAAGTAATATATACTTAAAGCCTTTAAAAAACCCGCAAATATAATGTGAAAAGGCCAAAGTTTGCAATGCCAGGAAGTAGTTATAAACTACTTCATATGTTTGAAATAAAAAGTACTTCAGTATTATTATTAAAAAAACCCCTATTGGTAGAGTTTTTAATAGAAAAAAATACATATCTTTAAAAGCCAAAATGACCAGTGAAATTAGGTTGTACATCATTTTCTGGGAAAAAGGAAAAACAGCCTCGACAGGTGTAATTTATCATTTTTCTGATTTAATACCAAAGAAATATATTAAAATAATAAAAAGAATCCTGAAATCCTCAAAATTTGTAGTGATAAATAGCCCTCCCTGTCTTTATTGCATTATGCCTACTAACAGAAATATTGCATGGTGGATTTCGCCAGACAAGGACGATTATTTTCCAATAAAAAGTTGCATATTAAATTCCAGCACAAAAGTGGGTGTCTAATACTTTTGAAATCTTTTATGGTTTGCCAGGGAACACAATTTTAAACTTAACTAATACAAGCTCAGGGTGAAGTGAAGCAGCATTGAAGCTGCCTGGGCACAGCCCCACCCCTCCAAGCAGCAGAGCAACCATTCTCCGAGTTCCTCCTGGAATCATTCTAATGGAACTCATTTGGGGTATTTGTTTCTTCAGCTGATCTCTCTTTTTGCTGGTCTTTCAACACTTTACACTGCTGATAAAGAAGTTTATTCATTTAAAAGAAGAGGACAGTGCTGCTGGACAGCCTGAGCACACAAAGGGGTCTGAAACCGCTCTCGCGACAGTTTTCCAGTTTCTGCAAAGAAAAACCCCAGAGGTTCATCACAATGCCAATCTTCAAGAGAACTCAGAGTATTAAATATCTCCTTTTTCATCCTTTCTAGGTCCTGATATTATTACATCTATTTCATGAGCAGAAACTCATTTATTGCAAATATAATGTGAGCAATCTGAAAGCTATCCTGACTGTTCAGCCTTGGAAAGGATTATTTGCACCAACAGTGTATCTTGACCCTACTTCTGGAGAGCTCCTGCGAGAATACATTCCTTTTCAAGCCTCCAGAAGACAACAGGAAATGCTGAATGCTTGCTGGCTTTAGCAGCAATGTGAGGTGATTCTGTCAGGAAACACAGGACTAACAAGGCAAGCACTCGCTGTCAGGGGCCCTGTGCTACATTTCATGGGGATTCTGAAAGTGTTCTGAATCCTACAGAAGCAATAAGTATCCAGTAGAAAGGAGGAGAGAGCTCATTAGTTCCTTCATAAATCTTGTTAATGAAATAAATGTCTCTCATTCTGGTTTTGTTGAATTCCTTAGCAATGTTTCAAGTCCTTTCCAGTCTAATTTCTGTGATGCCATGAGAAAATAAACACATGCATATTTAAAATATCAAGTTAGCTGCTTAATGGTATTTCAAGTCAGCATATAGAAGTACACCTTGTTTGGTTTTCATTAAACAAAATTCACTTATGGAATGTGAAAACCTGCACTCATCTTTCAACTCAAGGAAATATATTAAAATTATTCCTACAGTATTAGAGTTCTATGGAGAAATAAAATGATACCAATTGTCATATTCCAGGTGCCTTCCCCTCTGTTTGTGTAACAACCCCCTCTAGAAAATTACTGAAAAGTTGCTTTTGTGAGCCCTGGTGGTTTATTATCTGTCATACACCTTTAAATATTGTGTCATATCAAACACTGCTACCAGGGGTTGTTTTTTTTTTATCTTCTTGCTTGACTGAACACACCAGGAATAAACATTCTTCTGCAACTTATGGTAAGTGAATATTAATTAGAATAGGATACAAAAGGTTCCATCAGAGAGCAAATTAGCATCCATGACTGGATAAGAATTTCACAAAAATATCTAAACCCAGATGAAAATGCACATGAAAAGTCATGGCTGTTTCATCAGTGACACTGAGGAATCCCAAACCAGGAATGACAAGACATGTCAAGAGCCTTTTGGTGACACCCTGCAGCCCCACTGCCTTCTGCAGGTTCAGGGTGAGAGGTGGGGCAGAGGCAGGACCCTGCCCAGCTGCAGAGCCCCAGGGAGCTGGGAGGGAACCTCCTGTGCTCACCTGCTCCACCCAACAGGAGGGGAAGAGGTGGCGCTGGCCTTCGGATGGACGTGGGAAACTGCTGCCAGTGAAGTGTAGGAATGTAATTTTTCAAGTGAGGTTACTGCATCCCAGAGTGGGTCAGGCTGAGGGAGCCCAGGGCTCACCCGGTGTCCCCTCCGTGCTCCAGCAGGGCCATGGCAGAGCTCAGGGCACAGCAGGGTGTGCTCACAGCTCTGCCATGTCCCCAGGCAGGGACACTGCACAGCCTCTGCCCCATCTGCTCAGGGCTGGGCACTGCACATCGAAGTTCTGCCTCCTGGGCAGGTGGAACTTCTGGGAATCCGTTTGTGCCCATTGCCTCTTGTCCTGTTTTTGGCACCAGTGAGCAGAGCTTGGTCCATTCTCTAACACTCTGCATTTGGATACCAGCCTGCTCAAACAAAAGGGCCCCATGATTTCCTGGCTTGGGAGCCCTGGCACCTATTCCTGACCATGACATCAAACCCACAGAATCAGCGGAGTTGGAAGGGACCACGGGCATCACTGAGTCCAACTCCCAGCCGTGGACAGAACATCCCCAAAAGTCACATCATGTGACTGAGAGCATTGTCCAAACACCCCTTGACTCTGCCAGGGCGGTGCTGTGCCCACTGCCCCAGGAGCCAGGTGTGCCCCAAGGTGTCAGGGAAATGAGCCAGCCCAGCTTTGTCTGCTCAGTTTCCCTGGCTGTGGAATGTGCACAATGATTCTCACTTCCAGCTGTCACATCCATAGATGACAGACTGTGAAGTAAGAGATATCATCAGCACCAGCTATTTATACTGTGATGCAGTAGGATTTCAGTTTTGAGAGAAGAGAACCTGTAGAAGAGATGGAAAATGCCTTAAAATCAGCACTGATTATTGAATTTACATAGTCACAGGCTAGGGAATGTACACAACACATAAACTATGTTTTTCAGGAAGTTTTACGCCCAACAGAGTTTCAAGCATCTAAATGTTTAGTATTATTTGCTCAGGAAAAGACACATAACAATGCAATTACCAAAGCAATTCCTCAATTTAAATTTACAGACAGACATTGATTTACTTTATAAAATCTCTATGAAGAGCTATATGGGTTCAGATTGCCTTAAAGAAATAGCCCCTTCAAACAAGTCCATAATTCACAGTTATTCTCCTACTATGGAGAGTTCTGGAGATGTTTATAGTTGCACTAAATCCTTAACAAGTATATACCATACAAAGCAATAGAAAGGAATTTGAACTACCCAGATTTGACACCAATATCAAAACCATAAAAAGGCTATTTTGCAAAAGAGCAGAATCTTTATCCTTCAGTTACAAGACATTTAAAGAAAAACAAGAAGCCATGGTGACAGCTTGAAGAGAAAATTAAAACTGTGTAAGGAAGTCTCTTCATCCAACATTCAGAGTACTTTTGTCTGCATCTGTTCTTTTGGTGCAGGGTTGTATTTGGATGCTGAAAGATGGAGCAATACTATAAAAGCTGGAGAGTACTCTTGAGTGAACAGAGGCAATCACAGAAATTCCCATTACTGTTTTGGCCTTGCCAGTATCAGGTAAGATGAAACACACATAAAATATATTATTTTAAGAAACATTTACAGAACTTTATATAAGTATCTAAGAAAACTTCTAAAGATCTAGAGCTCAATCTCATAATACAAAAAGCAGTTTTCCAGTATGTAAGGAAGAGAAGCAAAGAATAAAAAAGCAGAAAAATTTACAGATCTCAGAGAAATCATGGCAAGACAGCTCTTAAATCCAGGGGCCATGGTCCCTCTATCTTTGTCACTCAAGTGATTTAGTGATTTAAAAGATGAACTAAAAGTTACAGAGTCAAAGGAGATAACCATGAAGTTTCAGATGAGCCATCCTCTTTTCGGGAGGCCCTGAACCCCTTTTCTGAAAGGTAATGGCAGGTTCACCATCACAGTGCAGAGGAATTCCAGGAACACAGGAATTTCTGCTCACACATGGGTTGCTGAACCTCCCATGCACAGGGGAGCTGGGAATATGCCAAAGAAGCAGTTGCAAGAGTTAAGCTGCTACCAGCCAGAAGAAGTGATGACTGCCATAAAGCACCAAATTTGGCTGAGGTGGCTGTTTTGGGGTTTTGTTTGCCTATTAAATAATTAAAAGAAAGAGTGAAAACCTTTTAAGCTTATCTAAGAATTACATGAATTGGGAATGTAAATTTATGAACACTCTTGGTCACAAGTTAAGGATATTACAAGTGTAATTGCATTACAGAAAAGACAGAAAACAATTCCTATATTTTAAACAAAACTTTCAAAGTTGCTATCCAATTCCCATTACAGTGCAAAGAAAAATGGGCTTCCAAAACCCTTGAAAAGACACTGAAAATCTGTTCCTTATGTGGTGCTGAAATTTCAGTAAAAACACAGAGGCAAGAAAGCTCTGTACAGTCAGGTTTTAATTATTTCTGACAGATTATCATCACTTACCCTGAAAGCTCTCGGTGGCTCAGACAGCAATGGGATATATACTTTTCATTAGAGCTGGACAAAGGTGAATAGTTAAAAACTGCATGTTCTATCATGAGTAAAAGTACTGAATTTTTGTTTGCTGTGATTCAAGGAGCCATTTCAGTGTAAGTGTTCAAAAAAATATTCAGAGATCCACACTGAAAATTTGTAACATGGAAAATCCCTCTATTGACACATATGTGCATTCACCACAGTGACATCCCACATCAATGTTTGGACATGCAACTCTTATTCATGTTTCACTTATTTGATCATGACCAGAAATACGAAATACTTGGGAAACATTTTGTAAATCCACCTCATGAAAAATCATTTCCATGTGATTTTGATAATAACAAAAAAAAACCCAGAAGAGGTTCATAAAGGGTGAGGGAAGAAAAGAAAAGGTGATTGCAGCCAAAATAAGGACAAGACACTTCCAGCCCAGGACAGGCTCAAGCAGCAGGTGGAACTAAAACTCCTCCAGTCTCACATTTCCTTACCTCTGCAGGGAAGAACCAAGGCAGGTGGCACCTACGGAAAGAAAAACTGGATATGTGGGGTAAGACAGAAGAGTAGACAAGTAGCTTTCTAAAATACCTGTGGTTAAAACGCTCACTCCATCCACAGGAGGAACAGGTGAATGGGCTCCCAGTCAGGGATTCTGCCTGCTGCTGCTACAAATGTGCTAAGAATATTCCCAGTAACAGAGCACCAGGAATGCTGCCAGACTGGATTGCCCCATCAGACAGTTGGGTTTGGATTATACAGATCAATATGCTGATTTCACACCCAGAATTTTCACCTGGCATGCTACCACTGGGAAGAAGACCCTCATTGCCACAAACACAGCAGTGTTTATCTAGGATTCACAGCTGCTTCTTACAGCCACTCAGTGACGCGTCCATGTCAGGTGGTAGCATCTATTCTGTTAAATACAATCTTCAATCTAATCAATTAACAACTCAGAGCTTTATGACAACACAGTAGGCCACAAGAGAAAATAAAATTACAATGTGTAATCTAAAAAGCAGCACTGATTTTTGCTTTTTATGTACCTTGTTTTCTTTTAAAATCTTCCATGTAACACTAAAACCCATTAACACTAAACTATTTAACATGAAGAAACTAAATTTTTAAAACTTAATTTACAGTAATCGTGCAAACACAACCCTATCCTATCAAAACACATGTAGGGCTGCTCATACAACTTGTTAAAGGATGCTATTCCTTCAAGTGGCAAACATAAGGGAGAATTCCTCTCAATGGTAGCAATGAGTAGCAAGAGAAGCAAACTGATGGTATCCAGAAAAGAGCCCTCTGCCTCCTTTTTCCTCAGCTGTTCAAGGTTCACTGCAGTTTGAATCAACCAAACACAGCCCAGCCATCAGGCTCCATGGCATGGGCTGCCTCCCAAAACTCCACAGTAACATCATCAGTATTTTTCCATCCATCACCCTCCACTGACCTGTCTTCAAAGACTGCTCCAGATAAATATCAGGGTTGGATGGGAACTGTTGTTATCCTAAGGCAAGATACAACACTCGGCTTCCGGTTTGAGGAAGTGTTTATGCCTGGTGTTCCACAGATATTTAAGCTGTATCAGAAAATTACCTTGTTTTAATTACTACAAGTCCTGATCAGGACTGTCCCAGCAGGTCACAGCCAGCCTGGTGACACCAGCAGAGAGCTGTGTCCAGCAGGCCAAGGTTTCCTGGGAGCGTTCAAAGGTCCTGTAAGTCAGACTGAGAGGACAGGAAGCAAATGACCAGACGCAGCATCTCCCTCACTGCAAAATGAAGAGGTCACACACTTGTTTCTCTTTCTCCCGGCACACATAGGCCACGTTGTCTCCTGGGGACTCCCAGATTTTTTTTGTGTATATTCACAGTTTTTCAGAGGGATCATTTTGTTTTGCTTCAAGAGAAAAAATGATTTTAGATGAAACTCTTTTTGTGTCAGAAGAAACTAGTAAATATCATGAAGGCCATACATAATAAAAGCCAAAATCCTGGTAATTTTGCTGGCAGCCAAGGAAAGCTGCTGTAGCAGAGGCATGAGAAACAGTGTGTTCTCCAGAGTAATTGTACAGGAATATTCTTAAGAGAGAGTACTGTGGGACTTCTCTGCCAAAATAACACATTATGTTATTCTGCAAATGCCAGAGATGTGAAGACAGGTGATGCTAATGCCTCTTGTCTCCTTCTGTGTGAGGCCTGAGGATCCTCCTCTGTGAACCTGCATTTTTAAGACAGAAAAATTTGCCAGATCTTGAACAAAAATCAATCCAAGAAAACTTTCCCAAAACAACAGAAGATTAGTTTGCTTTGGTCAGTTCCCCACTTTGAAATGCCACAAAACTTTACAGGCAATTCCACACAGGGTGCAGGAAAGAGAAGGGAGGGATGGGGGCTGTTTGTGCCAGTTTGTCATTGAACAAGAGGCTGGGACATCTCAGCTCAACCCCCCATGAGCCATTTTGAGAGGGGACACAGGGCTATGGTGGAAATACTGAGCTGCAACTGCTCACTTAGAGGCTTGCAGTACCTTCAGAAAATAAGAGATGGGTCCTTCAAAAAATGGTTGTCCCTTATTTCAAATAGTTCAAATTCACAGAAAACATTTTTCTAGCAAAGAGCAAACTTGACAGCATGTTAAAGACAAAACAAACAACATACACAATAGAACCCAAGCACAAACTTACATTTTTGGTCAAAAATGCTTCCAGAACATGGTTGTCACCTTTTATTCCCAAGACTTCAGACATCCTGGCATGCACCTAGAAATTAACATTTCAACAGTAACATACTATAGCTACTAACTACCTTCAACATTTTCAGTTATTCTAAAACCTTCCCAATTTGACTGTGCAGGAGGAAAGCACAGGCATAAGTGCCTATACATCCAACCTATGATCTTGCAGGCTGCACTCTCTGATGGTGTCCTGTGATGTGGGGACTGAGGGTTTTACTTGCTCTTACAAACATTTCTTTGCACAAAGGAGTGCAAATTTTCACATTAACCTCACTTTGTTGTTCTTAGAACAATATAGTCTCTATTCAAAACCCTGGTTTATTACAGAAAATTAGAAAGGGGTGGAGAAAATATCTTTGTCAGTCTGTCCTCAGTGAGATGTCATTCAATGCTGTCTTTAAGCTTACAAATTCTTGCACTGCTGGTGATAATATCTGGTAAATCTGGTACTCTTCACACATTGTTTTGTGTCCTTGAAAGGAGAAAAAGGCTTAGGCAGCCCAATAGCTTGCAGCAGTGTATGTGTCCCTTTATTTCCAGTCCAGGACACCCATTTCAGGGTCGGTGTCCCAGCACCCTGCCTGCCAGACCCAGCTGTGGGTAACATGCAGCTGCAAACGCACAGGACACACCAATTCTATTTTTTCCTTACTGTGTAGTCTTCATAAAGTTTTCCGGGGGTTTTAGTATCCTAACATTTAGTTCAGATAAAAACATTTTGTAGGGTTAAATCAACTTCAGAGACAGAAAGGTGACGATGCTGCAAAGCTGCACCAAGCCTGTGCCGGCCCCTCCTCACACTCGCCAGCTGCGCTTCGTGGGTAGAACGCAGGGCCAGCACTCAGGGGTGTTCCTGCAGCCACTCCAG
>NW_005054494.1:385929-387095 GCF_000277835.1 Geospiza fortis | reverse complement strand
CGGCAGGGGTGCGGGGAGAGCCCCAGCGCAGCTCCCAGCGGTGAGCGCCTGGTGCCATCTACTGCCGGCTCCCTTCCCCATCCACCGCCCGCTCCCTTCCCCATCCACCGCCCGCTCCCTTCCCCACCCACCGCCCGCTCCCTTCCCCATCCACCGCCCGCTCCCTTCCCACACAGCCCATCCCATCCCAGCCTCGGCACCCGTGCCACCGCACCCAAACCAGCCTCCCTCTGCCCTGATGGAATCCTGGGACTTGCTCTGAAAGCCAGATTACCAATGCTCCACCTCTGAGGCAGTTAATAAAAACAATGAAAACAATAATATCAACAATTGGATTTTCACATCCCAAAGACTTTAAATTCCAGCTTACTAAAGTCAGGAGTATGTAAACTTGCAGCTCTAACCAGAAATCGCACCAAAATCAAGGGTAACTTAATTTGTAAGCTAATTTATCCTTTTATAATTGTATGAATGTAGTTTTTGGTGGCAAAACCAAAGGACAATCAAAAAAATGAAAAAAAATAATACTATATAATACAATCTTTAAATGTTGCAAAATACTATGTTCACACTGTAAGTGTAAAGTTATTGCTTACAGTAATTAGGCATAGCAAAAATAATATATTGAAATATAAAAATAATACCTTCCAATTAAAAAAAAAAAACACTCCCTAAACAACGCACTGCTGAAATGCTACAGCAGCTGCAATTTTTGCAATGTTTCAGAATTTTTGCGTTTGGTGTCATGACAAGAAAAAAAAAAAAACAGCAGCAAGGAATGCAGAGGCATCAGCAGCTACCCCTGTGTGTTCCGAGCCTTCCTTCGTGCTCCGCGAGCCAGCCCAGCTCATTGTGCTCTGCTGTCAAACTAGGCTCTCCCCACAACAGAGTTTAACAAATAAAATACTAAAACAGCAGTCAGTGTTGACAAAGAGCAGTGCTTTAATCCACAATTATCCTTGTAACTCTTACTACTCCTTTTATCATCCATTAGCTTTGATTCCCATTATCCCATCAAGAACTGTGTCAACGCTTTTGTCCCTGGGGATTTCCCACACTACTAGGATCTGACAGACAAGCCTGAGTGCTAAGCAGGATCATTACCTCTTAAATCCACTTATCTGATCCACTGAATAGTAAATTGAAAAGCTCATTAACAGCAACAA
>NW_005054494.1:372036-385877 GCF_000277835.1 Geospiza fortis | reverse complement strand
AATAAAAACTACCCCATCTATAGCAAATTGTAAGCTAAAATAAATATGATATTTTAAACACCTTCTTCAAAATCATTTTCAAAAGCCGCACATGCTATTAGCATACAAAAATAGAAAAGTAATCGCCTCCCACCACAGCAATGCAATGCCCCTGGACTTCTAAGCACTATGAAAAATTAATGATAAAGCATTTTGGTCGTACAATAATAAAACACACTTCAACAACAAAGGCTGTGCTACATATTCAAAAGGCGAAGAGAAACCCTGCTGAAAGGGGTCGTAAAAAGCTGTGGAGGTGATCTCATCTTCTGCTTATGTCCTACAGGGAGCCCCGGGGGTAAGGGCAGCGGAGCCACGCAGCCCGGGGCTGCTCCCTCCACCCCTCCCTGCCCCGCTTCAGCAAGGAGCCCAAGGCTGACGCTCCTACTGCCCTCAGGCGCTGCCAGCAAGGAGCAGGGAATTAAGTTCCCGTAGAAAAAAGTTCCTGTTCGAGACTCCTGGAAAACAGTGATACAACGAGTCCCAGATCCTGATAACTGCAAGATTTATAACTCCAAAAGAGAATTCCATGTCAGTCCAAAGCTGTGTGACTAGAACATGTATGGCCAACAACGTCAGCTGACAGGAGAACCCCATCCCCAGCTCACCCTACACACCTGTGACCGTGAGGGAAACATCCTCACAAGTGGCAGTGTTAGGCTGCGATGTTTCAGGAGCTTCACAGCCCCAGGAACCCAGCCAGGGCCTTTGATTCGAGCTGGAGCTGGTGGCACCACTGCCCTCAGCCCCCAGTGGCACTGCTGTGCTCAGAGGTGACAGCAGTGGCCATGGCAGCCAAGAGAAAGAACAGACCAGGAAACAACTTCAATACTGATCAGCCACAATTTCAAACATACTGAACCACGTGTGAAAGCAAAGGATCAACGGATCCTTCTTTTTTTCTGTTTGTACCCTTACAATCACCTTGGTGGCATCAGGACCCTGAAGGAAGACAGCAGATTCACAAGCTCTGGTGCCAGAGAATTTTTTAATTATCCAGGAAATTTTACAGGATCACAGAAAGATTAGGTTTGGAAGGGACTTTAAAGGCCATCCAGTCCCACCCATGCCATGGGCAGGGACACATTCCCAGGCTGCTCCACGCCCTATCCAACCTGGTCTGAGACCCTTCCAGGGATCCAGGGACAGACACAGCTTCTCTGGGCTATCAGTTGTCCAAGTTACATAAACATACACTTCCCAGGTCCTTGAACTGTCCCAAAAGGACAAGAAATAAAACTGTGGAAGCAATGTTTTATAAAGCAAAATACTTGCATGTAAATACAGACCAAGAAAACAGAAATAATTCAGTAATGACACCAAAACTTTATTTCCTTCTCTTCCCTACTCTTTGGCCTTGGATGTGTTTAACTTTGCTTTGCCTTTGGAAGTCTTCTCTTTTTGGCTCTAACATTATAACTCTGAAGAAGCTAATTATATCAATTCTTAAATGTGAAGCAGATTACAGAACTGGGAAGCTCAGAATATGAGTTCCTAAAGGTTGTATGGCTCAGTAATGACAGTCACAGAAATTCAATAACAGCACTGTATGGAATGTACTCAAACACACCCCATGAAACAAATTAAAACAGAGCAATGAATCTCTCACACTGTGCAAATAAGAAAGCACAAGAAAATGTTCGTTTCTACAGTTTTCATAAGGGCTATTATAATGAATTAAGATTTTGGATAATGAATCTTCAGAAAATTACAGTAAAGTTATTACCCGTAGGCACAGCGTAAATGCTGCAGATATTATCACTTCCTTGACGCCCTCCAGGCCTCGCTGCAGAGAACGATCACAGCAACATTAAAGCATTTTGTCATGAGCAGTGAGGGCAGAAGCAGACCTGCACCACGTTTACCCCAGCCTGGCAGAGCTGAAGCACATGGAGCACATGGAGGGGAGCCTGTCTGTCCCCGTGGTGTTTTTGGGAATCCAAACAAAGCAGGGGCAACTACCATGGGGTTCTACCCCCCACCTCCCTGACCAACACGCCTCCAGCACCCACCAAACCTCCACACTAACTGCAAGTGGCATTCTTGGTACTGAGTGCCAAAACACACTTTGTAATTTCCCCTATTTTTAAAATCACACTCAGGTATTTGAATTTTCAGCGCTTAAAATCTCCAGTATAACACAGCAGAAATCCAGTTCTACATTCTGCAGCCAGCTTCAGGAAATAGAAACTGAATCCCCTAATTGGACTATCAGGGTGCCAGATCATTCATCTTTATCTCCTGATCAAACTGAGGGCTTCAAAAGCCCTGGCTTTTATCTCCTCTTCTTAGCAGAGGAAAACCTTGGTCACTTCCACTCCTGACCAGCTGTCTTAAAAAACTAACATCTCAAAATACTCTTAGCTCAGAGCCTAAACAAGAGAATGAGTTTTTACTGGATTACAGTAAACTCTCTAAATGAAGAAACTCTCCAAACAGGCCATAAGGAAATGCCTCAGTTAATTCAGACAGGATCTCTGAAGACTCCAGTGGGCTTTCAGCTACTTTCTACGCAGGCCTCTCTCCCACTCACTGCTACCTGTGTTCGTAACAACCAGAGCACCCCCACCAATTACATAAATGATATAGATGATCTACTGCCTTACCTCCAAACCTAGCCTAAAATACTGCATTAAGTTATCCTCAACCAAAAGAGACCTACTACAGCCTAACATTTAAAAATGAGGAGATTGTTATTATAACCAAGGGTTCTGTTTTAGGTGAAAGGGTAAACACGCTGTGTGGCTCATTGCAATGGATGTTATTTCCCTTCTAGTCTGTTGAAATACTCTGCCATCACAAGCTCTGACAGGAAGAGGTATTAACACTTCCCACAAAGGCTGTTTTCCAGGCCCTGTTCCCCAGTTCTTCCCCATAAGTTGGAGGATTCAGAGGAGTCTAGGGTGCCAGAGTGATTAACTCCCTGCTTCCTGATCTATAAAATGCCTATACAGTGACAGCAATAAACTCTCTTACATGGAAATTGATCTCTATTTCAATTACTATCTCTCAGCTTTTATTTACTTATTTGTTTCTCCTTTTCTTAATACATGTTTTCTGAAAATCTTGAAAGAAGGAGGTACAATTCTGCTGAACTTGTACAGGAGACCTACCATGAACTGACTGGTCTTATTACTGATGCAGCCTGAGAAGCATTCTCCGTGAAAAACAAAGAAGAAGAAAAAAGAAATGGGTTTATCTGCTAGGTTTTCAGTTAGCCATTAGTTAAAAGGATGCTTAGCTTAAATAGTCTTGTTTATACTTTCATTTTTGTTAAACGCTGTTAGAGAGTTTTAATTCCACTGTCTCTTGTGTTCCCCTTCAGGGCTTAAAGAACAGATATTATAGTGAAAACGGAAATACTATTAACAGCTGTTACTTTTTGAACACCTTCCAGAAGATTTTTAGCTTTTGAAGCACTGTGTTGGGCTGCACTTTCCATCAGAGCTATATGCTGAACTGCAGAAATTCAAGCCATGTATGCAGTCAAGGATTTGCTTAACAAGAAGCCAAAATGCTGTTTTAGAATCCTTCGTGATTGAAATGAAGCACTTTGTGCTTCATTGTGCAGTTACAAGATTATATTTGTGCCAGTCAGAACACTCCAAGAGATCCAGAAATACAGGTAATCGAATAGCAGCAATCCACACTCTGACTTGTCCCTACATAACTATTACAAGTGTGCAGCTAAATTTTATTCAGATGCTGAATTGTATCTAAATGAGTGGCCCACTCAGCACCTTATGTGCAAACACTAACACTCAAGAATCTACATCACTTTGGCACTTAAAACAAGGAATAAAAATCAGAGCTACTTACTATAGCTCTAAAATCTCTATATCCAAACCTATTGCATTGTACTGAATAACAGCACTGCAGGTGTTCTGCATCTCCAAATCAAGCCTTAAGCACATGAAATTTAGCAGGATCACTTCTTCTGAAGAGGTTTTGCACCAGGGTTGTACATGACAGTGCTTCTGCACATTTATCCCAGGGCATAAGGAGAGGTGCTACAGCCACCACAGCTAATACTAGCAATTTGAACAACCCTCTTTGGCAAGCCAGAAATAAGATAATGGCTCAACATAGGCCGGCTCCTCTGAAATACTGGCAGCATTGCCTCTAATTATAGACATCTGTCATTGCTAGCCACTCAGTAGTAACCCTAACATCAATATACAACTATAACACCACACTGCCTGCAGGCACAGCAATGGGAGCCAGATCCAAGAGGCCGGCAATCATCTGCCTCAGCCAAACTATCTGTCAAGGGCTCCTAGCCACAAATAGCTCTTACGTTTTGTATCCTTAGGATAATATGTTGATTTATTTTAGATCCTCTAATATTTACAGTCTAGGGCATCTACTAAAATACAGGAACAAACCTGATGGCTGATGGAGGCAGTTGCTGCTCAGAACCACCACAGAAGGCCATAGCTCTCAGCACCCGCACCAACACCAGGGCAGCTGGAACAGGCACCTGTGCACAAACTCCCCTCCCCAAAATCACACGTGTGCATTTCCAGCTGCAGGGCATGGGTATGGCTATGCCCTCATCAGCCCACATTTTACTTACCAACCCGAAGGAGTATTTTCAGTCTGAACCTGGAGAATATCCATGCCAAAGCGAGCACAGGGAGTTCCAGTATCCCAGAGTTCCCCATGTCCCTACAGAAGAGAGAAGCTCTGCAGAATTATCTGCAACGTGCAATTTTGAAACAGAAATTGCATTAATGCGATGAAGTATATTTACTGATTAAATACTTCACCACTGCTTAAAGGCAAGCAGACATGTGCTGCTAACCAAGAAATACAGTTTCTTGAAATGTACAGGTAAACATGGTGATTTTTTTTTATTGCTAGGGTGAAAATCATGCTGAAAACCTCAATATTTTCTTTCTTTTTTTTGTCTTCATTTGAAAATCCATCTCAGAAAGGGGCAAAAAAGATTTTAAGTTTAAACTAATTAGGAAATAACTTCCTTACAATTATCTTAATTTGTTATTAACAAAACCAAGATTTCTTAGTATGATTCACAACAGCCTGTGCTGAAGAGAAACTATTAATTACTCGATAGACAGTTAGCTTTCAAGTGAGCTGCATTTTAAAAACCTCCTTTAAAATACAATTGCTAAATGCCTTACAGTGCTGTAATGTGAGACAGGTTCAAATCTTATTACTTCACTGAAATTAAAACCTAAGTTTTAATACTGTTCAAGTCGAACAATGATTCCACACTTTATTGCTTTTGAAATCCCTTGATGATCATAGGAAAAAATGCCCTCGAGAAAAAGAGACTCTGTTTTCGATAAACAGAAAATACAGTTTGCACTCTTAGCCTCTTTGTCATCACAAAAAAGGATTTAATGCCAATTCTTTAAAAAAAGACTTTTTTCACAAAATGTGCACCTTGTGTGCCATTTGTAAAATCAGCTCACTTTCTTTTATTTATTACTGCAGCGCGGCAAGGCAATAAAGCAGCTACTGATAGCTAATAAATTACATGCCTTTTAAAACAATTCTCCAGCTACAAAAAAACTTGTAACTACAAAGGCTTACATTTACATGGTACATTGTATGAAGTGTCTACATTTATGTTCTACTTAACCACATAAATAAAATCTGACCCTTTATTAAACAGACAGGCATGAACCAGGGGCTCCACATAAGATTAAACAAAAGGTAACTTTTTAAGGCTTTCCTACAGATTTACATAACTAAACATAAAATTTGCACCAGTAGTTCACGTGAAAGTATTTTTAAAATAAATTGCCTTTTTAATTGATGCCCTTCAAGATACCTTCAGGAAAAAATGGTGAGCACAATTTTTCAATTATAGCATGATAACACTGATTTACACCTGAATCTAAAAATTAAATAAGGTTTTAAATAATAATTGCAACATATTACTGTAACATAAAACAATAATTCTCCAGCATATACCATGCAAACCACGATTTGTACTTTTAATTAAAAAAAGTATCAGAGCTTTGGGAAAGCATTTCTTTGTTAAAGTAGATTTAAACTAAAAAAACCCCTGCAGTTTTATTTCATCATGCATCTCTCCAAGAAATGCTTTAAATTAGACATATCTATTAAGCTTGTTGAACTGCTCTTAAATAGTTTTGCTCCACGGCCAGTCCAGCCCTCGCTGCTGACAGCACAGAGCGCTGAAGTGCACTGTCTTTGCCTTTCTATCTGCATTATTTTTAGGCTGATGTGCTCAACTATTTTCATAAATTTCTTCCTTACAATTTGATTGTCTCATAAATCATTATCCTAAGCATTACATTCCTTTTAATTGTCTCTATATCATCATGCAGCTAAAATTCAGATGTGTAGTTGAAATATTATTTCCTCCACTCACAATGATTTTTACAGTTCCTGAAGCTTTGGTTTTGCTTTGCTCACACAACTTTCCCTCTGTAGTTCCAAAATGGCAGTTCTTCAATTGAGCATGGAAGCAGATCTTAACTCCCTACTCGTAAAACTGTTTGAAGACATTGCTGTTGCATGTTAAGGTAACACCCCTGACATGTCGGTAGGGTATGGCAGGACCAGGAATTCCTCCCACAGCCATCCATCACTCTGAACTGAGATGCTGTGGGGCACATCTCTCACTCTGGACAAGCACTGTTTGATACAAAATGAGATGGGAAATAATTTTCAGACACTTTTCCACTCCTTTAATCCTAGGTTTACCTTAATAGTGTGTTTTCTTGTATTTTGCATCAGTGGTAAAACAGCAAGACAAAGACATTCCTTATCCAAAGCAGAAAAAAACCAAGGTTTAATAAACCATGTGGCCAGGGCAACAAACAAAGCAGAGCCTGTGGTTTCCTAATTCAGGTTAGTCTGTCTACTTGTGGGGATGAAATATTGGTGCAATTCTAAGATGGTCAAGAATAACAAGTGAATGAAGCCTGGTGTGTCTGTATCAGGAGGGTCCTTTGAGGAACAGAAGTCCTCAAAGTGCTGCAGAGTGGAAAGAGAATTCAATAGGACAGACCTTTAAAAACTACAGTTTGGTTCAAGAGGAGTTACAGATGTTTTTAAATACAAAAACACAGCAATACTCAAATACCGAAAATTCATAAACTCTGAATTTCACCCATGAGTTCGAGCTAAAACTCAGGACACTGAAATCAAGAAGAGCTCAGGAAAAAGGAATGAGGTGGTCTCACCTATGAGCACGCAAAGTATTTGAGAGGCATAATTTAAAGAGAAGTTGCAAATCTTTAACTTTTGCTGAAATTAGGCAACTAAAAAATATAGCTAAAATTTGAGAGAGCATAGTATTAGTCAAGAAATTCCAAACACAAATATGCTGTAGAGATAACACAGCAATAGATCCAACTCTGATCACCAGCAGGGAGCAGAATTACAGTTACGTGAGTATTTATCGAAAAGCTTACAAAAGTAATAAAAAACTAATGAAACCAATCAATCAAAATTGGTCAAGAACCTTGATCAGTGATTATTCTCAGTAACACGTGGCGAGCTTCAGACTGCAGCCTTTGAAGTTGGAAACAAAGGGGTGACACCCTGAAGTTGTGCACAGAAAAACACAGCCTGCCTTGGCTCTGGCAGGAGAAAGACTGTCACCAGGCTAAGTGAGAAAAATGCAGGGCAGAGTAAATAAAGGCCCTCTCACTCCACAGCTGAGTGGAGTTCACAGCAGTGAACACCACACCCTGAAGGATGGGGTGGCTGACCCTCCACGCCCTGGGCTCCCACAGGACCCACGTGGCAGCGAGGCCACAGCCTCTCAGGAGCACCCAGGCCTCCTGTACTGCCTCTTTTCAGTCTGACTCACAGCAACAGCCTTTAATCATGCACGTGGTTCATTTTGCTGACCCCTTCAGCAAACACGGTGATCTCACAAAGATGACAGATGCCATCAGATACAGCTGCTCTCAGCTGGAGAATCTGAAGCGCCTCAGAAACCCAGTGAGCTGGAAAGGTGCTGCTGACTCACCCCTATCTTATGAGAAATTGCTAAACTAAATTTTTAGTTCATATAGTTTAGCACACATATTGAGATGATTACGTTAATATCTAAATAACAATCTAAATGTTACTGTTATTCAGAAGAAATTGGTTATTAAAGAAAATGCATAAACTAGAATGGACTTGTGCTGTTCAGAGCTCATTCAAAGATAGTCTATTCTATTAATGTTACTTAAATCATCAGATCCTGTGCACATTCTTATAAAACCTAAAATAATATGATTTTATATTGACTTACATACTAAAGTTTTTACGTATCTTGTGATCAGCCACTTTATTGTGTAGATGATATCTATACAAATCATTTAATACTTAAATTGATATAAAACCCTGCTTCAGAAATAAAACTTTTGTTCCCAGAAGACATCTTTCTCAATAGAGCTACATGCCTCAAGAAACAACTCGTCAGGAGTGAGAATGCTCTGGAGAAATAATATGGAACCTTCCTCATGGCTTTCCTAACTGCAGTTCTTTTGATCCAAATTGATGCCAACTACCAACTCTTCCAACAAAGATGATACAGATGAAGCCTGTGTGAAACACAACACTGAAACACTTGGGGTATTATTCCCCTCCTTGCTTCAGAAGAAGGGCAAGTGGAAGAAAGAAAACATTTTTCCTTCCTGCGATGTTTAACAAAAGTGCGTTTAAGTCTGAAAAGCATACTTCAAAAACATATTCCTGTATGTGAAACAGACCCTATCTGGACATCACTAGCATTTTTGATTACTCTAAAAGCACGCAAAAGTACATGTCAGAAAGATCTCTGCATGGTCTAATAAAAATAATTTTGTGAGGATGCACCTATCTAATGAAATATGAAGCCAAGCCCAACTGCTGTTTGTTCTGCAAATTTGATTTCAGGATATGGAAAATGGTTATAGGCAAGATAACAGTCTCCACTGCCCCAGCCTGCACACTGCCTGGGTGAAACAGCCTATCCCTGCTCCTTCCTGTGCACATGCACAGAGATGCACCAGTTGTTCTGCCTTATACTAATCCAATTAGGTATGAAAATCACACCCTGCTTCACCACACACTGACACAGTCTAACACAAACCTGAACCAGATGCTCTGGAGAAAATGTTTATTTTCATTTTTGTTTTAACTAAAATACACCTTTTTCCTAAGTGGAAAAAGCCCCAAGCCTTCCTAAGTTCACGTGATCCACAGATGAACCCAAGTTGTACTGCTTCAAACATTAAGGTTGTGACTCCATTTTTTTAACACATAAGAATCTAAGGAAGCCACGTGGCTCCTGGGGCATCTCTGGATACTATAAAAAGGAGCATTCAACAATTAACAATGAATTAGATTGTGAATTTGTTGTGTGAGAGGAACAGGGGTGTGATAGCTTTAGAACACCTGTGAACAAAAGCGACAGTTGGCCGCGAGGTGTTCCACTAAATCATCATAAAGTATGTCAGTCATACTCAGAGAATGTTTCTCCCTTCTCTCACCCAACTTCATATTCAGTGCTTTTGGCAAAACATGTTCAAACAAGAAGACTTTCCATACTATTATTTATTACCTATCTTCACTCATCTGTTATCAACTTGAAGACAGCTACAGATATTTTTCTGGGGTGAAAGAGCTGTTATGAGGAGTTGTATTCCTAAAGACTGCTGAAGGAAATTTATGAAATGTCTTAATTTAGCTACAGAATTTTAGATTTAAATTGCGAGGGGGATATTTTTCTTTCTTTGGCCCAAAGTAGATAAACACAGACTCTTCTCACCTTGTTCTCCAAATCTATTCCCAGAGCCATGACCGTGTTAAGAACGAGCCGCCCTGTGTGGATGCCCAGCTCTCCGAGGGCATCCCGCGCCCTGCCAGCCACACTTCCAGCACTCGGAATGCCACTAGAGGGCTCACATATTGGTATGAAATCACACACGCTGCTAGCCAGGACTGAAGATAATGGAATCTGCATTATTCCTTTACTAAAATTCTCTTACACACAGAAAACATTGCTGCCAAATATGTTATTGGGCCATGGTTTATAAGGACTGAAAATGCTCAACAGTCAACTGTGCAGCTGGAGAGCTAGGTTAGCACGGGATTTTCCTTGAAAAACAAACATCTGCAGTCCTTGCTCTGTGGGCACCAGGATTCACAATAAATGCAGGTCAGTCAGTGCCATGCTATGCCATGTCATACCACAATGGATTTTTTTTTTAACTGTAGATTTTATTGGGATGATTATATTCAGTAATTGCATAAGTGACAGAGCTGCAGTCTCTGAATGGCTTCATTAGGTGAGAATCAGGAGAACTGATTCCCTCCTGCTCCACGCTGATCCCTCTGTGCTGTGCCACCAGCGGGTGGGAGGAGGCGGCAGCAAGTCCCACCCGGGTCAAACCTCAGCTGCCCAGGGGCCAGCACCCAGGGCAACTGCAGCACCAGGGCAACTCTAGGACTTCTCCTGCAGACACAACAGCAGAGCAGATCTGGCTAAACAAGAATCAACTGCAGAGAAAAGAAATATATTATGCATGCACCAGATACGTACAGCATATTTTTATTCCTGTCCACATTAAGCTGTGCTCCAAGACAGCAAACCCAATGGGAGAGAGATATATCCATAAATTATTAAAGGAATTAAATGGGAAATATTTTGATGGAAAGTGAGAGACTCTAAGCATGTTTGATTTTAGAGCCAAAAAGCAATACTATATATTTTAGGTAAAAATATTGGTTGACAGTGCATCCCATTTGACTGAAAAATCAACTAAATAAAAATTAACACATCAGCACGAGAACAAAATTAACAGTCTATGGCAGATGAATCCTCTATTGCACCTGTCCTCCACTGTGCAAAAGAACATCAGCCTGCCACTGATTATTTCTTTTTGACATGATTTATCACCTACTATTCTTTAAACTTGATAAAGCAAATTAATCTTTGATTGCAGGAGCCACTGGAGGTTGTCATTAGTCATGTAGTTTGGTGAGGCTGCATGTGTTTCATTTACCAGTCACAAAGAAATGAAAGCCCAGCAGCCATTACTGCCTGCTTCAACTGCCTTCCTGACCCACCCAAGAGAAAAGACAACTGAATTCCAGACACGGGATATTAAGCAGCTACTCCAGGACTGACCCACATAAATAGAACAGAGTATTTGCTTTTCCAGAAAGAATGCTGATGCCTTAAAATGGATGTTCTCAGGAAACAAGTAAATTCTAATGATCAACAATTTGATCTGATTAACATATATCTCAAGCTAGAAGTCTACTGAGTTGTATCAATAATGTGATTTTAGGTATTAAAAAATGAAAATTGAACCTTAAATAATTGTGTACTCATCCAGAAGACATATCGGAAAAGTCTCAGCCAGCCTAACAAATGTCCACAAACTGAAAATCCCTTAAATTTAAGGGCTATGGCTGGGCCATGCCCATCAGCCCTGAGCTCTCCTGCCCAGCACGTTTCAGCTGTCTTTGCCACACCAGGATTCACTGCAGCTTTCTGTGTCCATCTGCCCTGGGCCCACTGCTCCCCTTAGCTCAAACCCACTGTCCCCCTCCTCAGCTGGTGAGGGTGGGAGCACCTGAAATAGGGACAAATGGCAAATCTCATTGATTTTATTGACCATGCTTCACAGCATGGCAGATAGTCTCTCTGGACCAAGCCCAGCTCCAGGATTCACCTCCTCAGCAGCAGAGGTGGCTGAGAATGGGGGGGCTGGCCACGGGCTGAGACCCCGCGGCAAACCGACCAGCGCAGGGCTTTCGGGGAGCTCTGAGCCCAGGGAAGCACAATGAAACTCTGCTCAGCACCTTCCAGGAACACACTCCCCAGACAGGGCCAGGAGATGTTCAGGGAAACACATCCAGCAAGAAACAGTGGTCCAAAGCAGAGGAACCTCCAAAAAGAGTTGTGTTTGGAACCTCGCTGCAGCCCATGCCCAGTGAGCAGAGCGGCCGCAGGACACTGGGGACACACAGCACAGCATCGGCCCTGACGCCACGGGGACACACAGCACAGGACAGACACACTGACACCACGGGGACACACACACTGACACCACAGGGACACACAGCACAGGACACACACACACTGACACCACGGGGACACACAGCACAGGACAGACACACTAACACCACGGGGACACACACACTGACACCACAGGGACACACAGCACAGGACAGACACACTGACACCACAGGGATACACACACTGACACCACGGGGACACACAGCACAGGACAGACACACACTGACACCACAGGGACACACAGCACAGGACAGACACACTGACACCACGGGGACACACACACTGACACCACAGGGACACACAGCACAGGACAGACACACACTGACACCACGGGGACACACAGCACAGGACAGACACACTGACACCACGGGGACACACACACTGACACCACAGGGACACACAGCACAGGACAGACACACTGACACCACAGGGACACACAGCACCACAGAGACAGGTTCCCATTCTGGCCAGGAACGCCAGGCAGGAGGTACGCCTGAAACACTGTCCAGCTTTTATTTATACACATTTAACAGAAACCCCACACTAGCCCAGGGTCTGTCCCTCAACAGCTCTTCCAACTGCCATGCTGAAGCAGTTTATTAACTGGGGACACACAAAAGCTGCTACTTTTGAAGCCAATCAGAATTTTGATGTATAAACCCCACACAATTATGAGGCTACGATGTCTGACTTTCTCAAGGTATATATACTGAAATAGTAAATTACACATTTAGAAATAGTAAATTTAGAAATAGCACATGACAGTGTGATGTGCTAGGAAGGTCGTAGAGCCAGGAAAACAAAGGAACATCATCAAACAACTCAGGGCATTCCTAGTGTTGCAATTACTATTTGCATCAAAATTAATTATTGCTACTTTGTGTTGAAGAAATAACTCAAGCTATTTTTCAATGTCTATCTACAGCATGAAAGTTAAATTAAAGATTTACAAATTACTGTGAGGTACTTAATTTGATGTGTTAGTGGGGGTTTTTTTGTTTTTTTTTTTTTTTTTTCTTTTTTTTGTTTCTAAACTGAGTCATTTGGAAGCATCTATATGAAAATTACATTTCAGTACTAGAGATGCAATTTGTATTCTAGAATTAATAACAACAAATACAGATAATAACTGCAGGAAAAAATCCTTGGAAATATCACCACAGGAATCTCTGTAGATATTTGAGAAAGCAGAATAAAGTCAGTCACTGAACTGTGAATTATGAGTAGTCGTTTTCCATACACAAACGCATTTTTAAAAGTGAGAATCTCTACATTCAGTAGATTTTCCACTTCTTTTTCTTAGTTGCACAGATAATTGTATGCTTAAATATAAGTACAATAACTTAGGATTCATATAAAAATACACACATTGTTTGGCTCCATTGAGAAGCTATAAATTTCATCTATTGAACATTAGCTAAAAAATTACACGTGTTTATCATCTGGATTATTCTCAGATTAATAGAGATAAATGGCAAAACATAATCAGCACCAACTCTGCAACTTAATCATTGCATCTGAGCTATAGGAAACACTTAATTACTCTCATTTACTAGGTGCAATCTAATGAGGAGACATTAGCCAAATGAAAAGAATGCAGTACAAACAAACAAAATAGTTATACCATCATTAAAAGCAAACTCTGACAGTGCAGGTGACAGCGTATGCAGGATAAATTACCATAATGTCCTAAATGCTGAGCTGTCAGCATGCTAATGCCGGATCGGATACCCAGGGAATGTCGGCACCGGAGCTGTCAGAACCGGGGATCATCAATCACCCGCCAGCCCCGCTC
>NW_005054494.1:348413-371669 GCF_000277835.1 Geospiza fortis | reverse complement strand
CACCCACTGTGCCCCCAGCACCCACTGTGCCCCCAGCACCCCCGTGCCCCGGAGCTGCTCCCGCAGACCAGGCTGAGAGGGCTCCGGGCACATCCCTGCCTGCCCTGCACCAAACGGAACCCAGGACACTGCCTGCTGCTTACACAGCCACCTACTACAGTGACACTCCGTTTATCTAAACATGTTTGTGTCTTGATTCTTGAAAGGAACACACAGACTCAAAAAAGCCATGCAAGAATAGCCCAGCCAGGCAGGCAGGTGTGTCAGGGCTGCCTGTGTCCATCCCCACGTGTGCCAGCCACCCGAGGAGAGCAAAGCACTCTCTGCTTACAAAACACTGCTGCTCCACTGCTGTAACACCAGCAGTGTCTCAGTGATGAAGCTCGGTGGAATAATAACTTTGGTTTTCATCTGACCTTTCAAATTGCTCTGTTGAGCCCAGTAAACATTCATTAAACTTTGAGAAACTGCAAAGTTTCAGATACCTGTCTGGGGCTGGGTCCAGCTGAGAGTTCTTCCATACACACATTCATCTTCTCTCACCTTTATTTTGAGGTCTTAAGTGATAGAAATGCTAGAGAAAATGCAGTGAGGTTGAAAGATGAAACTACTTCATCCATAACAGAGAAACCATAAATCACTCTCAGATTGAGGGAAGAAATGAACTTTAAGAATGTGAAATGATAAACCTGAGAATTAAAGAACTTTTTAGATTCCAATGCAAGAGAAGAGATTCTATTATTAAGGAATCCAATTTTCAGGTTCTGCTGATTTCCATGGCATTAATAATACTCATTGTTTCCAAGGCTTAGGCCAATGTGTTGTTCCATTCTTGTATCTTAAATATTGTTTCAGAAGCACAATCCAGAAAATACTGCTCAGATATGGAAATCTAGTTTGTATTTTATACAATTATACTTTCCCTTTCCTAATTAAGATGTGAGGAGCGAAAAAACCCCAACCCACATTAAAGAATCATGTTATCCAAGATTCTGCTTGTGTCTGCAGAAGCTGAAAAAGAGACTGGAAGGGTTTTTGTTTGTATAATTCAGGTATCACCTACAAATGCATTTGAGAGGGGTAATTAACACTGCACCTTATACTCTTATTCAAGCAGTTCTTCAGAATCCTTTAGCAAATATACTACAAAGTCATTTATCAAGCAGAAGGACAGAAGAAGACAGACAGGAATGGCAGAGAAAGAAATTCAACAAGTAATAAAATATTTTTGAATTGATTTCAAAGACTGAAAATTTAATTTGGGTGCCTTTTGTTGCCCTTGTAATTGGGGATGGCAATCCTCTGTCAGTGCTTCCATACAGCCCTCCAGAATTCCAGCCAGACACATAAAATCCAAACCAACACCGATTCCCTCAGACCTCAGCACATCTCTTTGCTTGCACACAAAATCCTGTCACACCTTTGCAAACCCTGCCCTTCTGAACAACAGAGCCAGAGTCAGGACAAACCTCTCAGAGCGGGCAGGCAACCCTTGCCCATCGATGGAAACAGACAATATTAAACTCTGATTGAAAGCACAATTAAATAATTTTCTGGTTTGGGAGATTTTTTTGATGCAAAAATTTATGTTACCTGAATGTTATAGTTCAGGTGGTTCTCCTATCTTCTACATAGGAATCATCAATTTCTTAAAAGAAAATTAAATACAATTTGTTTTCCCAAATCTAACAAGTAAGGATACAGAAAGAAATGTAACATTTTGAATTCATGTACCATGGCTGGACTACCCTTACACAAGGTTCATGCTGTTTTTTTGTTTTTTTTTTAATAAGACTGTGTTTAAATTGTGGGCCGGTAAAATAAAAAACAACCCAATTTTATCAGGCTCCTTCCTTGTGAGGACAAATGGTCTCCTAAAGGCCCTTTCCTTGGTTTCTGATGGACAGAATAAAAATATGACTGAAATATCTTGCAAGCAGTTAACAAATCCATACTTCCAGAAAATGAAGAAAGGAAAAGGATTAAGGGAAGTTTAGAAAAGATTGCTCATGCATGGATTGTGAGTACCGTTAGCAGGTAAAGACAGTAATGTGTGAAAGACCAAAAGTATGTCTTCTTAAGAAAGTAACATTTATTGCCTTTCAAAGATGAACATATTCTAGTAATTCTGTGTTTATTTGTTTAAGTAGGCTTGAAAATAAAGTTTTCAATACTAACAAGAGAAAAGAATGAATAAGAATTATTGAAGTGCATACTAAAGATCTTCTATATATTGTGGATATGTAATAGGAGTTTTTCCTCCATCATAAGATATTGCAGGGGTGGACAGATAATTTACTGTCTGTATTTAAAGAGTAGTAATGACAAACTATTCTTAAAGGGGAATCCTTCCAGATTTGTAAAACACTGGTGACAGTAGCAATCAAACTAAGAAAAAGCAGTCAGTCCTTGACTGATAACCTCATTCATTTTTATGACAAATTAAGTACATTATAGGAAAAACAAATGTAAGAAGTTTGTTTAAAAATATTCTGCATATTCATACAGTACCATGTAAGAATAAAAAAAATTCAAATCTAACTAGATGATCATTTGCTTTGCATATAACATTGAGTACCTGTAAACACTGAGCTATTAACATTGAGTAACATTGATGCTGTAAAGCATCATCATTGACTAGTATTACAAAGATATAAATTCAGCTGAGAACAGTTGATACACTCAACAGATCACAATCTCAAATACTGCTTTGAATTCGTGATTATGCTTAAAAGTTACAACAAATATATGGACTCCGAAGTCCCTGAGTTATGTAAAACTAGTTTTCCACAGACTGAAGGGCTAAGGATTTACAACATAGATTAAAATGATAACATTAACAACTCAAAACACTGATAAAATTCCCTTAAAGACTTGTAATTTCTTTTTATAAAACATTTCCTAATTCAGTTTTATAACACAATTACTTGTGAGCTTTGCTAATGACGGACATGGTACTGGCCCATGACCTGTGAGTAATGCACCAAAATAAGGTGATATTAAATCTATGGACTAGCTATTATTTAGATTTATGATTTAATGAATGGTAACATATTTTGCTACTTTATGAAGAAATGAGCAAATCATAATGTCTTTTTCTTCCTAAGAAGCTCTCCTTGGCAACCATCAATGGAGTGTGGCTGTAATTGATAACCTGAGCTGATTTTACATTCTGTTTGAAATCCGGGTTCACAAGGTTAATTATGGCCTGGCCACAGCTCGTGGGAATATGAGGCTGCTGTGCCTGCCTGGCTGATGAAGATGTACAGCGTGATCCCAGCAGTTCCCTGACACAGGAGGGACCTCCAGCACCACACGTGGCGCTGACACCCACCCCTGACAGCCACCCTGTCACTGCAGGTGGCACTGACACCATCCCTGACACCCATCCCTGATACCCATCCCTGACACCCACCCTGACACACTGGGTGGCACTGACACCCACCCTAACACCCACCTTGACACCCACCCTGACACCCACCCCTGACAGCCACCCTGACACTCTGGGCGGCACTGACACCCACCCTAACACGCACCTTGACACCCACCCTGTCACTGCAGGTGGCAGTGTCAGAGCTATGGCCCTGCTTGCTCAGAGAACACTCTGCTCTGCGTGTTCTTTCTGCTGCCTTTTGCTTCACGTCTTCTATTCTATTAAATCCAGGGATCAATAATTGTGTGTCAATCCAAAATAAGTTACCAATTAATATCCAACAAAATTACCATTGAGGAAGGATCAACACTTGGTTCCATTTTCACTCCCCTCTTCTGCAACACTGAATTGAAACATGCAGCAAAGGAGTCTCGTTAATGAAACGCAAGCACAAGAGATGGGAATTTTAAAGACATCTCAAAATTATTAGAACAAACCACTTACAAGGCAAGGGAAGGTAAACATTACATCATAAATGAGTAGGTCAGTGATTTCATCCTGAAAATCAGCACCAATCAATCACCTTGTGAACCACCAGACCGAGCTTCCCACCCAGCACTACAGCACCAAGCGCACCCTAGCAGCCTGACACGCACTTTCAGCATCCCAGGGAAGCACAAGCAGGGCAGGGCTGCGTGCACAGTGAGCTGTGTCTGTCTGTCTGCCTCCCTCCAGCTGCAGCCGAGGCAGTGTGGGGGTGGCACAGGGAGCCTCAGCAGCCAGGGTGCTGCAGAGCAGCAGAGCCTGGGCAAACTCAGCTTCACTTACAGTACAGAGCACAGATCAGTAAAATCCTCTTTTGAGTTCTGCACGGCAATCACTGTGGGCTCAGAAGTGAAACCAGGCAGTGGAAGGAGCAGCAGCAGCCACCAGCTGCTCTCCTCAGCTACCTCAGCAAAGCTGCGCCATCGGCAGGGACACCACTGCCTTCTGCACGAGTCCTACCTTCCTTTGCTCTCCAGATGGACAGTGTGTCATCTAGAGGTTATTTTCTAACAGAAAAACGAGGCAGAAATCTCATTAGTTATCCTCTATGTTCATAGATTCACAAGTATTAATATAAGATTTTAAACGGGAAATGCAAAATTAAGTTCCACATGATTCAATCATGTTAAAGAACAGATAAAGTCTCTAAAGAGACCTAAAATACCTAGAAGGAATCTTGTGGATGCCGAATACTGTTCATACCATTACAGGCAACCATGTCCCTTAATCCTTTTATAAATCACTCAAATTTCATTTCAAAATCTGTTAATAATTTTCCCTCCACAATTCCCCCTCTGGGAGGCTCCTCTGGATGAGCCTGGATGTTTTGAATTTCTAACCAGAGGTTTGATAGCCATATCCATTTGATCCTGGGCCAGCAGCATCCTTAATTTAAAAGGCTCTTTTACCTGCCCAGAGTTTTTAGCTGTCCTCTCCCTCCCCCACACACGGTGATGGATCCTGTCCCATCCCAGCCCACATTCCCAGGGCTCCCCAGGCAGCCAGGAAAGGCTCCATTAGATGTCTACAGCCATGCTGCACATCCCTCCTGCTTTGAAGGACTCTCTCTGCCAAGGTAAAGCAGAGAGGGGTAACATCCACACAATTGTTACTTCACATTTGCAACGGGCCAAAGGAGGTGACATTTTTTAAGGCAACACAAGCTTCATAAATGGGTTTAAAAAGGAAAGCGACAAATTGAAAAAAATCAAGTGTACAGCTTGCTATTGTGGCATTCACTGGCTAATCAATCCACAGAATGCTTACTCATCTTTAGTAAAGCTACATGAAATCATTAAAAAAAGGCTGTTAAAGAAAATCCATATTCATCATTAGTATGTGGCAAATATTAAAATGCTAAAAATTATATGACTCTTAAAGGTTGAAAAATGAAGAAAAGTGCTTGCTATCCCAAGAAAACCTTCAAAGATGTCTAAACTTCTGGACCTGAAAGAAATGTCTCTGACCCAGCATCTGGTGTCTGTGTCTGTCCTCTTAAAACAATGAAAGAGAAATAAAGGCAAAACTTCAGCCTGCCATCACAGAGAAGCATTCTATGAATATATAAAAATCGACTACAAAGTAAGCAAAATTATCTGCCTAACAGTGGAAAATTTAGGCCCAGATCAACTAAACAATAAGAACTAGTGAGAGGGCATTATGTGTTTCTTTCCCTTTTCTGTGCTTCTTTGCTGTGTCTTTTAACTTATTTAAAAGGAATATTTGTACGTAAGGACATCTAAGTCATCGAAAAATAAGGTTCCAGTCCTGAAATATCCCTGCCATCTCTGATAGTTTAGTTTTATGTTAAGTGAAAGCAAGATTACCTACTGCCCTTATAATCCACACAGTGGATGAAAGGTAGGAAAATATCTACAGGGCTGTGCTGTTTGGAAGATTTTCCTTCTCTTCCAGGTCCTGCTCTCATAGCTGGGCACCCTGTAATGTGTTAGCTGCTAAGGGGACAGCCAAACGCTGCCTGGATGTACACAGCCCCTTTTCCTGCAGGTGAACAATCCCAGAGATTCCAGGAGGGCTCCAGCCTCCGCCCCGGGCATCCCAGCCTGAGGGTCCCTGCCCCATTCTCCGCGTCCATCCTGGCTCTATCCCAGCTCCACCCTGATTCCATCCCGGCTCCATCCCCATTCCACCCCCGTTCCATCTCGGCTCCATCCCCATTCCATCCCGGCTCCATCCCCATTCCACCCCCGTTCCATCTCGGCTCCATCCCCATTCCATCCAAGCTCCATCCCCATTCCACCCCCGTTCCATCTCGGCTCCATCCCCATTCCATCCCGGCTCTATCCCCATTCCATCCCAGCTCTATCCCCATTCCATCCCCATTCCATCCTGGCTCTATCCCGGCTCCATCCCCATTCCATCCCGGCTCTATCCCCATTCCATCCCAGCTCTATCCCCATTCCATCCCCATTCCATCCCAGCTCTATCCCCATTCCATCCCCATTCCATCCCGGCTCCATCCCCATTCCATCCCAGCTCCATCCCCATTCCATCCCCACTCCATCCCGGCTCCATCCCAGCTCCATCCTCATTCCATCCCAACTCTATCCCAGCTCCATCCCCATTCCTCCCCTGTTCCATCCCAGCTCCATCTTCATTCCATCCGAGCTCCATCCCCATTCCATCCCAGCTCCACCGCCGCAGTCCCGGAGGAGCTCCAAGCCCAGCCCAGCGCAGGGCCTGGCTGCTGCACCAGGAACACAAGGAATGGCTTTAAATGTTTACACTCAATATGGGTAATCAATTGAGATAAACTACAGAAAAAATTCCATCAGCTGCTATGTAATAACTCCAGTTTAATAATCATTGAACACAGTTGTAGCCAAAGTACTGCAGCCTTAAATCAAAGATCACTTCATATTACAAGGTCTTAAGGGACAATTTTGCCTAAGAGTATATGTGGCATGCTTAGATATTAGCATAAAACTACAGTCACTACAGTTATTTTCAATACAAAAGGTTGTCTACAAATCAAAATTAAATCCTCTTCACTTTATTCTGAGTAAATGGCTGCATAAGGATGCAAACAAATTAACTGAAAGCTTGAAAGTCAAGTTCTCAATTACTATTTAACTGCAACTTTACTATATTTGAATATAATTTACTATATACTTAGCTGTTTTAAAATGGAATCCAATACTGTATAATAAAATCCCAAATAGCACAACAAATGATTTATGATGATGCAAATATACAAATACTTGGGTCTGAATAGTGCTCTTTCTGCATATATTGCTAACTACTGTATCAGCCTAACGTCTAATAAATCATTCATGAAAAGCCAAAGTACATAATTTGCTATGCTGCTGCTCAAAATCTGCCTGGCTCTGAAAGGCCTGCTGACACAAAGACTTCAGAAGAGCTTTTACTCCCAGTTAGTAAAAGCTGAGAACTCTCACTTAAAGGAAGGTATTTCTATAGACACAGGGAAGGAGATAAAACTGGAAAAGTTCTAAATAGCAGGCTTTAATTATGGAATAAAACCAGGAGTTCATCAGTTTAAATACTATCAAAAACACATCATTACTTTGTTGACCATCCATTAATTAGCAATATTATGAAGTAGCATCACACCTCTATGTGTAAAAATATAAACATCTGCAGTATCAGAGAGAGACAGATCTGTAACAACATCTGTGTAACAATGATGAAGTGCTCTATGCAGCGTGTTCTATTTGCAGCAGTGATTCATGGTGGTGGGCAAAAAAACGCTGACACTCTGAGAAGATATTTTCCCGTAAAAGGTTGAAGTCCTTAAGCAGCAAAAAACACCAACGTCCATCATCTTTAAGCTCTATTGATTTCTGGTGAAGATTTAAAAGGCTGTTTACTTATTTCCCATCATTTCTGTCGGAGCTGTAACAATTCTCTTCCCACTGAATAAACCTCTCATGATCCTCTTGGTGATTAAGGTCAGACAAAATGTCAAACTCCTAATGCTAAGTGCTTTCACATTAAAAATTAATACCAAATCACCAAGTAAAATCCAAACAAGAAGTCAGACATGTAAATAGAACACAATAAGGGCAATACTGACCATTACAAAATAGAGCTGTAATGCATACATGAAAAAATACTTGGCAACAGGTAAGAGTGCACTCTTTCACTTTTGCATCTTTAACCCCCTTCCTTATCTCAAGAGTTATTGTACTATGTTTGAGACAATCCTTTTAAAAATCCTTTTTCCATTAAAGCTTGCAGTCACCTCCTCTATTTATCCCCAAATGCCATTTACTATATGACTGAAGTATTACAAGGATTGTTTTTATTCCATTCTGAACTTCATCCAGGAAGAGAGGATTATTTTTACAGCTGCTGCAGAATACAAAGCCAGTATACAGGTAACAAAAAGACATCATAATGACCCTCTAAATCAAACTCAAACTTATTGCTAATCATCTATGCAACATTTTAAACCATTGAATATATACAGACATGAACAGAGGAACGCAGAGCACAGCCCTGACAGAGGCTTCCCAGGGCTTTTATCCAGACTGCTGCTGCTCCAGGCAACCAGACCATTTTAATTCATTCATAAACTTATCAAGTACAATCCTAAAACTAACTACGTTCTTCAGCCTTTTAAACAGTTACTGACATCCTGAGCATGAAAGCATGAAACCATCAAGTGTAGAACCAAACCTGTAGGGTTTGGAAGCCTGCAATAACTATAGAATAAACCACAAAGATAGATCTCAAATCAAGTGCCAAGACAGCCAAGTATAAACACCGGTTTGGTGTAACCAAAGGAATTTATTCCAGCAGGTTACCTTTAAAGTTTTGGCCCACCTTGCCAATTGACCTCCAAAAGATTGGTCTCATTTAGAATGCATGAACACAAATGAGAGATTCCCAGGTGTTATAGTGAGGAAAGGATCCCTTTATAGTGCCTGCGTTCTGAATGGCCAGCTCAAGGCCAGCTTCTGTCAGAGCTGTGCCATGTGTACAGAAAGGTCAAAGTTACTGCACTGAGAGGTGCCAGGAGGCATGGCAGGAACGAGGATGGTGATTCTGTGATAGGCTTTAATATCAAGCAAGAAATATTAACAAAATGCAGTCAGTTTCCACCACAGATTATAAAAAAACCACAAAATGCAGTAAAACCAAAGTTGTTACTCTTCTAATTAACAGCTATCTGGTTAGTTTTCAAATCAAAATTACTACAAAGAAATTAGGAGCTGTTTGCTATATGCACATGCTGTTTCTTTGGGATTTTTTTGAGTTTTATGTTGCTCCCACAAGACTTTGATGGGAGTCTTGAGAAGGGTCAAGGAAGGACCTTGACTAAAATACAACAACAAGTTGTTTGGTTTGTCAAGCAGATAGGATATCAAGGACAAACTGTTAGCCAAGCCCACAAGCCAGCAGCGCTGTAACAGAGAAAACAGAGGATGCAGGGAACCCTTCTGCATTTGTTCCATTGAAATATTGAATGAGAAATCTACTGTTCCCATAACATACTCCTTGGGAAGCACAATGAGCAACACAAAGCTCCTCCTAGGTGTGTGTTGAAACTCTGTAGCTGAAACTATCAGAATAAAAATATTAAATAATCATCACTACTTTTGCTATACATTGTAGTGGAATGATAATGCAACACCAACATGAGATTTGGTACGTGGTTATCTAACAATGCACAGTGTGTTTGGATACCAACAGAGATTACAAAGATTCAGCATGAATCACACCATAGGAACGTGTCAGTCAGTGAAGTGAAACATGCCAGTTCAGAATAACACAACCTCACTGAAGCACATTACACACATCTCTGCAGTGTTACTTCAAAACTTGATCTGAAAGTTGTGCTGTGCTTTAAGATTAAACATTATAAATGTTTAATATAATTTCAACATATATTATTTTTATGCTTTATCTTAAGAATTTCAAATATTTCAAGATCACTTCCTATGTTAATTTGCATACTGTTTAATATTTCTTAAATACTCCAATTCAAATACCAACATGTAAATGCTTTAGGATAAACCTTGCATTTCTGATCCAACTAAATTTTTTCTGTGCCCTATACTTGTTTTTTTCTATATTGAAAATCACCAGCTGCCTTGAATCATAAAGGTTTGTAAAAAGTCAAAGAATACTTATTTCCTGCCTGTAAGGTAAGAATTTGTAAACAAATTCTTTTGGTTTTGTTTTTTTTATTTCAGAATGAGTAAAACTGCCTAATGAAATAATGACTTGTAAAGGAATACATTATAGTTTACCAAAGAAAATAAATCATTGCTAAGAATCTCCAAAACAACACATTTAGTTGGAACTGCCACAAAATCTTGCTACACCCCTCTCTGTGATGTGCTTGCCACAATTAGCCAGGAGGGTGATTATTATCCCTACCTCAGCATCACTGGATTTTACCTGTAAATCTATAGGTGTTCAATAATGACATTCACCATGCCCTCCCTGCACCCCAGGCAGGAACATTTGTCTGCACAGAGCTGCCCCCGTGCTCTCAGTGTTTTCAGCAGAATCTGACAGCTGGATTTGGTATGGTGGCCACATTGCCTCTCTGCTGCACTGCTGAGTCACAGCAGGAGGGACCTCAAGGTAGTTGTGAGACTCTCAGGGACTTTAATGACATGTAACTGATAAAGTTTGATATGTAAATAGTGTCCAGGGACTTGCTCAACTTTACTGTTTACGTTTATTTTCATCAACTTACTATATTGCAAAGATTACTGTATGTTCTTGCTGTCTTGCTCCCCAAATGCTGGTGAGACTCCCAGAGAGCCATCCCAGGGAGGAGTGCAGGACACCCGTGAGCCTCCCAGAGCCAGGGAGGAGTGCAGGACACCCGTGAGCCTCCCAGAGCCAGGGAGGAGTGCAGGACACCCGTGAGCCTCCCAGAGCCAGGGAGGAGTGCAGGACACCCGCGCAGCCCCGGGGCTCTGTTATCTCCCCCGAGGGCAGATAACGAAACCAAGGCATCAGAGAGAACTCCTGCGAACACGTTAACTGAGAGTACCAGAGGTTCTGCTCGGTGCTGTTTCTGCCCCAGAGATGTTCCCAGGGTGCCAGTCTGCAGCAGGCTCCCGTCACTCTCACAGATGTGCCAGCTCAGGCTCATGGCACCAATGCATGCTCAGAAGGCTCCATGTCCCCAAGTCTGAGCACACCCACATTCAGTGACTGTACAGACAAAACTAAAAGATGTTCCTTATTTCCTCCCTGCATTTTCAGTTATCTGTAGTTTCCTACACTAAGGAAAACTAAAGTAACAGATTGTCAAAATGAAAATTTCATTTGCGGAAGAAACAATAATCCAGATTAATTTCTGGGTTTATAAACCCAAGATTAATAATGAATAAATATAATTAAGAACAACCAAATTACTCTTCATTAAAGTCTTGCTTTCCACACTTACTCAGCTTCAAACAACAGCCCTCTCATGTACATTTTATATTTAAATCTTGTAAATCTTCTACAGATGTTTTGAAAATTCTTTATTTCAAATAAAAGAGAAAATTATTTACATTAAATTCACTGGAAGTCTTTAAGAGCAACTCTTCATAGTCTGAACGTGCAGTCTCACCTACTAACACAATTAAGTATGTGCTTAACCTTTGAAAGGGTGAAATGCAACTGTACTTGTGGTTTGTGCTATCCATGGACAACCAACTGGTCTGGAATCCAACAAAGTTATGTTACTCAATGATTTATGTTTAGTTTGACTCCATTTCTGAGGAAAAGAAAAATTTTTTCCTTCATGTATTTTCTTCAAATATTCCAGAGTCTCGAACCATATGAACTTTTCTGAAACTGTATTTTTGAGAAAAAGATATTCTTCCTCACATATAAAAATCTTTCTATGGCAAAAATCTCTTTATCATTTGAATATTTCTATAATAGAAATGTATTTTTAAGAGAAGAGTGCATTATGAGCATTACAAAACTGTTAAAACTGTTTAAGTTGTATATTCTAATTAGTTTGGCACAGCTAATACAAATTATGTTTACAGACTAACAATAATAAAATTGAAGTACTAGTTAAATATGTAAAATAATTAAAGGAATCATTTTTAGCCTGGCATAATTAGCTAATCCACTTTACATGCACTTATTAAAATGAATTTACATGTTATATTCCATAGGTAGTTACACAATAGTGTTTATACAGGAAAAATATAATGAACCAAACTCTTTGTATCCAGCTCTCCACAATTAAAACGAAGACTCCCCAAGTAATATCAATCTAGGAGAGACTAATTAAGTTTGGTTTGATAACCATTCATTTCTTCTATTGCCTCTGAGCAAATTGTTTATTAGAGAAAGTTATTTTACACAAATCAAATCAAACTGGGTAAACCATTATATTTGAGAGAAACCTTAGCCATCAGTCAATTAATCCATCATTTTCTCCAGACACTTTTGTTTAACAAGCAGATCATATTATCAACAATTTAGATATCCTTTGATTCAATTATGACAGAAAATTTATTGACAGCTTCTCTAATACTTTTGTTATGAATAAATATTAAATGTTCTCCACTTTGATGAGCAAACCAAATGCATGTTAAATCTAATAGTCAAAACCTGAGTGATACTTCCAAATGAAATGTTTTAAAAAATATTTTAAACCAAAATAATTTATATTATTAAAAAGAGTGATCAAACACAGCTCACAATTTCTGAGAAATTAGCAAATTATCTGATTTCTACTGATAAAATGAAAACACATCTATATAAGTCTTACCAAATATGCATGAAGAGATTTAACATGAATAAAAGTGAGTGGCTTCATGCAGCACTCTAAAATATTTATGTTAAAATGGCAAAATTATTATGTAAAATGGCATTATTATGTAAAAATGGTATCAACATATCATAGAGACACCTTCTGCAACTACATGCAAGATGTGCTGAAAAGCTAATAGAAATATATTCCTCAAACCTAACAGCTGAACATATTTGCTGTGGTAACCATGTCTATTAAAACCTAAATGGTGAGATGTTTAGAATTACAGCTGTCTTAAACTCAAGAAGAGAACATTGCCTAACAACGATTACTCCAGAACACTCAGACTCCCTGACAGACACTCTTTGAAGGAATCAGAACTGACTCATTGAGCACTGAAGAAACCAATTCCTGATGAAAGGACAAAGGGGAAGCTCTCTCCAAACCAACGTCCATTACGGAGATAATGGAACCACACAATGTTCTATCGGTACATAACAGCATCATTGTCACTTCAAAGGGTTTTTCCTTGAGCCAAGGAAGTTCCCTGTGGAATGAGGGGAAGTGCAGGAGGTTCCCAGCAGCAGCAGGACTCAGCCCACCAGACAGGCGCTCACTGCAAACTCAGACAGAAGCTCGGCGAGTTTTCCAGGTCTGACCCATTCCACTCATGAGAAGCAGTATTTTGTGTCTAGCTTGCATATCAGCAATATGTTTTGACTACTTCTCAACCTGGAATGCTCTTATTGTATACATCCTAGTTAAAAACATTATAATAGATATGTATTGTCAAACATCTCTGAAATACAACCCAACAATCATTTGGACTGGTGCATAATGATGTGTTGTGGTTTACAGACATTGCCTCTACTTTCAGAACTGAAATGAAATGTGAATTCATGCCAAATGGAAGCCAAAGAAAGGTCAAATGTACTTTATTAAAAAGCATGTGTTTCCAAAACCCCTGGCAAAAGTGAATGCACATCAAGTTGCTTATTGCCTCTCAGTAATTGAGTACTCTACCCCGATGGTTTCTCTAGTTCCCATTAAGAACTCCAGAAGTTTTCATGCAAAAAAATACAGAATATCATTATTATTAAAACTGAAATTGTCAGGTAAATAGTAGTACACCAACTTACAGAATTTTTTAAACAACTTACAGAAGTCTTAACACTGTCTGTTACCTTTTTCAGCAATCTCTGCCTGCAGGTAGCCAAGCACTAAGGTGTCTGCTCTCCCAACACTCAGCACCCAAAGGTTTGCAACCCTTGCTCATGCAAAAATTCAGCTAAATATAACTGGCAGAAACAACCTTACTAAAATACGGAGCTTACCACATTTTGCTGTAATATTCTAAAAACTCTAGTAGAGAAGAATCAAGTATTGATAAAAGATGGCACATACAGCACAAATTCAGAAGGGTGTGAAGGTTTGCATCTTTTTGAGGAAGCAAGTAAAAAGGATGAAGGATATTGAAACCTCTTTGTCACCATAACAGACCGTTATGTCTTTCAGAACCCATCTCTGAAATCTCACAAGAGTATGAAGAGATGCTTCCCTCTTTACATGTCTCATGGTCAGAAGTCCTAAGTTCAATTTTCTAAAACACATTTTTTTCTGTACCTGGAGAAAGTAACACCTTGAATATATCCTGTGCATACTGGTGTTGTACTGCAAAGTCCCTGGTTCTGTCACAAGAGATTGCGAAATTCCTCAAGTCGAAATTCAGTGTGTCCTCTCATCTTTTATAAGGAAGGTATCATAAATCCTTTCACAGTAGTTCCCAAAATTCCTAATGGATACTTTGCCTCTGTGTGTTTGGAGAACTCATATCACATTTAACAGCTGACGTCTGTTAATGCAGTTCTCCTTCCCTGCCTCTGTCCACACAAAACCAATGTGTGCAGAGGTCTGGCTGTGCTCTCCCCCATCCCAGCATCTCGACAACCACTCCCCCAGAGCTGTAGATCCACCTCTGGAGCTGAAAGGTGCAGTGCAGTTCCTGTGTTTTAAATGCTTAAATATAAAACAAGGCCTATGTGGAACACAAAAAGTGCATGATTCATGAAATAAGGAAACACTAACTCGATCATAACAAATATATTTGACCCTTAAAGCAGTAACAACAAACATTAAAAACACTCAAGCTTTCCTTTGCTGCCAAGTTTATTTTCCTCATAAGTTGTGCCCCATTATGCTACAATAATCCTTCATTACTCCAGCCCAATAATGCACAGTCTATCGTCTACCTATAGTTGTCTGGTGTCTATTTAGTTTTATAGCAAGCAAGCAATTTGAGAATATGGTAATAAAGCCTCAATCACAGTAATGATGTATGATGGGCTGTAATTTCTGTGTGCTAATGGTTTACAAACAGTATCCCAGTGATGACGGGAATCTCATTGATTCATTATATGAGTGCAATAATACCAAAATAACTTACTATAGATCACTGTATACTCATGCACATACTGATAACAACCTCTATATATTTCTATATACAGATATATAGAAATAAAATTAGTATTAGTCTTTCCACATAAAAGTTCACACAGCACAAAACATTTTGTGTTGAGTTCCCTAAATCAATGTTTAAAGTTGAAATTACTGCATTCAACGGGTTCTTTGAAAAGCAACCCATTGATTTTAATCTGCTTGAAGCAATCAATTACTCCCTGTCCTCTTTATTCCAAACTGTAATGAAAACTAAACTGCGTTGTCTTGAAAACTAAATGTGAAGATGATCATAAACAGAATTTAAACTCCATGGATTATTCATATCTACCCATTTAGATTTGCCATTTCCATTATGAGTACATTTGCCATGAGCATTTAATGGACATCTAAAAGGGAATTCATTAAAGCAGGAGCTGTTGGCAGCACTTATGGGCTTCAGACTGCTTTATGTTTGCCTTTAATAGCTCACTATTATAAAAGTGATATATTGTGTTCATCCCATTAGTAGTTTGCAGAGAGGTCTCTAAGACATAACAAATCCTTTTGAGTATTGTCAGAATCAAAACTAAATCACAGGGTATTTTTTTTCAAGCGGCATATTATGACCCCAATAAGGTACCATTTTAGGTCATCTGAATTTTGATGATCTTAGCCAAGTAAGAATTTAATGGCCCTATAGACAGTTTGTTCTTTCTCCTAATGAAACATATGTGAATTATTAATGCTGTCTCAAATGCACATATTTTAAAAATTTGTCATAACTATTAAGGTCAAGCTTGCTTAAAAATAAAACGTATTTCTGAAAAATATCTTCTCCCTTGTTTTGGGCCAAAGGAGCATCAAGGCAAGCAGGAAGCTCAATGCCACCAACATGTGTGTGGAACCTGCAGTGCAAGCAGCCTCCACCCACCTGCTTCCCCTCCTCGTGGCCCTCCAGGGGTGAGCAGGAGGGATGTATCTGCACAAGTATTCACTTATTGACACAGCAGGAAAGCAAAAGGCAAACTAAAACAAAGTTGAACTGCAAAAAGTAATCCAGGATTGGTGACAGAAACACCTCCCCACATCACAGATCAGTCTCACTGGACAGGTTTATGCACCTCTAGAATTAACTTTGTATCATTCACCATCTAAATATTCATGGTGGCAGCCTGGAAGTGTTCCTGTGATGAAATCTTTATACAATACCAAACAAAGAGGTATTTGATGATTCAGTGCATGCTCAGCAGAAGCACTCCCAGCCCTGTCCATGGCACACAGCGCAGTCCTGCTCGTTTCCTTGTGCTCCCTCTGCTGACCCTCTGCCTCTCACAGCCCGTGCTTCCCAACAGGTGGGACTGATGGATTTATTTCCAAAGGTAACAAATAAAATAATTCACAGCATGTACAATTAAAATTATTTTTTAAAATATCACCACAATTACTAATAAATACTAATCATTAGATTTTCTTTGCAAAGTATGAATTTCCTTAAAATCCCAGTAGTTCAGGAGATCACGTGAGCTTCCAAGGGTACTGGCAGCTTTACAAAGCAGTCTCGGTACTGCACTAAATTCAGCCACGGTGCCCTGACACTCTGAAAAAACTTCTGCACGGGGCTGTATAAACTGAAGGCAGCTGCAAAGCCTGTGCAGTTAGAACCAGTCTCTAACACCTGGAAGACCTTCTAGCCTGTGCAGTTTGGTCTTGAAAAAATAAACTAATGTCAACAGCTTGAAAGCTTCTAAAGAATCAGGCTTCCTCAAAATATCTGTACCAGCCCTACTGTAGATTCCTAAAGGGAAGCTGCTCATCTCTCATGGCTCACCTTACCTGGATGGAAAGTTCCCGACAGCACTGACCTCTCACCTGGGCCTTTATGAGCGCTCCTAGAACTGCAGATGACAAGCCAAATATTCCCTGAGGAGAAGAATGACCCAAGGTAGGTTGGTTTGCCACATGATCTCGCAGAAAGATGCTAATTTCTCGTGCAACACAAAAAAAAAAGTGAAACAATAGAGAGGCAATGGGTTCGTTTTCCTGTTCCTGGAGAAGAAACACCATCTGGTACCCTCTAACACCATACCTGTGTGCACTCTGGCTTTTCAACACCAGAGTCACTCACATAAGAAAAAGTAGCCTTTGTATTTTTTTAAAGTATTTTCCCGGTTAAACTTGGCATTTGAAACACTTTACAGCTTTTCCTAATGGTACTATAAAATGGGATGAAAAGTACAAATGGTTCAAAAATTTAGTAGAAAAGGAAAAAAAAAATTATCAGAGTGCAAATGTTCGGATGAGCCATGAACTGCCACCCAAACAGAAACAGAAGTGCTTGCTGGAAGCTCTGTCCTTGACTGAGCAAATGCAGTTTCTGCAGAGATTTCTGTGCAGATCTCTCCTGGTACAGTTATTGTCACACAGGTGGAGAAGGAAGGAAGTAGGTGTGACATCTCACCTGCCTTAGAGTCTTTTCTCTTTATTCACCATGAAGCATTTTACAATGATGTGGATGTTTTCTCCATATGACACTCTCATATGTATGTGTGTACATAAGTCATGTGAAGCCAAGGGTAGTCAAAAAAAAAAAAATTGATTGAGAAATCTGATGACTTCATGCATCTGGAAGGTTTCCAGATCAAAGGAAACAGAGGAAATAGCTGAAGCCTCATTTCTACCTCAAACCTTAGAAGTTTTCTCATTCTATATATTGCACATGACTGCTGCTCTGAAGAAAAGACTCCTTAGGAGCTCAGCTCCACCGTGATGCATTGCTGGTCAGGTGACAACACCTTAACAAAAGACACAAAGGTTTCTGCACATGCAGCTCCACGAACACTTGATCAGGCCAGCACTGTTCTTTCCACACAGTTACTTGTAAATAACTCTAAAAAGCATGAAAAAAGCAATTAATAGTCCATAATAGGAAAACAAACTGTCCAATCTTATTTAATTAAAAAAAAACAGGAGTAGTGATATGAGAGTAAAAGCTAAAAGGAAGAACAGCATGTCCTTTGCAATTCTGGATTAACCCAGTACTTACAACTATAACAAAAAGCCCCAAGTGATGGACAGTTCCCATGCTGTGTTTAACAGTCACTTTTTTGTAAGGTCAAAACCAACTGACCTTGAGGTCACAAAGGGTGGAAGTCTGCACTTTATCTACTCAATTTCACCTTTGTTTCACATGTAAGAATAGAAATCATCAGTGCATGAAGCTACCTGGGAAGATTGCTACTTGAGTAGCAATTATTTTCTCATGAAAAAAAAAAATTAAATGAACAAAAGTTAGTGCTGTGGAACAATTCCTGTTTAGGAATGCTGCCAGACAAATACATATTCCCCTTTATAAATCTAAACTGACAACATTGTTCTAAAGGAAAATCTAGAAGATCATCCAGAGGACTGTTTTTGTATCACACTAATTGCTGGTAACTAAATTCAATTCATGAGTAATTTTGAAGGAGAGGTTAACAACTGATCAGGTAAAATCATACAACCACCCTTTCAGCAGTGCTGGACAGTGCACACCACAAACCCAGGACCCAAACAGAATGGTGAATAACTCACCCAGTATCAACAAGAATTTTCTAACCTCCTGGGATCTTACTGGATTGTTCTTTGCATAATTTTTCTCTTTGAATTACACAAATATGCAATAAGCAATTTAATAATTAACTTGAATCATAAAAATTGCTGTAGTCTAGTATTAAAAAATTACTCGCTCTGCTCTGAACTCTGATGGTTAATTTACTTACAGCAAGGTCTGTTAAATTAATTCATTAAGCTACTTAAATAATGAAGATACAAGGCCAATGTACAGCAATGAAACCAATATATTTTAGATGAGTAAGTCAAGTTAGCCTGGGTTGCTGGGGTTGTTTTTTTTCCCCAAGATGCCCTATTTGCTACTTATTCCTTCTTGCTAAGTTGGTTTTGGGAAATGCAGCCCAAGTGAAAAGGTCCAGCAGTCAGAGGATACTCAGAGAAGAGAATCTGCTTGAGGTGAAATATGAGAATTTTGAAACAAAGAGCATAATCAACATAAAAATTACCAACAATCTAATAAATACAAAGTCATATTTAGTGATGTAGGCAGCGAATAGTGTCAGAACAACCGAGTCTGGCCATCAAAAACAGAGCAGAGGCTGGAAAGCCACAAAACAGACACAAACGAAAGCTGAATCCAAAACAACTGTTATAAAGCAGAAAGAGGAATTCTATTAGGGACCTATTAGGTATATCTGTACCAGAAAAAAAATCATTTAGCAATGCAAAAGTTCCTCTCTCCTAGAAAAATCTGAAACACACTTGCATTCAGAATAAGATGTAAAATGCTGAAAGACTGATTCTATTAACATTTACGGCCAAACAGCATTCCCTAACTATCCATTACTGAGACAGGTAACCAAATTAACCAAAGGGGTGGCCATCTCTCACATGCCAAGGAAATACAACAGAATATTAATTTACACAAGCACTTAAAAGTCAATTACTACTATGCATATTTTGCATACAAAAACAAAATGTATCAAAAGGTTGCTTCATTACAGATGCAAACATCTCCATGTGTGGAATTACTGACAGGCGACTTAAGACTAGTTTTGCAAATGAACTGTCCACCTAATTTCACAGGCAGTTTCATGTTCTGTCAGCAGAAACACTGGAATTTTTCCTAAAGCAAATCAATGCACAAACTCAACCTCATTCCTCTTCAAAACACACTTGTGATATTATTAGGAAAGTCTTTTCCTTCTTGTCCTTTAAGCATGCAGCAGGTTTTTATGTTGTTAAATTGCTGTACTAAATTGTCTGAAATGTAACTCTGAGAAAAAATCATCCTGTTTGCAGCATTTTGTGACACACTGTACCACTACTTTATCAGCATTTTGTTGTCACCACAGCTTCTCTCTCCTCCTGCCACCAGCTCAGTTCGTTCTGGGCACTTGCTATTAGAAAAACAGTATTCTCTCTCACATCACAAATTATACTCACATCCAAATAACTCAATTATTTATTTGCCAAACACTTAAATCATCAATCATTTGGAGTGGAAGTAGGATTAGATTTTAAATTGGCAAGTGATGGAATCAATTCTGAAATGTTTAAATATTAGTTTACAAATATTGCTTATAGCTTAATAGCATCATAGATGTAACTTCACACAGATATTGGCTCTAGACAGTAATTATACCCTCAGCCTAATGTTGCAGTTAATGGACATACACATTTCAGTGATAATTGCAATCCCTGAACATGATAATGTGCCTTTATTAGCAGCTACAAAATAAAGCTCAGCAACAGTCAAGTGAAGAACTGAACTGTGCTTATTATTTATTGTTAGTATTGCCTGATTCGTGTTATAAAATTCTAAAATAAAATAGTGTGGCACTTAAACCAGTGCTTTAATTGCAAACATGTGAGTAAAGAATATCTCTATAATGACTCATGCAGGTTTGGTTGCCATGAGCAAGGAGCCCAAAGGTAACGAGTGAGAGAGACAAAGGTGTAAGTGACAGCACAGCAAATACACTGCAATTCAGGGGGAAAAAAAGAAAAGGAGATTTTAAGGACTTAAATGTTTTAAACGTCATTGTAATAGAAGGAGGAAGGCAGGACTACATAATGTAAAATCGGAGAAAAGAGAAAGCAGAATAAAAATTCCCCAAGCAAAGGCAGAAAGGAATGTGCTGTACAGTGCATGAAGAAAAGCATCAATTCACACATAAAACAACCACGCAAAAATGATGGAATTGAGGACATGTAAAGAGAAGAACACACTTCACAACTCAACCTAATGAGGAAATCAGTGTTTATGATTCCACAAAGTTTTGAGGTTTTGTCTCTGTGTCCTGACAGTGTGTTTGAGGTATAGAATTTCCAGGTAATGGAGAAATTCAATAAAGAAATTTCCAAAATCAGTTAAAGGGCAGACATTGTGTTTTAAAGTTTGCCAAGGTTTTGTTACTAAGAACTACTTATTTTGACTTCTGTACTAACACTTACCATCTATTTAATTCAGTATGGGCTGTTAAGTGAATTTGGATTTTTCATGGTGGGCACTGCTCAGTGCTTCCCTGCCATCCTGTAGCTGGAAAAGCACAAACCTGCTGTGTCTGATAAACCACAGGGAGCTGTGCTGGGCTGTTCCCTCCTGCTCACACCCACGGGGGAAAGCTCTGGGCGCCTCACGGGGAGAGGAATTGTGCAACAGCTGCTGGAGCTTTCCATCAGCACCAGAGGATCCCAGACCCACCAAAGCCAATCCCAACTTTCTTTTCCTATGTAAACTGCAGAGAGATTGGATGAGAGCAGTGTGGGAGCTATGAAACAGAGCAAAAATGAGATTTGGCCCAGTGAAGGGAAAAATACCAGTGACAATATTTTTCTTCTGAAACAACCATTTTTTATTCTTCCTAGAAAATGCCACAGAAATAAGTTGTATTCAATTCTCTCTGTAATATTTCCTTAACAAACTCTAAATGTTAAACTTAAATGAGAGGCATTTCATGCAATCTGAAATATATTCAGTTCAATTAAAAATAATTGATGCATAGTGAAATAATTCTTCCCAAAGCTGCTGTAAGATCTTCAAAAAATAGAGCTACTTAATAATTTTCATCTCCTACAGGCTAGAGAGAAGCATTATTGCATATTAAAATTGGAGTGTGGTTTTCCCAGAGGTAAAAGAAAGTTATTAAAACAACCTATTTATTGTTGATATAACTATCCATTTGTGCTACACAAAAAGTAACAATTTCAGTACATTAAAAGAAAAGCTAATTAAGGCATAATTAGTATTTTCTATGTTTTGATAATTAAGGGTTAGTTGGCTATTTCTTATCAAATTTCTATTTGAGGTAACCCCAACCATGTCTTTAATGAGCAGCTAACACTATTGAATCCCTGATGGCTGAGGAGTTAGTGACCACTACTACATTACTTTCATTTATCACTGCCTCTTTACGTATAAATTAAAGTAGCCCTGTAGCTATGTTGATCTACTTTATATCAATTTCTTCATCCATATCAGCTGAATATGTATGGCATTAACCTCATTTACTAGTTTGGAAAAGCTGAATTAAAATGAGATCTAATTTCTAGTGCACAGAACAATTTCAAAACTGCCTGCTAATTCCCAGCACCTGTCAGTGTTGGATCTTCACCTCGTGGTAATGAAATAAAACAGTGTATGTATTTTACAGCCAGGAAAGGATAATCATTCATAAGGGTTAAGATATCATTAATCATGGATATGCCAGGGCCCAGAGCTTTTGCTCAGCCATTCACAGCTCAACTCCTCCACTCCCAAGGATCCCACTGAAGGCAGTGGGACTGCTGCAGATCTCTGCTCTCGTACTGCACATGGGAAAAGTGGTCACATGCTGCACAATTAGTGTATTTCTCCTTTTTGCTAGGTCATGCTTTGTGTCTGTAGGCAATGTAATCAAAGAGATATACATATACCGAAGAAATCTCAAAATAACAAGTCAAGAGAATGCCCCTTCCAGGTGAGAGGACAAGCCTGTGTTCAGTGCTTAGGTGACACCTGGCTATACATGCCTGGCTTTCAGCTGTTGCAAACACAATCCAGCAAGAAAGCTAATTTTTCCCTCCCCCTAAACGCACTGTAGTCCAAATTCTAACCCCTTGAGATACTTTTTATGATGCTGCAGATCTGCCAAGTCTAAAAGCCCAGGTTCCCAGACTGTGAGACTGACACCCCTCCGGTGCCAGGTGGTGACTTTATCTCTCCACGGGTACATGAGGCTGCTCCCCAGAAACCCCGCAGCCAGGATTTTCACTCTGCTCTCCCACCTTGGGTCCCCATCACTGCTATTTAAAGATGGGGCAAAATAAAAACACGGCTTGCTGGAACAGCCCATTGCCAGGGATCTTCACTTCCAGAGGGTTCCCTCAAACGGCAGTACCCGGCCCGGATTAACCACCCCAGGACTTCTCTGAGCTCATTCAGGGCTACCGCTGGCTGCGAAGGATCCGAGCAGGGAACCGGTAATCGCTCTCAGTTAAAGAGCTTTCCTAAGTGCGCTTTAATAAAAAAATTAACAGGCAAAGCAAGCACCGCCCTGGCACACGCAGCTACCTGATGAGAGGACGGCGACATTTCCCGGCGGCCGCGCTCGTCCCGCTGAACTCCGGTCCAACAGCGCCGCGCGCTGGGCTCGGCCCCGCG
>NW_005054494.1:338438-348394 GCF_000277835.1 Geospiza fortis | reverse complement strand
GGCGGCACCGAGCCCGCCCCGAGCCCGCCCCGCCTGCACCGGGCGCACAGCCACCTCCTATGTGCGCCTTCCTCCTGCACTGTCCACTAAATTATTCTGGTTTCAATCACAAAATGTTAAACGACTACAAGCATTCCCCCAGAAAAGTACAATGCAATTGAACTAACAATAAAAAGAACTTCCTGCCTCTATGCCTGTTATTTCCAAGAACTAGAACTATTTTTCACTTCCAGAATAACTCCTAATGCAATCTCATGAGAAAAATCTTCAACCAAAGCAATCTCTTTTTTACAATCACTGTGACAGTGTATATGTGGAAACGGAACTGTTACAAGAGTCAGAACTCCCGAGTATGAAGGCACCTTAAACTTGTTTCAAGTTCATGATTCTAAGTGAACTGAAGAAATTTCAGTAACTACTACCTTCGCCCAGTTGCATTTCCTTTGATACATTAATCCGCAAGACTTACCGGTTTTATTGACCCCTGGCAATATCTTATGGCCATTTAGGGGTAGTCACAGCTAACCCCTGCCCATCCAGCCTGTCCCAGGAGAACTGGGAATAGCTGCACATTGAACTGCTCCAGGGAAGGCTACAAACCCCCCCTCCTTTTGCTTTTTCCCCTTCTGAGGGCAAACGTCTGCTTAGCAGCGCTGCTTTTCCAGACAGCTTTCTTCCTCCTACCCAGCCAGCATCCAAACCAGCAATACACCACAAAACAGTGACACTATGAAAACTAAGTCATGCCAGCATTAAAACAAAATATGTACTGATAGACAATTGATAGACCAGTATTAACAGTCCTGCACAGTTACCAGAGAGTCCAGTCCAGTATTCAACAGAAATTTATTATGTATATGTTCATTCAAAAGTCTGTCTGTTCCAAAGCCAGTCAATCTTGATGCATCATCTTTGTACTGGAATGGTTATGGCACTAAAAGTGTATTACAGCATCATGGAAGAAATCTCTGAGGTTTTGCTCTCCTTCCTCAGACAGTAAGCCCCAGTGTGCTGGTTAATAAGAATGCATTCATTTACCTAGCCACTTCTCATTTCCTATAATGAGTTTGTTTTTATTACATGCACATGCTTAAGAATATGAGTTAATTATTGAACAAAATTTATATATTTATATAGAAGACTTGTTCTACATTTACATCAGACTCTTCACCATTGTCTAACCATTTTCTGTTTGTCAGTATGAAAGCATATGAACAAAAAAAATCATTACAACATGACTGAAGCATGCAAAATTTCCATTGTCCATTCTGTAAATACAACAATCCAAGCAATCCTGAACATTTATATAAATCTGTATTAACTTAGTCATTTGATGTATGTCTGACTTTTCTGCTTCCAAGTTTCTTGCCAGTTTGCAGAGAGCTGCCAGCAGGACCCGTATGTGAGGATTTACAGCGCGGGGGCAGCGTGCCATCTGCTGCTCTCTGAGCTGCTACAGCAGCACCCAGTGCTGCCTTCTGCTGCCTCTGAGCTGCAGACTGCACACACAGCTCAGCCTGCCTGACTGAAAATGTTCACAAAAGTACCAAAACAGGGAGCTCAGATGCCTTCACACACAGCATTTGTTAGATGACCTGGCAAATACTGCGCTCCAGACCATGGGAATCTACCCATGCAGATGAGGGGCTCCTGTACCTGTTCTACGCCTGCTAGAACACAACAAAAATTTGACTGCAAACTAAAGGATACTGGTAAATAATGTAATCAAACTATTGAAAAAAAAATCACTTTGAAAGTGCATTTGCAATGAAGTCTAGGGGTCAAGAGTGGGGCTGGAATTCGGGAACATCCTTTGAACGGTTACATACCAGGAGAGCCTTGTAGAACTCCTCCTGTCCCAGCCTGGTTCCATAGGAGCACATGCCAGGGGCAAAAGCAGTGTATGAAATAGATTTATCACCAGTTTGACTCATGTCCACTGATGGGGTGGAGGAAAAACAGAGACAATGAATCAACACAAAACCGTTTTCTTAAATTCACCCTTCGGTATTTCACCACATTCTTATAGTACAGGTTATTTCTTTCTGTTCCAAGTGCTCTCCAATAAATCAGCTGGAAACATTAGCCAGCATTTCCTCAGTAATTAACTATTTCACCCTCCCTATACAGTGCAGTGGCAGAGCCAGGCTTGTGGTCACCCACAGCACACTGCTGAGCTGGCAAAGGGTCAGCCTGGACATTTTTCCTACTGATAACAAAGCTCCAGGTGCTTAAATATAAATAATGTACTGCCCATTTCTGCCTGCTGCTCCATACACACACAAATGCTTCCTCCAGCTCTCACTAAGGATGGATATAAAAAGCTTGGGACACAATCTCCTACCCAGCCCCTCAGAGCACACTTTACAGTGATGGGGCCTCTCCAGGCAGTTACACCCCCATCAGGCAGGAGATCAGGGGAAACAGAAAGCCTCAACATCGGAGAAAGCAAAAAGCGTAATTATAATGGTATAATAAAATAATTTAGGAATAAATGAATAAAAATAAAAAGAATATTATTATAATAAAGAGAAATTACAGATCAGAATGACAACTACTGTAGAGCCACACTGCCTTTGAAGTCTCATTAGTAGGAATTTTGCTTATGAAAATACCTGGAGCACCAGTACACTTTTACGGGGTACTTCCTGTTCCTTAGCATTAGAAAAGCCCACCAGATTTTAAAAGAACAAGTCAGCTTTGACAACTGAAAGGAACACATTGCTTTAATGGAAAAGTAATTCAGTACAGTGCATAACTTTCCTTTTAATAGTAAGTGAGAAAGTTGAAGTACATTTCAAACCTGAAGAGGTAAAAATATTCTGGAGATTGGTACTGTCCTCCAGAAAGCAAGGAAGGCATGCTACACAAGTGAAGCAAAACCTCAGTCACTGTCACAATTCTTGCTAAAGATTTGCTTGAGGCTCCAACAGAATTCTTTCTCAAGATCAATTCATCTCATCTTACTGACATTCTCTTTATAACATCTACATTATGATTGTCCCCTACAGTTAAGGTGAATTAACTGCTGCTTCTTCAAAAATGCATCTTACTTTTCCTTTTCCGTATTTAAAATGCAGAAAAGCCAAATAATGTGAGAAATACAGTGGAAACCACATAAATGAATAACCGTCAAAAGAACAGAACTATTAAAAGAATAAATCTTGTGTACCCAGCTGTGAAATATAACACAATATAGCAGAACCCAGCTAAATGTTTGAAATAAAAAATTGAAATGCAAAGTAACCTAAAATTGTTTAATGAACATTGCTGCTAAAATATTAACTCCCTGCATGCCAAAACTCCAAAGCATACATGGTAGGAAGCCTGATTAGACGAACATCTCAATAAGTGGTTCCCTCTCTCTCTATCCAGTCATTTTCCCTCAGCTGAGCTCAAGAGCTTTTATGGGTGAGATATATTGGCAGGTTCATTTCTGCGCAGACTGTTTGAGTTCAAATGTTGTGGTTTACAACAAGTATTTACCTTTGAGCTGTGCTGAAGCTGGGCTCTCACGCTGATCCAAGAATCACAGAATTGCTAGTTCTACTTCGTCATTTTAATACTGGGGTAACTGAGCATCTGTCAAAGAAATAATCTGGAAAACTCTTAATGACACAAACAAGCATTTTCAGGAAGAATTCTGAAGTGAAAGTATATTGCCACAGCCAATCTCTCTAGGAACCCATCACCTGTTTTTGTTTACCCAGCTTTAAGGTTCTTCTAAGATTCAGTGACAGCAGCAGCGGGTCCGTGAGCTGCACAGACAGATTGGCCCAAGGGCCAGCGAGTGGCCCAGCCCAGCTCGTGAGGGAACAGAGTGAACGCGCGCCCGGCTAAGACAATGATAGGCTGGATTCACAGTCAAACAGGGGACCCCGGCCAATCCCTTTGAACCACGAATGCAAACATTCCATTGGCCAGTGAGCTGGGCGGAGCTAAGACCCCAACCAATCATGTGCATTCAAAGCCCCTCTAAAAGGGGGCGCCCAAACCGCGGCCGCACGTGCGTCGTGTGCTCTTGTGGCGTGCCTGGCTTCAACATCCGCCACAAGATTTCCCCGTGTTTAGATGCTAATTATGCTAATTGGCCATGATTAAACATCAACATAATGTTTTTCTAATTACTTTGTAATTTGAAATTTCCTCAGATGCATGTGTTATACTGTGGCGAATTTGTAAAAGAGCTTTGTTGTTTTTTTTTTTTTCTTGGAGCATCCCTTCCAGACTGACAGAAACAGAAGTCTGAGAAACTTCAGGGGTCTCAAACTGCAAGTGCAGAAGAGCAGTTTGGGTTCCCTGGGCACAGAAGCTCTTGTACATAGAAACAAATTTACATATGTACCATATAATGCAGGGTCAATCCCCCTACTTCTGTCATAAAACATCTGAACCAATGATTTTTCTGCCCTAAATCCTTCCCTGGTAAATATTTCCATATTAACAAGATTCAATTCAAAGAATCAATTTCAGTCTGTGTCAGCCAAGAAAATTTAATTAATTTTTAAAAGGAATATTCCTTTATTTAACCTCACGAGTTCTTCTGCTATCTATTCCTTGAAATCTAAATTCCCTAGTAATTCTTAAAATTAATTCTCACTTTTTGTCAGGTCTGGTACAGCCACTGGATTAGAAGTCAGTAGCTACTTCATCTGTAAACCTGCATTTTAAAACCTTTCACTTTTAATAAAAAAATAACAGAAGATTGCTAACACCACAGAGCCCCAGGGTAGATTAGAAAGGCAAGAAACAAAAGGAGAAAATGTAAAGCTTTTTCTCCACTTCTAAGCTGCTAAGTTTCATGTGTTAGCTAGCGGATGGAAAAGAGCACGATCAAACATGCACAAGGATTAAGAAAGTTTTTGCTACAAGAAATTGGTCATTCACAAAAATCCCCAGCTCACTGCAAAAGGAAGACTCTAGTATGCACAATTTTAAATCTAGAGCCTTCTTTTTTATTTCAAGCTGTAGTCTAAAAATAAGGCTAAATTTCCAGTTGTTGACCAGCAGCTCCTCTGCACTTCTTCACCCACAATAATTAAAGGAAGTACTGCAGAAAACAGAAAGCAGAACTCACAAGTAATAAAATTTTCACTTGTGGAACACACAAATGAAAGCCCTTCACCCCCTCCTGCCAAGGCACTGGAGAGATTACAGACTTAATTACCCCAAAATGTTACAGAGAGGATGAGGGAACTGCTCAAGGAGAAAAACACCTTGGCCTGATTTGACAGTGCTGCCTTACCGCAAGAATTTGTCTTTCTTCTTGGTTTCTCCTAGTTCAATAAAATCATTCTTTTAGCAAATACTGAGATGGTAGGGCCCAGCAAATCTGAGATACAATTAAATTAAGAAAACCATAAAAAAAGAAGACAAGCTCAGAATTTATACAGTCCAAACTTTATGGCAAGACATAGAGAGATGGCAGAGAGATGGAGAGACAGCAAGAGAGACGTGGAAGAAAGAAGACTGGAATTTTTGTCTTTGAACCTTTTTTGGCCACTGGAGCTTAATTGGGTGCCACGTAATCCATTTAAGCACAGAATTCATCAAGTCAGAAAAAAATAGGGGCAATTATGTGAGCAATTTAGGTTCAGTAATGAAAAGCCTCACCTCCTTCAAAAGAGCACACAAACACCGGTGTGTTCTTCAGAGAGGTGTCACAAAATGAGGCAGCTCTTTTACAAGACTTTGCTGAAGGTCTTGAATAATCATCCCAAGAAAAGTAAGAAGTGAACAAACAATGTTTCTTTGTTGCTAAAACTAGAGGGATATTTGGCAAATTAATTATTTGACACCAGAAATGAAAAGTATGGCCCAGCACTAGATGTAGGCCTCAACAGGTTCCTGGCTTGCCTCATTTTTTCCCTTCAAGGTTGTTCCTCTTTCTCGATGGATGGGCCTGAGAACTTCTTCAAGTTAAGATGTAGGCAAAAGAAACTCACGAGCAGAAATACAGCTGGCTGTTCATTTTGCTTCACGGGTTCTGGTGCCTGTGATGAGAGAACTGACACATGCAGTACTGGATGAGTCCCGGCACTAAGAGTTTCCTGTGTCTATATGTATTTTTGTCCGAGAAGAAAGGCGTTTTAATCCCTTCATGGCTAAGAAATATTTCTCATGGAAGGCTTTACCAGCATCCCTCGCAGAAGGAAAAAAGACGCTCACCAGACCCATTTCCCAAGTCAGTTCTGAGAGAACCATTCCTGTTACACAATGGTCCACAACGCCCTATGGGGGAAAAAGACAGGATTGCTCAAACATCAGGCTTTGTAGTTACCATTTTCCAGAATTACTAGAAGCAGATTGTATTTAATATTTTCCAACATTTCTAGAATGAAGAGGAATTGTGAGGCTGAGACTTCCTAAGATGTTTAGAAGGCTTTCATGCCAAATTCTATCAACATTAATGGAACTGGACTTTCACATTTCCTAATTATCTCTGAAAAAACCCTCTCATCATAAATTTTAAGAATTGTGTGGTTACAAAAATCCATCTGAAAAGAGACTCCAAGGAACTGGAGTCTAGAAATTCACTCCTACACTTTTCTCGGAGATCTCAGAGGTTTAGTATTCTAGTACTTGAAAGGCAAGCTGCATGAAATTCAAACCATTAGAAAAAATTAAACTGTGCACAGATGAAAAAGATCAGAGGGCACACTCAAAAATACATGCCATCTATCAAAAAAATTCATTCTCTTCCTTCCACAGTAGTTTAAAAGCATTGGTTTGAACTGAATTATACATTCCATCATTGAGAACTTCTGTCTAAAAAGCAATGCAGGGGGTGTTCAATATTCCATTGAGCATACAATTTCATCATCAGGGTTTAAGATCCTTGGAATGTTTTAAAATCAGATACAACGCAGAATTGTGCAATTAATTAACAACATTTAACTGTCTTCATTCAGCTATGCCAAAGCTTTTATAGAACAATTAAATCTGCTCCTTGTTGAAACAACTAAAACCAGCTGCCTCAAAATCAATTAGGCCTTGCCATTTAATCTGGGGAAGATCTCTGTGTACTTTCACAGCTGCAGTTTGCAGCCTCTACTCCCCTGGTGTTCAAAATACCAAGTCATACATGTCAATATTTTCCTGCTATTTGCTGCAATCACACTCCTTTCTACAACTCTGAAGATCACCCAGAATTCAGCTAATGAAAAATCTGGCTATGTACCAAGGGGCCTGACTTTTCCCTGTCCTCTATGTTCTACTGTCACTTGCACCAAACACGTAAGGAGAGATAATTTAGGGGAGCTCTCAGGCAAAAGTTACATTGCTGCCCCTATCTGCCTTTTACATTTCACATTCTATGAACATTGGAATGTTCCTTAGATCACACAAACATGCAAAAAAGGAAAATGCACTCTTCCCTTCACTAGGTGTGAAACACAGTGTGCTGAATTATGAAGGGAGCTGGGAAAAGAACTGCAGACCTGGCTGCTAATCCCTTTCCCAATATTAAATCACACTCAAATTCACACTGGATGAACCTCAATCCGGAATGTTAATGTATATGTATTTGAAACTACCATATGTTAATTATTATGTATATTAGTATTGTTTAGGGATTATTTCTTCAGTTTTTATATAAAATTTAATTCACTAGATCTATGGTTTAATTTTCTTTTCTGCAGAAATTCTTAATTTAACTAAAGATATGTCTTACAAAACTATATTTTGTATTTAAATCACTGTTTTTAATGAGCTGCACACTGAAGAGTCACACTGCAATCATTTTAATAATAAATGCAAACTCCAATTACAGTACATTCATAAAAATAACTGCAAAATCATGGAGAAGTGTACTTGAGTTCATTTTTAATAAACAGATTATTGCAACTTAGCTTTTATTGGACATTCCCAAAGTAATTCAAGAAGTACATTAACTTGAACAGTATTACAAACAAAGTAAGACTGAAAAGCAAATGAGAACCTCACTGGCAAGGAAAAAAACCTGTTAACTTTGCACTTCCTTGCTGAGTTACCAGGATCACTAACACATATGCACATAATGGATCATGCTGCAAGTAAATTGCCAAATAGCTTGAATTTTCCCATTGTTTTTCGTATCAGAAGTGGAGAAAGGCTTAACCTTCACACAGACACGTATCAGAAACGTGTTTCTATAGGAGCTGAAGAAAAATGAAAGTATTAAACACAATGGCTTGATAACAAGGGCTGCTATTTTACAGCCACACGATAAGGACCTTTCTGAAAAAGAAAGCCAAGAAAAAGCCATGACAGCACTATGATCTCTGTGAGGCATCAAACCCCACAACCTCACACAGGCAGCAAAACCACCCTGGTCCTTCCCCATGGGACAATCTGTTTCAAGCAATGCACTTCACACTTCTCCCACCCCAGTATGAAACCAAGGAACATAACATGCCAATAACTGTAAATGAAGAGGTCCAAAAATGGCAGAAATTAACAAAGTTTCTCACTACCAAACCTTTTTTTTTTTAACGTCAGCAATAATGTCTTTGAAGATGAGCTGATTTTTCAGCATATCAAGCCATCCTAATTTTGTAATTTTAGAAATCACATGAGTAAGAGCTTGATGACAAAAAGAACCAGTTTGGGTCGAGAAGCGACATAGTTCAGAATGTAACTTTCTGTAATGAAGCATTTTAAGATTAGCAACACAAGTTTTCTATAAAGAATATGAGCTTAACAGTTCTAATAGAAACTTAAGCCATGGATTTTTTTTTTAAAGAATTCATATTGTTAGCACAATAATTAACATTATATCATTAAATAGACATAAATATTTAGCAACACAAAGTACATTACATACACAGTCATTATTCTAGGATACATGACAGCAGTTTTTGAATTCACAGAACACCAGCAGGTAAAACAGTAATAATTCATTCTGGTCCCATACAGTGGGTACTGATTATTTCACTCTGGAAGAGCAGCTCTCACAGCCAGCTGTATTCAAGTTTTTACAACCAAGTCTCTATGAATTTTCTCAATTCAATCTTCATCTTCCCACCAGGTAATGGACTTTGCAGTGGTAGAAATTCTGCTCTAACTACCTTCAGACACCTCCTTTGTTCAAACCCTTATCAACAGCTGAAAGGTGATTCCTAAGAAAACAATTGTGTCAACAGAGATGGTCTAGCAGTCAAACAGGTGCTGGCTGCTTTAACTGATTTGGGAGTAGAAATAGACTTGAACAAGAAGTGGCATTTTTGATCACAAAGAACAGGAACTTTTTCCAAGAAACAGATTTACATCCTAATGGAAAACATTAGATAATATTTCCCTCTACCACACACTTGTCATATTCTCATAACACTCAAGAATAAGGTGAACAAAATTCTGTGGGTATTCTAGTCCCACCTCTCTAGCTCCCTGAAGTCCCAGGCATCTCTGCTAGCAGCCTGTCAAAGTTCCAAGAACCAGAAAGGCTGGAGGCCCAGCTCTGCAGCAGCCCACCAGGCAGGCAGCCATGGAGCCAAGCACACTGGCAGGAAACCAGGGAGGTTCCCAACCAAAACTTTGCTGACACAGAAAAATTCCCACAAACGTTTTGATTTTAAACAACACTTGCTGATTGAAAACACTCTATTAATAAAGTTCAACCAGCTCTGCCCAAGAGCAACTTGACAGGCATAACTCCTGAATTGTCACAGTTGAGGGAAAAAAAAATTAAATTTAGCGGTCCTTTTACGTGCCATGCCTTGTACTCAAGTATTCAAATAAATGCCAAAAATGACCTCTCTCACGCTGCCAGAGCCTTGCTGCCAGCAGTGGAGCAGAGCCACAAGGGATGCCACATGCCTGAAACTTCAGCGGGTGTCTCCCGAAGCCCTTTCCCACCCCCGCTTCCTTTCCCCGCCGTTCGAGGCCGTTTCAGTGGCTGATGCTCATGTCGGACACGTTCAGCAGTGTCTGGTTTTCGGGGAAGAAGTGTCGCAGGAGCCCACCACTGCCTTCAGGGA
>NW_005054494.1:334831-337922 GCF_000277835.1 Geospiza fortis | reverse complement strand
CGGACCGGCGCGGCTGGAGCCTCGCGATGATAAAGGGCCTGAGCAGGTGATGTTTCCCTGACTGACCACATTGCAAAGATTCCCATGTGAAGCCCGGTAGCCCCAAAGAAGGGGCCCACACCAGTAGAATGATGCTGGAAATGGAAATTGCTTTAGACATTGAAGGAAAACATGAACTGGGTGTATTTGCTGGACTCATCTTCAGCAGTGAGGTCGAGAAACAATTATTATGACAATTTAATCAGGATAGGAAGAGTGGTTTCTTTGTACATGAACTATCACAGTTGAATCACTGAACCATATGCTTTTATACAAAAAACCTTCATTAACTGTCTGAAGCAAAATTATGGAAATGGGGTTAATAAATAAATAAATAAATAGTTCAAGAGCAGAGTCTGTGGATAGCATATGTACCTAAGTGTGAGTTAGAGCTGGGCTTCCTGCAGGATGAGCCAATTTCCAGCTTGTCTGGAGTGTGTTTGTTCCTGGCCAAACACAGGTGTGGGTTTGTTCCCCTGGCGTGGGTCTCCTGCCCGAGGTGACGGCTGGGCAAGGACAGAAGGGACAGCACGAAGCTGCTCCACAGGGCAGGCACGGAGCCCACGCTGTGTTCAGCTGCGCAGGGCAGCCCTGGCACACGCTTTAACCATCACTTGAATCATTTGAGTCTCTGGAACACAGACAATTGCCTTTCTATATCCAATTTCTGTCAGCTATATCCTGATTATTTTAAGGGGAAAAGAATTGCTCCAGCTAAAGAATTAATGGATTCCTAGACTAATAGTTGACACGACTTAAACACAGCAAGTACTAATATTAGATTGTGCAAGTACCCCAGCCTATGTCAGGGTCTTGCCCAATGGACCTTCTGCATCAAGCAGTGGAATTTCTTTAGCAACTTCTGTACAATTCCTTCACCTTCACAAGGGAGGGGGAAATGACATAGTGAAGATGCTTGTGTGACAGGAGGAAGCTGTGCCATGAAATTCAGACGTGCATGTCACAAAATCTAACAGTCTTCTGTGGAAGCTCAATTAAAGAAAGCTTCAGGTCTGCCTTGCAAAATACAGGACCAGGACTAATACATCATTTTCAGCTCAAGCCCAGCTCATTTCCCACTGGGTGGAATAAACCTCCCTTCTTGAACTTGCTGTTCCTTTGGGTTACATGAACAAATCTGTTGCTACAGGCAATGCATTCACAATGAGATTCCAGTCTACTGCTTAGAGAGGACTGAACCTTCTTCATGCTTTTTTAAATTCAATAATAAATTGCTCGATTAAAGCATATACACAAAACCAGCCGTTTGTGTCCCCTCCTATAAAAAAAGAAACTAGGAATTGTTCAAGGTACCAGTGTTCCTTTGTTTTTTTTGCATCACACTGATATTTTTCCTAAAATGCAGTTTTCTTACTGAAAGAAATGTCTGATAATTTACAAGAACTTATAAATTATATTTAAAAATACATAGAGAGAGAAATGCAATGTATTTAATTTAGAATTCTTTGTTCTGGCACTCTTAGCTTTTCTTAAATAGACATACTCCATCAGGACAAACACTTGCAGGTATTTGCTGGAGTTCTGCTGCACATTTTCTCATTCAAACATTCTTTTCTTTCTGTTTTTCATTTTCCATTAACAACAGCAAAAGGCCCTCAAGAATTCTAATTTCTTTCGATGGCTAATGATTTCAAGATTATTTTCTGTGCCATGTACTATATTATACCAATCTATATTGCCACCATTTAGTGATTACTTTAGTAATCTAATTCATTAATTTGCAATGCAGATCACAACTGATCTTGAGGATATGTTTGCATATTAAATAGTTCCATAAAAAGTAATCAGTAATTTCTGTCAGATAATTTTATGTTAATATATAGTGGATAAGCAAAAAAAGTTATTAACATATCACAAGACCAGGAGGAGTCCATAAAACCAAAATCAATAGTTAAATATGAAGCCAGCCACTTCCTATTCCTAATTAAAACTAATTAATCTTTTTCAATAACACAATGACACGCTTTCTTCTCATAAGCTGACAATTCCCCATGAAGCCTGAAATGAGATAAATTATTCTTTGCTTGTTTGCTGGACAGAGGTCAATAATACCTCAGGGCAAACACTGTCTATAGCCAATTTCTTAAAGAATTTCAAATTGAAAAGAAAAATCTTTCTGATAGCAAAAAAAAAGGCACAAATAGCACATTAAAAGAAGAATTTGTGAGGCATTGTATATGCATTAAAAATTCCACACAGTGTGCATGTCCAGCACCCTTAAAGGCTCCCTGTCACGGTGAATGCAGCTGGGGGCAGCTCTGTGTGTGCAGGGACCACTGCACGGGCTGTGCCTCAGCCTGCTCATGCCTGAGCTTCTGCTGCCTTAGTCCTGAACATGGTCAGTAATTTACTGCTGTCCATCTGCCCTCGGCCATGGGAACCAGAGGTGTAAGAGCAGGGCTGGTGTTTTCCATTACCCATTAACTCAGAGCCAGCCTTCATTAATTAGTTAACAAAAGCAATCAGAGAAATTTCTCAGGGTGCTCACTCAGCCCTTGGAAGTGCTGTGCTTTTGACTCCAACTCCTTTGCTGTCTGGTTCATGGGTCAGTTGGAACAATGTTCATGTTCATGTGTTCTGGTGGTTTGCTGCTCTTTCAGCAGCCTGGCAATGCTGATGGCTCAGGGATAGGGGTAACTTGTTCACAGCCCCAGACAAAGCCCAGATCCTGGCTCCAGAGTGCAATCCCTGTGTGTTTGGAGGGCATGCATTGAGCTACAGAGCAGCTGCTGCCTTTTAACTGCAGGAATTCCCACCAACCAGCATCCTGTTCAGGGGGAAGATCATGATCCCAAGCCCTGAACGGCCCAAGGGTGCTGGGAGGGAGCCATTGCTGTGGGGAGCAATGCAGGAGCTGTTACAGGAAGGAGCCCAAAAGTGTGCTCAGAAGTTTGAATGCACAAGGAATCTTTTCTGGCTGTGTTTGAGTATTGACTGTAAAACAGTACCTACTGCCTTTAGACTGCGATTGCTTCACATATCTATTAACAGTAAACAAAAACATCCCCCAAAAGACAGATAATTCACCTTT
>NW_005054494.1:332509-334794 GCF_000277835.1 Geospiza fortis | reverse complement strand
AAACATAAAATAAGGAAATTAAAGACTGTTTTGCAACCTCCATACTTAGGCTTGTTGCTATGTGAACAATCTCTTGATATTTCTTAGTACTTTACAGAGAAAAAGAAATTTGATAGAAAATAAAAATTTTGTTAAACTATTGGCATTTTTGCTGAACAACTTAGAATGTGTGAAAGAAATTAAAAGATAATTTAAAAATTAATATAAAATTTCATCCCTTTGGTATATTTCGTAGGAAGGTGCATGCTGAAGCATTTTATTTAATAGTCTAAATATATGGTGTTACAACTGTTCTTGCTTCTGGTGAGTAGCACAATACACTTCATCCAAAGCTGCATTCCAGGAAGGTGGATACACAAGTAAGTATGTGTGTTATCAGAGGAGCCATTTACAGAACAGAGACTACTGGTAAATATAACAGTGTGAAAGGATTTGGACAACAGATGTATAAAAATTATTATTCAGAATTGTTTTCATTATCGTAGTTCCCGGATTCATATTCTTCATCATCTTCCTCATCAGAGGTGTCATAATACTCCTCGTATTCAACGCTGTAGCTTGCACTTCTACTGCCAGCAGTAAATGCAAATGCAGGAGACGGGCCTGCAAGATGTAATTGAATCCAGATTAAATTAGCTGAAGATAGGAACACAGAGGAAGGCTTGGGTTTGGATTTGTACAGCAAACCCAGATTTTCTAAATCCTTGTTATCTATGAAAAGGACAGGGGTTTTAGCCAATACCTCATACCACTGAAGGTCATGAGCAAGTTTCTATATAGAATCATGGAATCCCAGAATAGATTGGTTTGAAATGAATCCTAAACCTCATCTTGTTCCACTCCCTGCCATGGGCAGGGACACTTCCTCTATTCCAGGTTGCTCCAAGTCCCGTCCAACCTGGCCTCGGACACTTCAGGGATGGGGCAGCCACAGCTCCTTTGAAAAACCTGTGTCAGTACTTCACCATGCTCTGAGTAAAGAGTTTCTTCCTAACATCTAATCTAAATCTCTCCTATTTTAGTTTAAAACTATTCTCCCTTGTCCAGCCCCTATCTGCCTGTATAAAAAGTCCCTCTCCCTCCTTCTAGTACTCCCCCTTTAGGGATTGGAAAGACACTGGGATCTCCCCAGAGCCTTCTCTTCCCCAGGCTTAACACCAGCAGCTTGCTCAGCCTGTCTCAAGAGCAGAGGTGCTCCAGCAATTGGAGTATCTCCGTGGCCTCCTCTGGACCCCTCTAATAGGTCCACGTCTTTGCTCTGCTGAGGATATGTTGAAAATGCATTTAATTCCTAATACTAGTAAACTATGGTATCAGTCTTCTGCAGCTCCTGTGCATCTGCAAATATTCCTAGAGAAAATAAAGCTTTGAAAGCCACTTATAGAAACTGGACAAGTGACAAACTCCCCTAGACCAGGAGGTAAATATGACTATGCATCTTTATCCTGAATTTGCCAGGAAAAACATTTCTCTATGGGGGAGGGCTGGGCACAAAGCAAATCAATAGCAAAGCTATTTCTTATGTCTTTTGAACCACTCTCATTAAGGAACAACAACTGTTTCCTTCCTAATTTTATGAAAAATAAACAGCTAAGCAAACCTGCCATGATTCAAAGACTCCCTCAGTTACCCCAGCTGTTGTTCTGGGTCCTGCTAACATCAAAGGACTTTTCTGGGATAAGGACAGTGGAATAATGTGTCTCAGCTGTATGGCTCCAATCCACAGCTTTCTGTTTTCTGGAAGCCAGTATAATTTGCAGCAAAATATTACGTTATAAACCATTAGGGGATAAAGTAAAATAAAAGCACACAGAAGAGTGAAAATATGGTCAGTTTTGGATAATTTCTGCTATGCTTCATTTTCATTCCAACAACCCCATCCTTTGCATCCTGCTTGTATGCATTTTTTTAATTTTACATCCAAATTAAAAAAAAAAATTACCATCAATGACTTTCAATCTTGCAGAGGCATATGTTGCACCATGCTTATTTTTGGTGTGGCAGATATAAATGCCTTCATCTGATTTTTTGAGGCCTTGAATCTGCAGCCAGCCTGTCACACCATACTTCTGAGGCCCACCTCTTGCCTTTGAGAAAAAAAGAAATGGTTGAAATTAAGTAGCTAGGAGACACCATGATGTTTCTCAAAATAATTGTGGATGGATTAAATATCATTACAACTTTTGCATTTTTTTTAATGCCATTATCCTTTGATTCTGCTTATTCTTGCTGAATTGTGTTTTACCTTCTTGCTGCTCTGCACGTGTGAGTTCATGCTTTCTGCC
>NW_005054494.1:327903-332455 GCF_000277835.1 Geospiza fortis | reverse complement strand
CGCCACTCTTCCCAGCGCTCCTTCCATCCCTTGTCCCAGCACCACTTGCTGCTTCCTCAGAGCATTCCACCTACGCTCAAGCTCTGGATGAGATGGGGAGTGAGTCTGGGGGAATTGTTAGGGCCACGGGGGCCTGACCAAGCTGACACTCAGCAGCCAGGTTTTAAGGGTTGTCATGACATTCCATAGGCACTTTCACACTTCATGACAGTTTCAGCTGGCTTGGAGTAAAACCTCCTAAAGAGGCATAAGTGGTACCCTGGCTGTTCCTTCTGCTGGGACTGCCAAAGCGCTGACAGAAATCATCATTCTTTGCATAGTTGCAGGGCCCCTACTGGGAATCTATTGCAACAGTGTTGTGTTTTGTAGGAGGAATTCACAGATTAACCACCCTGTTCCTGTTCCCAAACTGTATGCAAAGGTAAATTCAAGTTTTACCTGAACGGAGACGTGGCTATCATCTCCTGGCAGAAACATTTTATTCCCCTTTTTTTTCCATTCAAGCTGTGGCATAGGATAGGCTGACACCTCACAGCCAAAAATGACATCATTGCCAGTGTAATTCTGGGCATCCTGAGGTGGCATAGAAATAACAGGAGCTGCAAAGAGCCAACAAGGTGCTTTAGGAGACAGTACACAAAGAACACAAACAAAAGGTTTGTTAACACTAATCTCTGCTTCACAGGCTACCATCAGATTGTCTTTACCTTTTGGGTCTCACACACTGCAAAGAGCCACATGATTCCAAGCACCTTTTAAAGCTCAGAAAACCTCGTGTCTGTGCTTTCTAAAAATGCTTATTCAGGTCTGTTTTCCCCCTTGCAGATGATAGTGGAACCCAAGCTGAAATTGAGGGTTTATTTGGCCCCATGAGCTGTCATTGCGGCCCAGGCTCAGCCCCCTCAGCAGAGCCACCAGTGCCTGACCTGGGCCTCACAGGAAACCACAGGAAATTCACAGCACGTGAGGCACAGAGTGATTTGATTGTGTGACAGCTCTGAATGTGTCACATTTTGGTTAGCTGAAAGGCAAAACTCTGCTATTGCTGGCGTTTTCTGAGTACATCATTGCCTTGAAGCTGCTAAACATTGTCAAGCACTGTTACCCATGGAAGTCACAAGTTACAACAGCATTAATGAATTTTACATTTATCCTCAATTGTTATTGATGTCATCCAATATCGGTGTTAGGAACGAAAAGGATTGAAATTCAGTTATTTCTGTAAGATTTCATGTTATGCCTATTATTCTTGTTATATTTCCACTTGTTTCCTCATGTTCTCGCACTGTCACCCCCTCCAGCGTTTATTGATTGCCTCGGAATTCTCTTTTCCCTTTTCCCGAAGCAAAAGCTGCCGGCAGCCGCGAGAGGGAGCCAGCCCGGGCTCGGAGGCCCGGAGCCCATCCCCGGCGCTTCCCCGCGCGATGGCGGGCGCGTCCGTCCCTGCGCAGCGCGCGCTCCGCTCCGTCCCGGCGGGGCTCGAGGGCGTCCGGCGCAGACACACAGCGGCGCATCTGCTGCTAGCACACATGTCCCGTGCTGGAGATCGCTGCTTTTTTCCCCTGACCTATTTGTCGACAACAAGAAATATTTTGCCTTCTGAAATGTGAGAAATGCATGTATTTTATGATTGGCTTTTCGCAAATATTAAAATGAATATTATATGTGTTGTGTTAGCAAGTAATGCTGTATTAATTCTCTTAAGTACTGTATAGTATTAGGTTATAAAAAAAATTGTTAACATAGAAACTATGCTATATAAGATGCTTTGTTTAAAAGAAAGGACTCGCAGCGAGATAACAGCCACAGGACACCTAAATCTTTCAGAAGAGAAGAATTTATTGCTTTCCTATCAGAAGAAACGAATTGCTTCCCGCCTCGAAGGCGCCATGGGTGTTAGAAAGGAGAAGTTGACATTGACCAGACAAAAATCCTGTGTTTGAATAGGAATTTATGCATCATGTATGAAGTGTATGAATATGCAACAGGCTACTGCTCTTAAGGATTACTCCTTTTGTTAGAGGAGTGTCCTTTTTCCTGGGCCCATGCTGCCTGGAAAAAGGTACCCGGACGTCCGTAACTCTTTGTCTTTATTGTCTCATATTGTCCTAAATCCTGATTGTCCAAATTATTATTACTCTGATTGCATTACTATTTTTATAACCATTTTTATTACGATTAAACTTTTAAAATTTCGAAAACAAGTGATTGGCGTTTTTCACATAAAACCTATTTTCTATTTCCAGACCAGCGCTCAAAAAGCATTTTCTGGGTGATTTGACTTGTATTGAATTTTTTCCCCACACATCCCAGATGCTTGGAAATAGAAACTTCAAGTAAATAATTAATATATTTTTACTTGCAATATTTGAATCAATACCTAGGTGCAGAATTTATTCTTCGGCATTTGAAACTTTAACAGCCTGTTCCATGTTTTTGACAATTTATAACAACAATTTCAACAATTTATAACACATTTTTCAGTTTTTAAGGATTAGTGCGTGTGCAGAAAAATATTAAATGCTTCCTGATTAAAATTAATGGCAAAAACCCCAGAAAACTATCAATTTTCTCATTTATAAATGCCTCATTAAGCAATCTTGCTACTCTTTAAAAGCAAGGTTTTTCAAACTAGGAAACTGAAATCCTTAAATGCTTGTTCTTTCATGAGAACTGCATATTCAGAATCTATTATTTCAAAAATCTTTATTCAAATCAGTATTGACTGAATATCTTGGATGAGAATGTTTTTGGTTTTTGGTTTGGTTTTTTTTTTTTTTTTGCCTATGAACTGATTACAGAGGGTCTGATATTAAAAAATATTTTTAAATCTTAGAATTAATTGAAACCCCATTCCTTTTAAAGATACATCCACTGTAGTTAAGCCTAAAACATAAGAAAGAAACCAAAAGTCTACATTGACTCACAGGAGTTTTTTAAATTGTTCCCACACAGAGACAGTGTAAAAAACTTTTCAAACAGGCAGATGTTGCCTAGTGAGTATTTTTGTTGTGCCTAACTCAGGTGTCCTGTGGATCCCCTGCCAGCACTGAGGCGTGGCCAAGGACTGGGTCCTGTCCCTGTCACCGTCCCCAGCCGTGGCTCAGCCCCCCACGGGAACACATCTGGAGTCTGGAGTACACAAAGGTCTGAATCACAAATCCACATTGCAGTGGTTCAGCACTGCCTACCATGCACTAGGACAGTTCCACACTAGGAATACTCCTCTTTCCATTAACCGGGAGGAGAATACAGCAGACAGCTGGGAAATGTCTGGGCTTGGTCCCAGTCCTGCAGCTGAGTCCAGGGCTGACCAGGACTGGCATCACCTGAGACCAAGCTCACAGCAAGCAGCAGTTCTGATCTAACCAAACTGCCCTTTCTGAATGTCAGCACACCATCAGTACTTTCACTGTCCACCCAAACTTCAGAAATAAAATACTACAACCTCGCAATATAATTTTGCTGTGTTTTATGGAAGAAAATTAAAGTAACATTCTACAATTTAAACAGAAATTTATAAATTTTTTTTGAGTGTTTCAGGTTTTGTGTTCAGACAAATTCTCCCATGATATCTGTGTGTATTTTTTTTTTGGCATAACGAATTAGAAACAGAGCTGTACTGTTATGATAACATGTCGTTTTGATTCCTCGAGTAGATAATTTTTTTTGATAGCTAAGGTAAATGTTCTGGTGTCCTGGTGTCCAGAGCTGAATGGGCAGGAGCTGCTTCTTTCCTTTTACAGTCCCAGTCAGTCACGAATTATCCCTCTGTGTTATAGAAGATGTAAACCAGAAGCCAGGGAAGATCAAAATACTGTTTCACCTTTCACAATCAACCTGACATCACTCCAGACCAATTAATTACATATTTAATAGGATATTTTTTCTCATATTGTACATTATTAATTTTTGCTAATCTATGTCTGATTAGATGGAAATGGCAGAAATTTTTGTGTCTTGTTTATTTGTTTTTACTCCAAAATTTACATTTAAAATAAATCATGTGACACAGATAAAGAGAATCACTGCTATGTTGTTCTGTTAGTTCATTAAATTATCAATGAGAAATGTTTGCATGTGAATGGGGATGGCTTAAATGTGGAGAATCTGTATATAATCAATGTAGTACTTAGAAACCTTGGTAAATTATTAGATAAACTGATCAAAACTAGTTTTCAGGAAAAGAAAGAATTTTTCCATGTTTCTTTAGCGAGCGAGGCCTTTTTCTTCTCCTTTTTCTGGCAAGAGAAGAAAGATGAAAGGCTGTACTCCTCTGATGAAAGGAGTTTATTGTTATTTATTTATTCATTGGTTGCTGTATACAATTAGTCCATTTGGCATCAAGAGGAAACAGCAGATGCTTTGAAGGGGAGAAAAACAAAACAAAGTACTTTGAGCTGAGTGAAGGTTATATTTATAGCTTGGTACCAAAAGCCCACAGCGCTCAGTGTTTGTTTCGCATGCAAATCGCCGTCAGGACAGCTCGTGCTGCAGCGTTTGCCGCTCTCCGAGCCAGGCTCCTGCTGCCTCCTGTCACCGGCTGCCCCCG
>NW_005054494.1:316143-327361 GCF_000277835.1 Geospiza fortis | reverse complement strand
GGACAGGAGAAGGGCATTTGTGACCCCGGTCGCTGCCACCCCAGCACCCTGCCCAGCGCGGGCACGCCACAGCCTCTTTAACTAAACCGCGCAGCAGTGACACGGCTGTGAACTTTGCGCAGGCTTCTGTGCAATTCAAAAAGCTGAGCGGTGAGGATAATTCTCTGCATTCCTGGAGAGAGGCTCCAGATTTTCGGGGGAGCCAGGGAAGCAGTGGGAAAGCGCTGGGGGTGATGCCTGCATGCAGAGCAGAGCAGCCAAGATCCTTCTCCTGCTGGAGGAGCAGCAGCGCGATGCGCCTCGGGGGCCACTGGGGGCTGCTGGATGACACCAGCAATTAAAAGTGATAGTACTTCCAAATTAAAAAGTCTCTTGAACCGGGCCAGTTCTGTTAAATCAATTAGAGGGACCACTGCTTTAAGCCTGTGCGCCTGAGCAGCTGCCGCTGCTGCAAAGTTACCAGCACTCGCTAAGGGACGAGCACTTCTGACTGAAATCTTGCTGGAGGGATTATGCCACAAGAACTACTGCTACGGAGTCCCAAACAAAGACTCCTTCCCAACCTGACAGACTTTCAGTTGTACTGCAGGCTGGCATGCATGTCGCTTTCCTGACAATCCTCGTTTCCCACCTTAATACCCTGATAGCAAATACAGGATTCTCTAATGGATCCTTCTCTCTCAGCTAGAGAAAGAGGAAAGAAGCCTGATATCAATTGTTCATCACTTTCTAAGTGGTCAATATCCCTTGTTCATTCAATATAAAACCACAGCATATGGTCTAAGACTGCTAGAGAAGAGCAGGTGAAATACACCCGAGTTACTCCCAGTCCTTTGCCAGAGTTGCAATTTCAGATTCCCGGAGCTGTGACCCATTTGTGACCCACAGACCTCTTCTACCTCATTTGAGAAAACATTTGATTAACTTAAAAACCCACAGTAGTTTCTCATTTAGAAACAAAAAAAACCTCTTCACATTTTCATTTTATAGTCATGTCTTAAGTGATAGACGCCCAGGAGTAATGACTTGTAGTAATGCAGAGAAAGGGAACAGCATATGAGCAGGGAGCCCGAGTCCCCTGTATACCCACCTAGGAATCCTTCCACTAACAATGGACAGAGACAACTGTGCACTTTAAGAGTCCTTTAGGGAAATTGTTTCCACTTGATTCTGTTCTACTATTTCGATTTCTCTTTCATGGGTTAGCTAGATTTTATGATGATTCTGAATTGGACTTTTTGGTAAAAAGAACAGAGCTGTTAATTAAATCCTATCTTCTTCTATTGCCCCTGCTTCACTGCTTACCATGTATCCTCACAGGTGGATACACACATGCACACATGTACCTGTGTGTGTATATGTATACACAGGAGATATATATATATATATATATATATATATATATATAAAATGAGATCTGCTTTACTATCACCACTTTAAGTCAGTCCTGTTACAATAATAATCATTTGTCCATTCCTCCCAGACTATCCTATCTGTTTACCAATTCCCAACTCCACATACAAGTTCTGTAGAAAAAAAAATCATACTCTGATTATAGTAATCATACTCTGATTATTGAGAACAGACCCATGTTGTAGATTGATGCCTTTTTAGGAGATTTAATCCACTAGTCTAATATAGAGGCTTATAAAAGACAAGATTTAGTACCAGATGCTGAAACACATTTTTAACACAAAGTTAAAAATGTGTCTCTGCATTATAACAGAATAATGATAATTGTAACAAAAACACAGTGTTAGTTTAATGAAGTTAGGCTAGAGTAGCTCGTAACATGTCTGAAGATAAGAATCAGCTCTTTTTTTCAGTTTGGAAGTGCCTCTGTACACATTACCTGATTCACATGGCCCTTTATGTTTCACACTGATGTTTCTTTTCGCAGCATAAGCCTTGTTGAACTGACAGATGTTTTCGTAGGTTTTCCCATCAGATCCACAGATGCTTTCTTGAGATTTGCACACACACTGCGGTTCAGGGACTTCCCCAAACCTTGCTTCATCAGCATCCAACCTGCACTCGAGGTGATCCCCACATTGCCCATAAAAATGATTGCCCTGGTCCAAGTCGCAGATCTGACCTTCCACGTTGCCACATTCCGGGCAGCAGCCACAGCGATCCAGCACAGCCCCAGCTGGACAGTCCTTGGGCTCAGAGCAGAGTGCCAAATCACATTTTCCACAACTATCTCCTTCCCTTAGCAGCCTCCACCAGCCTCGGTGGTACAAGGCAGGGAAACTCTGTGAAACCTGTACCAGTGCTACCAGCACTGCTGTAACCATCCGGTGCTTCATCTCGAAAGTGTAGCAAAAAGCAGAAAAGGTCCTTGGAGTAAAGCCAGGGAGAGGAAAAAAAAAAGCAAACCAAAAAAGAGCAAGCTAGTGAGAGAAAAACATCACAATCCTGGTTTTGTTTTAGAGTATAAGCTGTACTCTGAACACTGGCTTTAAGAAAAAATTAGTATCAGATTCCTAATCTGGAACTGATAATAAAAATGCATAAAAACCCAGCAGCTTTTCCCTAATGCAGTTTGGAATGTGAGTACTGCTTGCACAAAGACCAAACTGCCCCTTCTGATGGCTGAGTTGAAGCTCTCTGAAAAGCTGTTTGCTCCATGTCTCATTGAGCCAAATTTGCAAAGCCTTGCTCTACTGAAACATTACATTGCAGCTATTGTGGAAAGGGGAACAGGGACAAGGAGTGTAAAATCAAAAAAGTGACTGCTATGAGTGGCCCTCCCCTACATCAGGCAAAATAGATGTCCACATAAAGATAAATATGTGTACAAAGTAGCACCCAAAACCCCAGTGCCCTGGGGCTTGGCCAGTACTCTAGAGACTAGAGCTTGGTGCAACACCAAATGTGATGCATTCCTGATCACAGCTAAGGGCTCTGAATTAACACTTTATTTACAGGCTCTATACAAGCAAGAGGCAATCCAAGTCAGCTGCAATTGACTTTAAACTCTCAGGTTTAAGACGAAAGATGCCTGTAATCATTAAAGGACCCATTGTTCGTCTCTCTCCATATATTTTCTGCTTGGTGTTTATGGGTGTCTGGGCTTTGCAACACAAAATAATGTGGTCCATGTTTGGCTCTAAGAACAATGTGCAAAGGTTCAGAGCACAGGCAAACTGAGCAAACTGCTGCAGCTTCAGAAGGACATTCTGCTGAAGTGTTAGATGCTGTGCTCATCTTTTCAAAGCACTTCTTTGACTTAGTTTCTTAAGATGTGCTTACACTGCAGGTTATGAAGGAAGATGAAAGAGGTAGCTTGGATTTCTTTGCATGCTTTTCCTGTGTGTATATGGCTGCCAGTTCAGGGAGATGGCTTTGCAGGGTCATTTCTCACCAGGCGTTGTACTGTTCTTTCTCCATCTCAGGATTTAGATGTGCTCCCTATCTCCTGGCAGAAACCTCCCTTCCTTTGCCCTGCTGCTGAGATTTTGTACCCCACAGACTGCTGTTACCATTGTTCAAACCACATGCAGCTCGCCAGCAATTCATCTTCCTGGTTGTGGGGGTGGAAGTGAAGCATCATGGACCTGCAGCCCTGCAAGCATGGCTCAATGCCATGGGTCAAAGATCACCACTAGCTACAAAGCAAATGTCTCTGGGTGCTAGCTTAAAATAATCCTACGTGCATCACAATTTGAAGATAAACACATAAAACTAGGACACTGTTAACAAGCTGAAATAAAAGAGAAGTCATCCTTGTGGCCTACTTAAAATCTTTCACAAGCAGCTTTTCCTCTTCTTTTTTTTGTTCATGGTGTGTAAGTCCTTGCATAAGCTCAGTGAAGGATGCATTTTGTTGTATCAGCCTTGCATCCTCTGGCTGCATTCACAAAGGCAAATCTTTTGAGGTCATATATTTACTTTTCATCCCATTTCCACAGCTTTTCCGAAATTCAGCTCCTGTACCTTCTGCACCATTTGAGATTACCTCTTCCTTTGAGTTAAGTGGCAGGCTGCTTCAAAATCACTTCCTTCTCCAGAACAGCACAAAATGCAATTTCCCCCAGCCTACACTGATCACACATTTCAAAGCCAGCCTGGAGACACCTGCAGGGCACTGAGTTTTTTCCTCTGATCACTGAGATAATTCGTATTCTGGATGTGCAAGTTTTTGCTTTGAACGCTGAATCAGACTGTAAAGAAGTAAATTATGTGTGTAATTGATGCTTTTAACATTGAGAGTCAGTAAAAAAAAGTAACCTCAATTTAATGGGAAATTGATTATTTTGTCCGGTTTGATGTGTTTTATTTCACATTTCTTTATCAAGTCCTAATTGGACATTTAGTTCTGCATTATAGGGTCTAGTCATCACAGTCTATTTCATTATCTGTCTGTACAGCTTATGTTACAGCTGTAGGGGGGGAGTACCTATAGGACAAGGATTTGCTAAGGCTCATATGAAGTAAAGGAATGTTTATAGGGGTGAAGCCATATGTGCAAAGTGGAGCTAAAGCAGGAAGGAGCTGCAGGCCAGCAACACCCCCGGCAGGGTGAGGTTTGTCTGGCAGCTCTCAGGAAACCTGGGATCTTAGTGCTGAAAAACAGTGAGTGTATTGCAAGGAAGTACCTCCTGTGAGCTGGCACAGAGAAAACCCATCACAGATATCCTAGAAAGCATTTTTGGCATTTACCTGACTCATGTAATCTGAATTCTTGGTGGGTTCAGCCTCTAAATTAAGAACTGGAAGTGCCTGCAGTATCGTTTAAACAGCTGCCACCTGGCAGATGATCTGCAGCTGAGGGTTACTTGGTCACAGATTCCCGAGATCACCTGGAACAAATTGAGGTTAAAGCACTGTGGTATGACATGGAGAAATGGCCTGGTAAATCTCTGAATGTCTTTCATTATCAAGCCAGCTGTGACAAGCTGAGAACTCCCCACACTGGATGGGTGTGTGGCAGTCAGAGCACAGGGGGGCAGGGAGAGAGAGCAGGATGCACAGCTGGGTTTTCAGAGCACATTGAAGGCATAGTTCCATCTGCTTCAGGAATAAAACATGTATTATTTCAGCATGTCTCTAATCCCTGAAGCTTGCTTTGGTAGGGAAAAGTGCTGATTTTCAGCACAAACCTTGAATAAACCCTAAGTATGTTCCAGAAGCAAATACAAGCAGCCATGGATGAATGTCACCACTGGAGCTGCAGGACAACCAGCACTGTGCCCTGTGCTTTCAGCCAGCAGCCCCCAGGTGCTGCCTGCAGGGCAAGGGCACTGGAGGCTCACAGCCCCAGCAAGGGCAGGAGGCAGCAGGGATGGGGAGCTGGCTGCCATCAGCTGGGAAATGACGCCTTGGAGAATCATGTCCTGAAGGAAGGGCTGTGCTGTCTGTGCAGCAATTTCCCTGCCCTTTCCCCAGTGTTTCCATATGGCATGATCAGTGTAAGGAGTTCTGCCACCTTCCTGTGGAAACACAGGTGGCGTGATGGGCAGGGAGGGGACACGGCAAAGCAGCCCAGGGCTCTATTATGCTCAGCTTCTGATTTGTATCACATTGTTCTGCTTTGTATCATAATAAGTAAGGTATGTGGCTGATGCAATTTGAAATTCTGTTGCTGGTGATTTTTGAGGTACTGCTCCTTCAGTCAGAATATGGTTTGGCTCTTTATTCTGTTTTTATTTGTGTCAACTTGAGTTTTAAGTAAGTGAAGTTTCTCAATTCAGCTCCTGCCAGACTTGCAGACCTGGTTCCTACATAGGCACAGGAGTCCTGTAAGGAATGACAGCAAAATACAAAAATGTTCCACATGTTCCTTCTACCTTCTCTGTCCTGCAATGGTTCCTCTCCTTAAACATCTGGAGTCAAGTTTAGAAACTAGAGTGCTCTGTCCCTTAGGCTGTACTGATTACCTATACTTCAGGTTCCTTAGAAATAGGAAATCTTGGCTGACTCCATGTGTTTCTATCCAAGGAATTTTATACTTGTATTATGTGCCCAAAAGAAGCATTAAAGACCAAAAGAAGCATTAAGAATGTTCAGCCTGTTATACTGGGTCAGAGCAGGCTTCAGGTGGCTGTGCCCAGTGGGTACGTGCATTACTTGCTACTGTACCCATCTCCTAGGAAAACTCTTCCACCCATAGTATCCAGAACTGAGCTTCAGTCAAGGTGCTTAGCTCACCTGAGAGCAGTATTTAATTTTGTTGAAGTAAGTGGCGCATGGGCATGACTGATGCTGGCTCCTCCCAGAAATGCTGACTGGGGCAGTCCTGGGATCTCCTGACAGGGCCTTTTCTGGGACCAGTCCAATGTGCTGACACTGCTTTCATCTCATCATTAGTACTGTAAGCACATGAACTATAAGTTAATCCTACTGTAACATGATTATAAAATCCATTAATCAAAGGCAGGAGATCCATAATTAACTTATTCTCCAGCATCAAGTAAATGATTCTGCTATGAGCTTTAAGAAAGCAATTGTTCCCTAATATGCAAAATACAGTGGAGCTATTAGACTATAATTGTATAATTAAATTATAAATTTTGCATATTTTAATAAGATGTTAATTATTTTCTTTGTAGCTTAAAATGTAGGTTCATTTTTGTAGGGTTTAACATATAATTTTAAAAAATCAAAATTAATGTTTGTCCCCTACCTGTAAGCTGACCTTTCCATGAAAGGCTTTGACCAGACTTTTGATGACTCACCTCACACCTGTCTCCAACAGTGGCTCACTGTAGATTTCTCCTGTTATGTATTTCAGCATATTCATTATTGGTCACTGCAGACAAATTTTAACTTAAAAAGATGAAGAAGTACCTGCTAGCACTGTGCTGGTACCAGCTGCTGGGTTTGTTTCAATACAGGCTTACTGACTCCTCTTCCTACAAGTTATTTCTTTCCAAGGGGCCAGATATATCAAGGGTTTTTTTCAAGCCTGTTCAGTGTCTCTTCTGTCCTTTAAGTAGACTAAATTTCTGAAAACTCTTCAGTCTTATCCAGAAACACCTGAGCCTCCCATTCCAGAACGGAAAGGTGGTGCTGGAAACATCAGCAGCTGTTAATCAAGCATTTCCCTGAAATCATTCTCTTGAGAGATGAGAGTTGCAGCAAAGAGACTTTCACAGAAAATACCAGAGGAACATTTCACCCATATGCCCTGCCCACATTTCTAGCCTGGCAAATCCAGCTTGCTCCTCTTCATCCTTTTTTTGTACCCTTCCATCTCGTACTGCTGTATGGAAGCAAAAGCCATCATCATTCATCTTCCTGTTGAGAGGAAGCCATGAACTTTTGTCCACCTTCTGCCTTTGTTTTGGGAATGCTTGTCTGTTACATGGGTTTATGGGCTGGAGACACACACACGACAAAACACACTGATCAAGATCAGCAAACAGCAGTGAGTTTATTATGGCTGCCCTTTTTATGGGGCTTTGCATCTTCCAGGCCCAGATGGCTGACTGGAAGAGACCTCTCTCCACCCAGCTCTCTGGCCAGTGGGGTATCTGCATTTAAGTGTGAACAGGGTTGGGTGAGGTTTCTGTTACCTCTTTTCTAGAATGAGCTAGGTCAGCCAAATTGGATTTGTTATGGCCAGATTTATCTTGTTCAGTTACAGACCAGCTGTACTGCGACATTTTTCCATTAGCCCTCTATTTTGCACAGACCACAGTACTTTCAGGTGGCATGTTTTGTGCAGTTTCGTGCAGAGTGAAGCAATTTTTGTGTCAAAGGCAGTTGCTGTGTACATGACCAGTGACATGAGAGTGCTACCAGATACAGCAGGGCTTCAAAGACACCAGGGCCTGGGGAAAACGCATCAGACCTTGGCCCACAAACCCAGAGAATAAAAGAGCAACACAAGAAAGAGTCTTGCACATGCTGCCAGCTACAAGCAGCAGGACAGAAATGGGACAGTGGACTGGGGGGCCTGCAGGCAGTGGGCAGCAAAGGGTGGGAAATACAGGTAGGGCTCTGGGAGGCACCCACTTACCTCTGCCACCAGGGTGTGGCTGGCATGAAAGTGTCCAGCAACATCCATGTGTGCCCCTCGCTATTCTCAGTCCCTTCTGGGTTCAACATGCAGTAGGATGTTGGAAAACTGGCCTGGCTCCTGCTGCAGACCTGCAACAAATGTGCTCTAAGCATTTGGAGAGGGGCTGGAAGAAAACAGAATAGAAAACCCTGACACGGTTCTGACTTCAGCAATGTTTCAAGGTGCTTTTAGCAGACGGTCTGAGCAGCAGTGTCATCTCTGGCTGCTTTGGGTGCCCATCCATCCCTCCCCTGCAGAGGCAGAGATAGGAGGAACACGAGGAGGCTGAAGCTCAAAGCTGACACTGGTGCTGCTACCAGCAAAGTTCTTCAGAGTGGCAACCACAGTGTTTCCTGGGAAAGTCTAATGGAAAGGGAGATCTCCAAAACTTGCTATGAATACAGAGTAATTTTTATTGCCAACCTTAATGCTGATGGATAGGACAGTTTGTCTTTTCCAGTTTATATAAGAGTAGTTGATATAAAATTACTTCATAGCTGGATATTTATGAGAAGTTTCATTTCAAATAATGTAGTTTTTGCCTCTAGTGGTGCTGTAGTTTAGCCTATTATTACTGGGAACTAAATCTTTAGGATATTCCAGCTATAACTGTAGGGCCTGTCTGTCTACAGAGCAAAGTTAGTATTTTCCAAAGCAAAGGAAACTTTATAATGCAAAGTCACATTAGCAAAAACTACCTGTCCCTAAAACCAGCCAAGAAATCAGGCACAGAGAGGAAATTTGGGGGATGTTCCTTCAGATGCTCCTGCTTTCTCTCACAGCAGTACTGAGTCTTCTCCATGACAGTGAATGCAGAGATATTCTATCTTGGTCTTCCTCTGGGAAAGTGACCAGAATCCAAGCTGTGATATAAGCAACATTCTCTCACCTTGTCTCTGCTGCACATGGATCTTGCATAAACTGCTCCTGTCTCTTGAGGGAAATAGGATTCACGCCTTGTGCCAGCAAAGTCATAACAAAAGCTGTGGCAAATGAAAGCAAGCCCTGAGAGCAGCCACCTGCTGAAATTAGGTATTGTTCAGGTTGGAGAAGGCCTTTCTGGGAAAGGGTCTGTAGCATAAGTCATGTGAGGAGCAGCTCAGGGAGCTGGGAAGGGGCTCAGCCTGGAGCAAAGGAGGCTCAGGGGGCCCTTGTGGCTCTGCACAGCTCCTGCCAGGAGGGCACAGCCGGGGGGTCGGGCTGTGCTCCAGGGAACAGGGACAGGAGCACAGGGAATGGCCTCAGGCTGGGCCAGGGCAGGCTCTAGTTGGATATTATGGAAAATTTCTTCACTGGAAAGGCGGTGGCATTGGAACAGACTGCACAGGGCGGTGGTGGAGTACCCATCCCTGGAGGGATTTAAAAGCCATGTGGATGTGGCACTTGGGAACAGGGGCTAGTGGTGGCCTTGGCAGGGCTGGGGGAACAGCTGGACTCGATCGTCTTGGAGGGCTTTGTACGATGAAATTCCTTTTGTTAACATTAATATTTGGTGACTAGTGTAAAACAGATAAGGGCATTTTAGTTGGGTTTTAAAGAAAGAAACCATTAGAGAGAGAAGAGATAATGATTTTTTTTTTCGTAGAGAATCTCTCTGAGGGGTTGTGTTCATATCACAAACATTCATTTTATTACATTTTATGGAATGGACTTCAAATGCCAGTATATACAAGCCAACACTTCATTATTGGAGTTTGTGTTTATCCACTTGCCATTGTCAGCCTGTTCCCCTCTGTCTTCTTGTGCTGCTCTTTGTTAAAGCGATGATTTATGAAAATGTGGGTTAGATCTCTCAAAGTACAGTGTGGTGAAGTGGTTCAATAAAAAGTTATTAAGTAAAAAATCTATAGTTTCATGTGCTCTGTTCACCTTCTCTAGGAACCCCCAAGAAGAGATCCTTAAGCTAAGCAAACACTGCATGCTGAGACTCTAACATAAGCTACAAACTGAGAGGCCTCACCCAGCCGGAACTCTGCTGAATGGAGCCACTGCAGGCAATTCCGATTCTGCCCACATAACTGCAGGATTGCCCCCTCTCAGTGATGAAAGCAGCACAGACCAAAAAAGGGTGCCAGGTGGGGGAATCTGCCATAAAATGTTCATTTTACAATCAGCAAATAAAGACTTCCAGTATTCTCAAGCTACACAGTACCAAATAGCATTTGGTTCTTCAATGTAACTGTATGGCCGCATTTCATTTATCTTTAAAAGAAAACTTTGGCTTCTGCTGATTGCAGGATAAACAAAGCTGACTTCAGGTAGTTTCCAGAGCCCACTTAGAATATGATTTTTCTCAAAAAAGTAAGTGTTTCAGACTAAAAGTGAAAGTGTGAAAGGGTGATTTAGACTAGCCTACCCCAAACCCATGCACATTTTACACCCAGCAGCACTGTTGACTTGCCACAGCTGCACAGCCACGTAAAGGAGGGGATGACAAATGGCTACTTGTGCCTATGGCTGGCAAGGAGTGAGAGCTGCTTGTAGCAGTGAAGGCCAAAGGAAACATTCTCCAGGACAGAAAATAATTTGTGAGGAAGACATGGAAAGTGGTAGAATCTGTTTGTGTGCAGTACAGCAGGAAGAGTATAAGAGATGGGTTACAAAATGATTTTGTTGCCTCGATTTCATGTTCCCAAATCTCTGAAAAAATGCAGCTCAACAAACAACAACGCTCCATCTATCTCAGGGATGGAGAACTTCAGCAAGTGAGGGTTACCTCAGTGAGTTACAGGTTAAAAGCAGTGAGGCACTATTGTGCAGTACCGAATCACCATCCTGGCACTGCACCATCCAGGACAAAGCAGCACCATGCACAGAAGCATCCCACTGTGCTGCACTGCACTGAGCTCCTGCTGCTGCCTCAGGGCTCTCACTGCAACAGAGCAGCTATTGAGGCAGCAATCACAGTCCCTCTGTTCTCTCTGGCAAACAAAGAATAACAGTCATGATCCTATTCATCCTCTAGGACATCTCATCTTGAAGGTTCCAACCTACTCCAAGCTACCAAAATAATTCTGCCACCTGTAGTGCTCTGCAGCTGCCAGTGCAGTCCTGCACATCCATCTCCAGTCAGGTAAGGTGTGGTATGAAATGCAGCTATGAGCAGAAGAGCCCAGCACAGCCACTCAGCTGAAGAGCTGCTGATGCATGCACACCTCACACACTTCTGCTGGGTACCTCAGGAAACACAAGGAAGCTTTTTGTCCACAT
>NW_005054494.1:299444-316133 GCF_000277835.1 Geospiza fortis | reverse complement strand
TAGGGGAATGAAGCAACTAATTTCTACTAAAAATATAGATAATAAGCCCAGTAAAACACATTGACCACCATGAAAAACAAAGGGAAAAGCAATTTGGAGTAGTGGTCCACATTGCCAGGGTTCTGAATTGTGAAATAACCAATGATCCTGTGCATTTTGTTCCTCAAGGCACATTTGATTTTCTCATGGTTTTTCATGGTCAAGTCACTGCAGTTAACATTATCGCTGGAAATCTCAATGCTTGTGAAGCTGATTTTTTGTTTATAGCTGGTGATGGAATTTTTGAGGATGTTGGTGATGTTAACTTCTTCCATTTCTTCAGTCAGTTCATTTGCAGGCCCCTAGGAAACAAGAGTGGACAGTTTTAAGGTCTGTCTTCTCCTGCAGAGGAGGAAGACCATAAGGATAAAGACATAAGAGTACAGCTTCATATGTGGTCATCCCAATACTCAAACACACCTTTCAGCTGCTGCCTAACCCTAGGAGGGCCTGAGGTCCAAAATAGAGATATTTTCAGATCCTTGACCAAGTTTTACTCTGGGTATGCCAACATCCATCTCCTACAGGATATCCATCTCTTCCTGTCTACACAGTGACTTAATGGCTGGGAACTCAGTATTGCAGTGGGAAACCTCCTTTTTCCCAACAGGATTTGGGCCCTTGATGACAACTGGACTACAGTCATACCTGATTATTTAATTTCTCACACTAAAGCTGAGCCCTTGAACAACTCACTCTCACAATCCCCACAGAAGGCTGTGGGACAGATGTTTGGAAACGTCTTCTGGGAAAGGAGGAAGAAGGGTTCAGTTTTCCTGTGGCAGAGGGAAGTACCTCCTTCCTTGGAGTTATTTGATAGAAGAGTGAAGAGTTGTGTTATACTGGCTCTTCTCTGAGTGCATTTGAAAGGAGCAGTGGTGCTTCCTGCTCACAGGAGCTCAACTCGGGGCTGTGGACTCAATCCAGTGCCTGGCCCAAGTGCCTTTCTGGATGTGGTCCTGTGAACCCAACAGGACTGCCAGCTAAGGCTGTTGCTCACAAGTCTGCCAGAAACACAGCATTCCTGTGCTACTCATGTATTTGTTACACACAAAAGTTTAGATTTAGTGCCAGTTAGGAGAAGCATTGTTGATGTATCCATAGCAAGAAGACCATTTGTCTTGTTCAGTTAATGGAGAACTAATTGTTGCCAGTCCAAGACCACTGGCCTTATTAAGGTACGTCGGGCCTTACCTCTTCTGGTACTTTAGCTGCACATTTCTGTGAGGAGCTGTAGTGAGCCACTGCATATTCCACAAGGGCACCAAAGATGAAGCTGAAGCAGATGCCAAGATAAACATCAATGGCCTTAATGAAACAGTTGGTTTTTGAAAGTGAACTTCGTGAGCCGATCATCAGAGTTGTCATAGAAAGCACTGTTGTAACTCCTTGGAAACAGAGAGACACTTTTTTTGTGGACACTTTGGAGAAGTCTTGGCCTACCCTTCTGTTCATGTCATTGCTCTCCATTGCTGGCTGGTTAAAGCACATCACTTCTTACCAAATCCAAATCATCCATCACAGCAACTGAAATACTTTTGTAGCATTCACTAGCTTCACACAGGCTCTCCCTGCCTTTGGGAGCTTGGCTCCAACAGGCAGTTGGGTCTCTTGTTTTTCATGCTTTCAGTAAAGAAATCCCTCCGTCCTGCTTTCTCCAAAGCACACCACCTGTGCCCTGTCCTCTACTCTGCAATGGATCTCCTGAGAGCTTCAGCCACACACAGCCCTGCAGGTGGGCATGTGTCCCTGCCACAGCATCTCCTCCACACCAACCCAGCTCTGCCCCAAAGAACAGCAGAGACGAGTAGACCATTTATCCCTGAGCAGGTAGCTCAAGAAAAGTACCATCTACTCAGCCTTCAAAGGCTCCTCTGTCTGCTTAAATCTTCTCCATTCTTCAGGCAAGAACTCACCAATGCAGGTTCTTGCAGGCACTGAGTCCAGTGTGATCCAAAAAGAAACCCAGGACAACATGACAAGCAGAGTGGAGGGCACATAGGTCTCCAGTATGAAGTAAAGGACATTTCTTCTCAGTTCAAACTGTAATATCAGTCGTGGGTAACTGCCTGTTTATGAAAGGAAGAGACTTGGTGAATGTGAGGTTTCCAAGGAGCCCCGAAGTAAAACGAGAACAGCCCAGCACCAGTACCAGCTGATGGAGCTCAGCAGAGCCTATGCAGGTAACACACCTGACACAGGAGGACACACACAGCACTGAAAGACAAAGAGGCATCTGAACAACCCCATCTGAACAGCAGATGCCTTGCAAAGGGTTCCTGCCCCTGAGCATGACAGGAATGTTACAGCAGGGCCTCAGCGCCGAGCAGAGCAGGGCTGATAATCTCACCTGCTCTCTCACACTCAGCACAGCACCTTTCCCAACACCTGCTCTGAAGGGCACTGCCAGGTTCAGCCTTACCTGATGGCTGAAAAACAGACAAAACATTGTCTTTTGATGTCAGCAGGCTCTGGCTCACATCCCAAAGCACCCCTGTGCCTTACCATCACAGAGAATCAGACCCCCATTTTCATTAGTGATTTGTGATGTTTGATAATGGTATATTTTTGAGCTCTCCATCTTTTAAAAAACAATTTGTTGTAAATACTGACATAAGGGTTCTGAGGCTGGATCAGTTGTGTTTTCAGGATCTATTTCTGTTCTATAAACAACAATTCCCTTTGAAGTGTAGAAACAAAGTCCATGTTGTTCATGGCTGTGTATGCAACAAAACAACAAAACACTGTTATTTTTAAAACCTTGTCATTCTAAGGAAGTCTTGCCCCCTTTCATACTATCTGTAATTGGAGAAAAGAGTATTTTACACTGATAATGAAAAAGACATTGAATTCTGATCTACAAAAATATGTTATTCCATCGTGATAGAATTGTAATTTACAAACAAATGTATATTTTAAACATTAATTTTACTCCTAGTTACTGTAAACATTGCTTTTCACAGTACCTCTACACTGCACACCTGGATTGAAGGGATAGAGTTTCTTCAGGTATGTGTGGAGGAAAATAGGAAGAAGGAAAAAAAAATTAAAGTCCATCAAATGAATACAGTATGTTTTAAACTTCCATCTTTCTGTGGATTTCCATCTTACAGAATATCCTGACTGCAACTAATAGGATGACACCACCTTTCTGTTCATCTCTTTGTGTGAGATTAAGATCTCCTAAAGGCTTTACTGGTTCAGGACTGAGTCAAACGATCTTGGCCCACAGAAGGAGAGGAGATGGGATGGGGAACACCCAAGAGCTTTCTCTGCTTTTTGCTCTCCCAGATTTACCTGTCTCCTGCTGTGACTTGGAGACCAGGGTGTGGTAGCGCTCCACTGTGTACTGGGAGAGCCGCAGCTTCTCCATGCCGTGCACGGAGTTGTTTCCCCTCAGCCAGGTGAAGGTGACATCGTTCTCATCGTAGCCCCCTGAGGAGAACACAGACACTGTGTGACTGCTGTGGCCAGGAAGAGCCCAGTTGTGCCCTGCTCTGCCTCCTGCGGGGAGCAGAACCCCGATCCTGGCACTGCAGACTGGACAGAGGCCCCTGAGCTGTGTCTGACCACGCGGGGACATCGGCTGCACTTCCTTCACTGCCCTTGGTCTGCTGCTCCAGATGTGGACAGGAACACACACCTTTGGGAATGACACACAACGTGCAAGGCTGCTGAGCGCCTGCTGCAGTTGTTTACATGGGGTATTCATGTTTTCAAAGATAATCCATTGCTGTCATACACAGCTTGATTACATACAATGGGATATTAGTACTGCCATGGTTAACCCTCAAACACAGACTCTCTCTGGTGTCTGAGAGGAGAGCAGGAGAAACACAGTGGTAAAGAAAGAGAATTCGGATCTCACTGAGCCCCTTACCACAGAGCAGAAGCACATTTCACTGAGTCATCTATTCCAGTGCTTCAAAACATCAGAAAATGCATTTTCAGTTAGTCAGGAGCTTATGGCTGAGACTGCTATGTGGTTATGAACTAGGCTTCTCTGACTGGGTACACATTGTCCAGGAAACCTGGTCATAAAAACAACCTTTTCTACACATCATTCCTCATATCCTCAAAGGCATTAAGTTACTGAGGACAAATAAATGCACACAACATTTGGTAACACCAAATTCCTGCCTCAAAGCAGTGGGACTCCATATATGCCATCTGAGTGTGTACCTCCAGGGATGACATAAACTCATGTTAGACTGAGGGATACTTCAGTCTGAGGGGTAAAACTTGTACTGAGTTGCCAGCCTGCCATTCCCTTCAAAAATCTGACTTAATTTAGGAAACAAGTCCATCAGTTTCACTGATTTAATTCTTTTATTAAGAGCCCTTCTTTGAGACCATGAGTAGGGACGCTGTGATTCTGATAACAAACCATTTGTCCTGGTAGAAGGAATCAGATGAAGTTGCAGCTCTATTTACATCTAATTGTGTTTTCTTATTAGACACAAATTACCAGAGCTTGGGCGTGATGAACTCCTAAATTAGGTGTCCAGAGCATGAATCCCTGAGCAGAATCCTAAGGATGTGACTTTTCAAAGTTCCTAAGTGGTTTTATAAATCGTGGTTAATCAGGAAAATTTTATAAGTGATAGATTGTTGTTAATTCATCTGGCATATATTTAAATAGCATTATTTCTGGGCACTTATCCTAATGAAATCTCCAGTGGGCAATATGTATGTAATTTCATTGGAATTATACAGCAACTGAGCATGATGTAGGACCCAATCAGTTTTAAGCCAGGCCTAAACATGCTCTACTTTAGCAGAAGAGGCCAATCATTATTATTTCAGGAGCTATTCTTTGTAATAACATTAACCATGGTGAACTAATATGATTTTAATGTGAAAATAATATGTTCTTCCCTAGGTGCTTCATGCTGCAACCCCAGAAGTTAAAAATCTGGTCTTTTCCATGCTGAGATGGTGGAAGTTTGGTTTTGTGTCATGCAGCAGGAGCTGCATACCCATCACAGGTCTGGAGCAGCAGCACTGCACCGGCTGAGCTTTGGGACAGCAACCCTGCAGTGCCCCACATTGCCTTGGAGTCTTTCTCAGCCAGCACTGCCTTAGGTGAGTTTTTAATCTAACTGAGAGCAGAACTCACTGATAATTCCTCTTCTTGAGACTTCTCAGTCTGACACTCTTCCTATTGATAAGGGTCCCATTCTCTGTATCCCCTCCCCAATGGGAGGGCAGGTATCACAAACCTGGGTTTGGCCCTGATTTCAGCTCATGAGTTTGAGAGCCACATTCAACTCTAATTCTAGTGAGAACCACCCTTCCCCATGTCCTTTTGGCAGTGGGGATTTGGGGGCTGCAACAGGTATTAGCTACTTAAAGATGTGAGAGTTGTTCCTTCTTGCACTCTATCACAGGCACTTACCTCACAAGTTAGTTTTGAAGAAGCTGTGTGTTCAAAAGAATCTGAATTTTGAAAACCACCCAACATTACTTCATCCTTTCTGTACGAGATTTAATTATCTACACTTTAATAAATACTCTTTATTACCACTTTTTTTGCATAAATTGCACAGTGACGGGAATTTTCTGGGCTGTGGATTGCAACAAAAACGCTTGAAGAATGATGACACAGAAGTTGTTTTCTTTTGGACATTATAATTTGCAGGAATAAAAATCTACTCCAGAAAGCCACGGTGCTTAATCCAAATATTCAAGATGTGTAGTTACTTATGAATAAAAAAATTTAGAGTTTTCTAGAACATAATACTTACAGCTTTCTAGCTGCAGTCGGCATGTTTGGGTGTCCATAGGGTATTTTGACAGGTCCATGTTACAGGCAACAGTAGTAGTGATTCTGTCGGGAGAGAAAGAACTCTGAAAATTGCAATAAAAGCATGTTTTACACAGCAAATGGGATGACAAAGCTCTGCTCTGTCAGTTAGATTATTTGGACCTATGATAAGAATTAACTGCGAACCCTCAAGAACAATCGCTCTCTGCAGCCACCTCAATGAAAATGCAGCCCAAGGAGGAATTTTGCTTTGATCTGGTGGGATACAGAGTGCAGAGTCACATTTTTTTCCCCATTGCTACAATTTGCTCATCTTAAGGAGTCAGCACTTGCGACTTGAGGTGCAGTGACTAACTGCACACGTACTCTGGCTTTCTCTGATGTGGAGGTAGGTGAGTTTTGCTCTGCAGCTGAGGTAACTGGGACTCACTTAATGCAAGCTAAGGAGAGCACTGTAGGAATTGCTAACTCAAGTGCTGGGCGCCTTCCTGCAGTTCATGGAAAAATACACTTCTTGGTAAAAAAACAGAAGTCATCACTGGATAAGCAAATGGTTTCCCACTATCAGTTGAACTTTTACTTTGTGATGTCCTCCTTCCATTCCTCCCATGCCCCCATCTGGCTGGATTTTTCCTCGGTGACACCTAAACTCATGAGCTTTCTGAGCAGGCCTCAGGATACAGCATATACCGTGATGGGAGATCCTAATCCTTGACTGGCATTCCTGGAAGCAAGAGCAGGGCTTCAGCAGACATCAGCAGAGAATGCTCACAGCTGACTCGTTGACCCCAAACTCATGACCTGTGACAGCTGGTACCTGCTCCTGTCCAGGGTAGTTCTGGAAATCTATTCTGAGCCAGCAGCAGCAAAGCTGGAGGTCTCTGTACCTTAAGGCATACAAGACAGTGCCATTAGAGAACAGCCTGACGAGGCGGTTGCCCACAGTGACGTCGTGCAGGAAAGACCTTTTTGACTCCACAATGTAGGTGTCTGGCACCCAGAGCAACTCCACCAGGCGAGCATCCAGCGTGAAGCTCTTGTTGCCATGGAAGACCAGCCGAGGGTCTGTCCAGCGCTGCCGCAGGGAGATGGTGGCTGTGTAATCCTGCAGAACAGAGCAGAGCCTGGGGACGTGTGTCCAGGCAGCTGCACGGCACAGCTGGGGCACACCACGTGTGTGACAAGGGACAGAACACATCCTTATTCAACCTATCACAGCCAGGCTTCAAGCTTAAAGCTTCACTTTTGTCACAGTTTTCAGTTTTGTTCACTCTGTAATATTTCTAATACATTTCCACTCTAATGGAGTTTGAGGACTAAAGATTATAATTACAGCACTTTATGTTTTTAATGGGCAGTTTTTATACCTGATGCTTTTGTGCCCATTTTGCAGAGAACAGATAGGAAGCATACACTTGAGGCCACCCCACAAGCCATTGACATTATAGACCACATGTACTATAAATCTGGTCATCAAGGAGGCATTGGCACTTTGGGGAAAAAAGGTAAGTGAATCCAACCTGTTATGTCAGGGACATCTTAAAAAAAACCCCAAACAAGTCAAAAAAGAAAAGTTGTGCCTTCTATTTTAATAGGAATTTTGAATCTAAGAACACTGGGATTAACTTGAGTTTGGCCTGCCCCCAAGCAGCACCACTTGGCTCTGAAGCTGATCCTTTGCTGAGCCTTCTGGACACCACAGGCACTGCTGGACTATTCAACTTCCTTCTCACAAGGGATGCCACACAGGACTGATATTTTCTATTTCCATGGGGTCTGATTTCCAGAAGGTGGTGAGTTTTTGACCAGTAGGACTTTTGGAACCACTTCTTTTTTCTTGTAAGCCCACATTACTATGGCATCTACACAGTTGTCTTAGGGTGACGTTATGATGCTTGTATTCCTAATCGTCTGCTCTGTTTATGCTGGATATTAAGTTCTGCACATTTAAGACTGCTTCTGAAAGTGAAGCGGGGGAAAAGAAGTGTGCAGTTTGTTTTCAGAAACTGCACTTGCTCCCCCACACTCCTTCTCACAGACTGTGTTGTCTGCAGCACAGACAGACAGTGGGACAGAGCTCTCCTTTGCTTTTAGTTAGTTTTTAGCTAGCAGAGGCAGAGAAGTTCCCCAAACTGTGGGGTTTTTTTCTTTTTCTCGGAACTGTTTGAACCTGCTCTAGACTGAAAACCCAGAAAAACACCAGGAGCTCATGCCTGTGGCCCACCGGGTCCGGGACATGGCATTCCAGCATGGGAGGGACAGATAACAGACTGAGTGAGCCAAGCCACAGCCCATGAAAAGGACTTTCTGAATTCACCATCTCTTCAGAACAGCAAGAGGTTTTATTGTTTAATATTATTTATTTTTTATGCTTGTGTATACTTTGCTTGTTAAATAACCAGGTTTTTACACTTATCTCCAAGGGAATATTTTCATGAACCAGTTGGGGGAGGGGCCACTTGAATCTGCTTTCTAGAGGAACCCCTTTGGGAGTTTCCTCCCAAATTTGCCCTAAACCAGGACAATAGTCTGCAGTCATAAATGAGCTCTGTTTTCATCCCACTGCTGAAAGTGGTCAACAGCCCCCAACAGCAAAGCAGTTTCAAAATGACCATTTCTGTGCTGGACACACAGGAATACATGTGAAGTCTCTCAGGCATATCTCAATCTTATCTTGTAAAATAAAAGTTTTTTTTCACTTACCATGTCACTCTCAGATATACTAGAAATACTTGCAATGTCCAGACTCATTGCAATTTGTACAGGTTCTCCTGCAGAGGGAATGAAATGCTTCAGCAGAGAGAAGGGAAGTAAAGCCACTCAGGATGCTGTGCAGGGTGGGCACTGTCCTCAGCCTCACTCACTGTCACTAAAACTGCAGAGGCCTAGAGGGTCAGACACAGTTTCAGACCATTAGGCTCACAAATTCTATGATCTGAAATGCAGTTGTCACTGTTAGGGAGGTGGAGTTCTGTGTTTGGTGGTGGTAGCAGAGGGCAAATACCCATTAACACTGGCTGCAGAGCTCAGCAGTTTAGATCAGCAGCATTTCAGTGGCATTTGCCATTGGACAGGCAGCCAGGGCCACTTTGTCCCTTGATCCCAGCCCACACCGGGCACGGAGCGGCCAGGCCAGGAACCTCTGCACAGAGCACTTCCCACAGCTCAGGGAGTGCTGGGCAGCCCCGGCTCCTGGCGAGGAGCCACCGAGAGGAGAGAAGGTCCCTGGTTCCCGAGAACAGGCGTTCCTGAAATGCGGAGGAGCAGCGGCCTCGGCCCGGCTCAGCTCCCGCCCGAGAGAGCCGCGAACCGAGAACCGCGAGCGCCGGGAGCCACCGCGAGAGGGCAGCACCGCCCGGGACACGGGGACGGGGGACATGGGGACAGGGGGACGGGGGGACGGGGGGACACAGGGACAGGGGGACATGGGGGCACGGGGACAAAGGGGGAAGGGGAACATGGGGATACGGGGACAGGGGGACACGGGGACACGGGGACGGGGGACATGGGGACAGGGGGACGGGGGGACGGGGGGACACAGGGACAGGGGGACATGGGGGCACGGGGACAAAGGGGGAAGGGGAACATGGGGATACGGGGACAGGGGGACACGGGGACACGGGGACGGGGGACATGGGGACAGGGGGACGGGGGGACGGGGGGACACAGGGACAGGGGGACATGGGGGCACGGGGACAAAGGGGGAAGGGGAACATGGGGATACGGGGACAGGAGGACACAGAGACAAAGGGACAAAGGGACAAAGGGACACTGGGACACAGAGTCACGGGCACAAAAGGACACAGGGACACCGGGCACATGGGGACATGGGCACAAAGGGACACTGGTACTGGGACACAGGGACACAGAGACACGGGGACAAAGGGAGACACGAGGACAAGGGGACACAGGGACACAGAGACACGGGGACCCCACGGGCCGGGCTCCGCCGATGCCGGGGGAGCGCCGAGCTCCGAGCGCAGCTCGACCCTTTCCAGCACAGCCCTCTGTGCCTGCGTGACAACAGAGCGGGGCCTTTCCTGCTGCAGCTGCTGGAATTGCTGCTCGTCACATGAATCACAGTGAGGAACGACCAAAGCACACGATTTCTGAAACTCTTTCCAGGTGGTTTTGGCTTTGATTGTTTGTTTTAACGGGTTCATAAATTTATTTCATTTGCAGAAGATGTGTATTTTTGAAAGCAGCTGTTGTTCACGTCTCTGTCTATCGAGACTCAAACCCACTGCATTTACTGACCACAGGACACAACTGTGAGGACTCGGCCTCCAGGGGAGGTCACACGAGAGTCCTGGCTGGTTTTGTTTAACATTTGCTGCAGATGCAGTGGATCTCTGTTCTGTTATAGAGAAGCATCTGCTCACTGGTGTCACAGGATTTAGAGGAGCTTTTCTAATCCTGCATCAGGTCAGCCATTCTAGGCAGAGCAAGATGGTAAATTCTGTATTGTCTCAGACATTTATTAACATGGCCAGAAAAAGGAAGCAGCTCAGAGCTGCCAGTAGCAGCAGGTCAGTCTACAATGGGAAATATCCATGGCCTTGTGAAAGCTGATAGGAAATTTTTCTGTCAAGCGGGGTTTCATTAATAGTTCAGGCACAAAATCAAAATTAATAGAAATAAAAATGGTCATTGCTGTTTCTAAAACTTTCAATGATACTTTTTAGGTTCTGAATGTCATTCTGAGAAACCTGTTCCTCTGTGTGATGACAGCACTAACCTGGAAGGTGGGAGACCTGACACCCAAATTGCTCAATAGCCTCAGGTAACTTCCTAAATTCCTGCCTGCTCCCAACTCCCCAGAGTCTCACTAGGGTTTGAAACAGATTTGTGTCGCAGTGTGAGGTGAAAGCATGTGTCAAAAGTCAATAATCAAGGCAAGAAGAATGGCTTTGTTCCTCTAGAGCTGCATAAATAGCTATAATAGCTGTACGTGACCAAAAGTAAAGCAGAAAATCACAAGGGTCAGGCTCTAAACAAAACCTTGTACAGTTAGAGCAGAATTTAGTTATATAGTCAAGTCTTCCATAGAGATGTTAAAGTTTATAAATTCCCTGTTCTTCACCTCACAGCTGGACCTGATCCCAAGCCCCATACATATGTGCACCAAGACAGTAGTGGTTGCAGAGAAAGGAGGGCAGCCTGGGACACCAATTTAAAAGAAACACAACCTTTGAAACTGCAGCAAGGTTAAAGCCTGCTCTCCCCTCCACATGAGCATTACAGACCGATTTTAAATGCTCTCTTGTGAGGAGCCAACATACCACCAAAGTAGGGCCGGAGGTATTTGTTGTACCCCATGGTGAGGTTCTCAAATCCAGGGAGGGACGCTGTGCCCCTGCCATGCAAGCTGGATCCATGACCCAGAGAGCTCCTGGGGACACAAACACCAACTGTTACATGCTGGGCTGGGCACATCTGGTGTGCAGCTGCAGCTGCTTCCAGCTTGTGCTCAAACAAACAAACAGTATAAAATAGTTATTAAAACCAAGTAGGCAATTGAAATCACAAGCATTTGCTCACATTGCTGTCCTGGCTGAATAATTAGCACCTTCAAGAGGTGGGAAAATGGCAAATTGCCTCAGCTGATAGCTACAGGTTGCACACACAGTATCTTAAGAATGTTCTGTTCAAACAGAAAAATCAAGCAAGATCTGTAGATCACAAGCCTGAGAAATACATCCCAATCTCCCCTTCCCACTCCTTCTTGTAGAGTCTACTTAAGGAATATTATTTTCTTTTTTCCTCCCATTTATGACAACCTGAGACAAATCTTACAGCCCAACAGCTCCTCCTCTCTAATCTCTAGTCCCCTAAATAAGCTTCATCCTCATAACATGTGAGTGTCAGCTTCTACAGCTGCTGTCAGGAATAATACTGGAGGGGAAAGGTGGAGGACTGTACACTTCACAGACACCCCCTCAGCTCTGTGGGCAGTGCTGCTCCAGCTGCTGGGTATACTGAGGGTCCAACTCTAGATTACAATGTCAACATTTACATGTTGTGGCTGGTCATTGAAGGCAGAAGCTGTGTTATGAGGCTGACAGATCTGTACCCTCACACAGACAGAGGGAGGGAGAGGGTTTGGAATGTAAAAAGTGAGTGTTAAGGTGCAGGGTGGCACTGCCTCACCTGAGAAAAGTGTAACCGAGTGAAAGGTTAGGAGTTTGTTCTTGCTTTGGGCAGGAGGAGGTGGGAGGCAGAGCCTTTGCTGCTCCCAGTGCCAGGACCCTGTTCTGGGCAGGAAGCAGCCATGGAGTTACTCACAGCTCTCACCAAGGGTTTTTCTTCTGTTTCCTTCACAGCTGTGTTAATAGGGCCTTGGAGCTGCAGGATTTAGACTAAGCAGGACCTTACAGCAGAATAAGGTTTTACACAGTATGTATGTAAATACTTCAACCAGTTTGGGACTTGTACTACCAAGGATGGTAATAACAGAGCTGGGAACCTTGTGGGAGGCATTTCTGGTAAAAACCTACAACCTGTGCTGGTTCTGAACAGGAAATCAGGGGTTGCACTGTTAATGGACATCATGTGGTTTAGGGACCTATGAAGATTTCTCTCTCCTATACCACATCCCTGACTGCACCCTGCCACCTTTGGGTGGGCTGGATAACTAGAAGCATAGTTTCCTTTTGACCCACATTATTTATGTGAAACATCATTCAAATGTTCCCTTTAAAACAAAACAAAACAAACTCTACACTTACCTTTGGGTTGGAAGAAAAAGACACAGACCAAAGAAGGAAAAATATCTGCAGAACATGTCTGGAGATTGTTTCTGTATTTGCACTGCTTGTCTGTAAAGAAGAAAAGAAAGACAAAGTCTTGTGGTTTAAGAAAAATTATTTTAATTTTTTTAAGGGAAGGAGACAGGGAGAAGAAATGCTGCACAGTCAGAACCATGACAGATTGATGTTTAACATACCTGATACGCAGGGGCTCCTGCCCTTTTCCCTGACTAGTATCATTTTTCAGCATGTTCTATCACTTACCACATAAAAAGCCCTGGTGACAACTCAGGTCTTGAAGTTCTCGACAAATTCTAGCTCCTCTCCTCTCAGTATGGGATGGCAATAGCTGCTATTGAGAATGGCACCACAGGAACGGATTGACTAAATAGGAAAATGTGTGGGTAGCTCCCAGAGCAGTCAGACTCTGAAGCCAAGAGAGATCCTGCCCACAGATGGCAGTTTCAGCCTCTTTTAGTCGCAGGCTCCCCTGCCCAGCCTCACAGAAGTGCTGTAACTCTGTGCTCCATTGATTGTATGTGGGATAAACCCCTGCTATTAACAGCAAAGCTGGCAAGCCACTCAGCATGCAGCAGAGCATGAGGTCATTGCACTTCAAAGGGGTTTCGTTGGCTTTTCTGGGAGTGGAACCAAGTTTGGCTGCTGGCCCAAGACTCCTCGGGCTTGTGCTGGCCTTGGAGCAGGTGCCACAGCGGCAGCTCTGAGCTGTGCTCTGCTCTACTCTGGTCTCCAGCTTCCTGCTGGAAGTGCTGCTCCAGTCACACACCTTCTTTTCAGACCTAGCACCTCTCTCATCACACATGGCATTTAGAGCCTCAGCTTCCAATGTGGCTGCACCATAATAACCTGAACATCATGAGTTTTCTGCTTGGGTTAGATCCTTCCTGTAGAGCCCAGAGGACACTCTGCCTCCTCAGCCAGATGCACAGCTCTGGTGCTGTGCCATGGGACAAGCAGAGCACCAGGAAATAACAACTTTGCCCACACTGAGCCAGTAAAATACCTGAACATTCAAGTACTGTGAATGCAAGGCATCCCACTGGAGAAAGGATGGAGTTTTTTCAAAACACAATATGCTCTAATACCAGTCCCACATCTGAATTTCCAACAAGGCTTTGCTCTTCTAGCCCATTCTCTGAAATTGTACTCAGATGTTTCTAGATGCTTTCAAGGGCTCCTCAGTATAATATGAGGATGCAGGACCAGAGACAGAATCATTTACCCACTCACAGCAATATTAGACCACAATTTTTATTGAAAAGAAGGAAGACTGATCCAGGTTGTTGAAAAAACTTGTAGAAATAAGTTAATTTTACAAATCAGATTTCAGTTAAAGTATGAGACTTCATGAACTTCAGCTGAGGAACCTCTCATGAGCATCACCAATGAATATCCCATGTTTTGCACAGGATGACCGTAAAGACAGTAAATATAGAAGATTGGGAGGCAGTGAAATGGAAATCTATAAGTACTCCTGGGCAGGAGAAAGATGACACCAGTGCCCAGAGCTGAATATAACCGCAGTATTTCTTCACTGCTCAGTGTGTCAGTTAATACAACAGCAATTCTGCTGTCATAGGGCAGGAGCTTTCATCAGAGATTACCAGTAGTGGGAAGAAATTGTAATAAGGTTGTGTATTTCTGTTTGTCTGTCCAGCAAAGGGTTTAATCTTCACAGAAAAATGTAGCCTTAAACACTGTTTGGTTACCAAGGGCATAGTCAATACACCAAGAGGCTACAGCAAACACATGGCCACAAAATCCTCAGTGAACACGTGGGAATTCTTCTTCCAAGCTTCCAGGTAACAGGTAAATGTCAAATAAACGGTGCAGTTCCCCTGGTAATTCAGGATTACTCTCCTTGGTCCTCTGTGATGTCCATGGCAAAGGGAACTGGTTTCCCCTGCAGCCCGTGCTGGCAGGCACAGCCGGGGGAGCTCAGCGCTCCATCCCTGCCCCGGGCCGCCCCTGCCGGGGAGCAGCAGCAGGGACGCAAGGAGTGATGGACAGGATCACTTTATTGTGTCTGTGCTCTGGCTGAGCACCTGCCTCGGCAGCACCTGCCCAGGACAGGAGCCAGCAGGGCTGAAGGGAGCGAGGTGTAAGGAGCTGCAAGTGACGCATTAATTGAAGGCTTGACAATCCACTGACAGAAGCATGCAAAGAAAATATAGGAGATGGGGCCTCGAGGAGCACAGTTCAGACACAATCATTCATCTTACACATCTGTTAGTCTGCGTTTCTGCAGGGCAGTGAAACATTCCTCACTGCAGGAAGTTTTGGGGGAAAACCAGCCACATACCCTCCTGAGCACCTCCACAGCCCACATTTACCCAACACATTTATTTTGCTCTTGCAGGCAGCACAGTAAAAGCTGCACTGCAGCTGCACGTTCTTCTATGCCAACATTCAGTTTTCCTCAATAAATACTCAGTATCTACAATAGGCACAAAGGTATTTCATCTGGATTAGTTTCCACATTACCTTGTTTTTAAAGGCCGTTCAGCACCATATTTCTTAGTGCAATATGGAATTTAATACAGTAGTAAAACAACCAAGAATTTTTAAAAATTCAGAACAGTTCTCATTTTAAATCACTCAAGAAATAGCATAAATGTTCCCCACTTCTGAGACCAGATAAATTAAGGTACACAGAGGTCAAGTTATTTCTCGTGAGTGTCATCAGTAAGACTATCTGACAAGATGAACGAGCCTCCTGCAGAACGCGTACCAGCAGCTCCTCGCTCAGATCGCACGGGGCTCACTCACAGCTCTCAGAAACGCTGACAGCAGCAGCACTGGCAGCCACACGAAGGCACTGCAGCGTTCCCCCTGCTGCTGTCTGAGCTCGGCACTGCAGAGCAGCCGCAGCAGCACCCTCCAGATGTGCACTGCCTTATTTCCCTCCGCATTCTCCACATTCCATTCGGACCCACTGCCCCAGACACTGGGCCCTCCCTGCCGGGGCGTGGGGTTTGACCGGGGGGCAGGCATTGGTCTGCCAAGTACCAGCTTTTTTTTAGCTAATCCTTCACACATTGACCATCAATAACTGCTAACCTACTTCCTAAAAGACACAGATCAATTGACATAATATTATAACTCCTTTAAATATTAATGCCCTAACAGGGAGACAATTGCACTGGGCCTAGGGACTCCTCCACTATTAGAAATTATGCCCCAGCATTAAATAAATTAACTCAATAAGTGTCTTACCATGAATACAAATTCCTGCTTAGGGCTTGCAGATAAAATTATTTAGGGCTGTTCTTTGAGGAAAGATGAGGTGTTTAAACTTGCAAAAGAGCAAGAGCGGCTATATTCATTAGTCTTTTGTTTCAAATGAACTGCTTTGTTTTAAACTCAAGGCATCCCTTTTAGAAGGGAGGAGGAAGAATCTGGAAAATTGTTACATTTCTTCCTCTGGGCTGCACAGTTTCAGTCCTGCAAAGATGCAGATGTCTGCTCCAAACTCCAAAGGCAGCTTAGGGCCAGGCCAGCTCTGCCCCAGTGGTGCCCAGTGCCATCAGCATCGCACCCCTGCAGCACAGAGCACCTGCAGGACACAAGGAGGGGTCCTGGCTGCTGGCACTGGCCAGCAATCTGTGCTGCTGCCTTGCTCCCGTGGGTTCTGGCAGGAGGTGGGCAAGGCCATCAGCTCTGAGAAACTTCGTCTGGATCCCCGAGGCTGGAGGGAGCTATTCGCCTTGCCCCGAGGGAGGTTGACTTTTATCTCAAAAGTGGATGCAATGTTTCTGGTTTTACTTTTCAGTTTGTACATACAAACAGTTCAGAACTGCAAGGTACACATGAAGGACACAATTCAGGATTAAAAAAAGAGCTACACTGATTCCACTTGACTGAAACAGAAAGGTTTGTTGAAGAGACCATAGATTCAACTTATTTCTTTTGCTATAGATAGAGGAAAATTCGAATGAAAGCAGCACACAGAGACCCTTAAACACAGAGAATTTTATAAATGGCTTAAGGAGCTTTCCTTGGCAGCAGCCTCCTCCTTCTCCATGCCTTCTCTTTGCTGCACTGGCTTTGCATAGGTACTTGTTGCATGCCCAAGAGATGTATCAGTGAGCCGCTGAGCTGTTGTGACACAAA
>NW_005054494.1:295400-299420 GCF_000277835.1 Geospiza fortis | reverse complement strand
TTTACCTACAGCATCTGAATCCCCTTCTGAGCTCCCTGAGGGCTGGGAGAAATTTAATACAAGTCTCAAAAGTGAGAAACTGACACAAAAAGAGAGTGTGGACAGGGAGAAGGGGTGCAGTCTGCTTGGGAAAGGGGGTGACACAAGCAGTGGCAAGAGTAGTTCTCTCTCTCCCCTCCTTACTGGCCCCCACATCCCCAGGACTGAGAACCCATTGTGGTGCCTGAGGTACCATGGCAACTTCAGGCACCCCCGAGCACCTGTGGGGACCGTTTCCCAAATCCTGGGTCAGCACTCCCAGCTGCCTCAGTTTCCCCACAGGCCTCACATTTACAGACACCACCAACCCCAAGCTGGCCTCACTGCCCAGTGGCCAATGCTCACCCCTGGACAGCCCACACAGACACCATCAGCCACTAGCACAGGGCCATCACGTTTAGGGCCACGCAGCTCTACAGCTCGAGCTGTGGGAAGATGTATCTGTGCTAAGGTGTACTAAGAATGAGTGTCAAAGCAATCTGCAGAATGTGAGGTGAGAGCAGTGACCTGCCAGCCCTGAGCAGCAGGTTGCAGCCCCGTGGGAGGGCGGCAGCAGTGCTCACCCCGTGCCAGCCCTGCTGCCACCCCCCTGTCCCAGCACCTCGCGGTCCCCGCTCCGTCTCCGAGCGCTGCAGCCGGGGCTGATCCTCGCTGGGGCCAGGGATCCTGGGGAGATGATTCCTTAATAGGCTGCTCTGTGTGCTAGCACAGGGCCACGGAGGGAGGAATACCTTATCAGCCCTGATCGGGCTTTACAGCCTGCTTGCTGCTTTGGTTCCACCTCCCAAGAGCAGAATTAATTGCTGGGCTAGAAAATGCCAATAAATCAATCAGTTCATAGCACATTTATTTTCTGTAGCTCTGCACTGGGCTCCTGGCAGCTTCAAACAGAAGCAAGACCCACTCGTGCTACAGGGAGAAGTGAGGGTGAGGCTCTTGCCAAAGACTACCTGCAGAAAGGAGCACAGGCAGGGCAAGGTGGGGGCTCAGCACCAGCAGTGACCTGGAGCCAAATGCCATCCCAGCAGCAGTACTGTCCCACTTCAGGCTTTAAGGTGACTGCCAAGCCAGACCATTGCATAACTTATCTTTCTAGATTTTCCAAAATAAATGCCTGAAAGACAGGCTAGAAAGAGGAGGGAGAAAACTGACATTCTGTGAAAAGAAATGCTGTTTTATACTCTAGACTTATTTACATTCAACTCTGTAACTTGACAACGGTGTCTACAGCAACAGAGAAAATAAACCACTCAGTCATTACCCATTTGCTTTTTTTGGGTGAAATGATACAGCAAACACAGACCTCAAAGCAGACTCGGACTGCACAGGAACCACTTTTAGTCAGTGCTTTCCCACCCGCGGCCCTGCTCCCAGGCTGCAGTACTGCTCAGCTATCCCCATTGGCTGAGGCCTTTGCCAAGGAACACGTAAATCCAGGTAGTGACCCTTCCCTTCCCGACACACCAATGCCCTCAATGGCCAGCCCCATCCCACATCATCTCTGCTCCTTCCTCCTGCTCTGTAAAAGGGACTTTGATGCAGCAGGTTCCGACCACAACTCAAGCCCCACAGCTATGGGAGATGCCATTAGTGGGGCTGTATTTTGTCCTGTTATTTACATTATAGATCCAGCACCGCAATTTTTTCTCCCACAATTTAAAACCACAAAGGCAGCCCTGTCCCTGTGCCTCAAGTGCCAGTCTCACTGCTCATGGAAGGGCAGAGTGGGGGCCAGGCTGTCCCGCACAGGGGCAGGCCCGCGCCCCGCCACTGCCCAGGGCGAGGCTGCTCCCGCTGGGAAATGCCCTGCAGGTTCCAGCTGCTCTTTGAGAAACTCACGGTGCTCGCAGCAAATGCTCTCTCACCAAACCTGCTGTGTTCTGAACAGGGCCCATGGGCCAGTGATGCTCATACCAGAACTACATTTCAAGTAAGAGCAAAAGTTCTGGACTGATACCAGGCTTGTTTTTTTCCAGTCTGTAACCCCATTTAATTATTTCCATTATGACATTGCCTATGACAACCTGAAAACATTTTATCTGTGTGCACATCAGCACCCAATGTTCATGACTTTAACTCCACTTTAAAGACAAACAACACAGTTTAAATGTAAAAGAAGGTTGGTGTAACCTCTTGTCAGATACAGGAATGAGTTTGGGAACTGACAATTAATTGGATACACAGTTTAAAGTGCTCGACGTTCCGTTATTATGTCAGATAAATGCACAATTATGGTTTTATCTTTGGCCAAAGCTCTTACCTGATATGACATAATTCCTTTTTGCTCCCTAACTTGTTAAATAAATATTTAATCCATACAAATGACTTTGGCTGTCAAAAGCTGAGCAGATATTATAACTACACAAGATTAGGATTTATTTGAAACAGTTGTGTACCTTTATATTAATAGGATGAAATACATTACAGACAACAAAACAGATCAAGATGTACTCATCAAATGAGCTGCAGTAAGTACTAGCTTCTGGTTTTCATGTTCAACAGAGAGAAAGTTACCTCTACTGATAGTGCCTGGTATTTGGAACTGTTCTGAACACCATAAACATAAAAAAAATCTTAATTAAAAGGCTTTCTTTTAGTTTAACTTTCCCCCCAAAGGACCTAGGCCTATATTGTTCTGACAAGAGAGGGGTGAGGAATATTTTTAAGGAAAAAAATCCCAAAACACTTTAAATGAATCCATTATTGCTTTATGCTGCTCTGCAAATGAGATGGCACTGACCAGTGGGATGCATGCCAGGGCACAGCAGCATCTCCACTGAACAGCCACAGTGCCTCGGGAGGTGAGGATGCAGCAGGGACCCCCACAGCTCTCCGCATCTCTCCAAGCACTGCAGCAATATACCCAATTCAAAATCTTTTGGGTCCTCATTTTGTCCTGAACAGTCACAGGGAGCAGACACAGACACATCCCAGTGTTTTGCTGTTGAGGTAAGTGGATGTTGATTATAGGACAACACTTCCTATTATTATTTTCACTATTTGAGAATAACAATTCTTGCTGAGGAGCTCTGGCCAGTGGAAGACTGTGGCTTCATGTTATTCATGTGGCATATGTATGCTCCCAGCAGAGTAGTGAAAGAGCAGATAAATGTCTCACCTGAAGCTCTCGTCCTCTGCTGTTACAGGTGAGCAGGGGTCCCTTGGCTCTTCCCCAGGAGCTCCAGCATGGCAGGTGTGGGAGCAGCTCCTTGGCAGAGCACAGGCACGGGTTTGTCAGCTGCCAGGTGTGTGTGCTATCTCCACTGGCAAGGACCTCTTCGAATACTTACCCAAAGAGCTCTTCAGAATTTCCAAAATTAATGTCCAAGGAGCAAACCTTTCCTGCTTTTGGGTGAAACAAAATGAGGTGGAAAAATCACCGAGGTTCACATGGGTTTATCTTTCTAAACTTATCAAACAGTGCTGCTAGGTTTGCCAGAAGGAAGACAGCTCTCATTACTTAGAATGGGTTGAGGCTTGGTAGTCTTAAAAATGTCTCAGCAAAAGACAATGCAGTACAGAAACATATTTTGTGTTTAAAAATAGTCTCAACGATTGTTAAGAGATTTAGCAATGGTTTTTTTCCTGTATCAGCAAATGGAGCTGTATCAGCTGACGAAGTAAAAGGGTAACTCTGGGAATGAGGAAATACTGTTTTATCTAATTTACTACAGCCTGAGGTGAAACATTAACTCAGCTCTGAGCTCTGATGGGGTGTAAATAGCCTAAACAAAAACACTGCTGCACTTGCTTTTGAGGGGATGAACTCAGAGGTCTTCAAAGCTGTGAATGGTATCGCAAAACACACCTTTCATTTTACTGAAGCATTCACTGAAACGTTTACCTTTGGAGTAGATTGTTTTGAACACTGTGGAAATAAGGAAAAGGGGAGAAATTTATGATTGAAGTTTCCCAAAAAACTGTAAAAATATTTTAAAGGAATAAAACCAAATCACTGCAGACTTACCTTCAGGTTTGCAT
>NW_005054494.1:262135-295390 GCF_000277835.1 Geospiza fortis | reverse complement strand
TTCAGCAGGTGCTGCCTGCAGGGATCCCTGCCCCTGTGTGTGAGGGGCTGGGGTCATCCCCCCACAGGCTCTGGGCTGGAGACAGACTGATGCTCCTTGGGCATCTGGGATGGAGCAGGTTTCAGGCCTCTCCTTCTCAGGGTAATCCTTGATCTTGATCTCGACCTGTCTGCCTGGGAATGCACACACCAAACCAAAAAGGAATCCATAAAAATGGAGGAAAAGATCTGACATTTTCCCTCATGATTATTTAGTTTATGTTTGTTACAGCATAAAGCACCACCAGACCTGGCACAAATAAAATAACCAAAAATCATGGGAACATTTGTGAGCTGATGGAGAATGTGCCCTTGGGTATGAGACTGATAATTATCTGACAGGGAGAAAATGTCTGGTGTCCTTAAAGGCCCTGTAGCCTAATTATTGCTACATCTGTGGTCAAGCCACATCATCACACACCCCTGAGCAAACTTTGTGGCATCTGGAAAAGTACTGACCAGTATGTCCCCACCGTGGGGACCAGCAGTGCCCTGGCAGAGCCTTGGTATGATTATCACAGGGCGTTTTTGTATGGCAGGGCCATATCTCTGCCTGCCAGTGAACTGGGAGATTGGTACGAGAAGAAAAAAGCTGATGTGCCATTCTGGCCTTGTTATCACAGGGAAGGAATAGCTCATGCAGTTATTTATAGTTTGCCTCGGTGCCACATGCAGGCAGTCAGCACTCACTTAACAATGGCTGAGGGAGAAGCTGCAGCCCTCCAAAACCACCCTGCAGGTTTGGTTCCAGCCCAGCAGCCCCGGTGATCTGTGCTCCAGAGCTGCTGGGCTATGTCACACGGCGGAATGACAAGTGACAGAGTGTCCTCAGCTGTCCCTGTGGCTCAGATGCCACCCTGACTGGGGACAACAGGGTCTCTGCAAGGCTCATCCACTGAACATGCTTTGGGAAAATTGAGGGCCACTTTGGGAACACAGCACTCCTCCCTGCGATGTCCTGAAAAGCACAATCTTGAGACACTCACTTGATGCCACGTCATGTTTGCAAGGGAAAATATAAGTCTAATAAATATTAATTCAATGGGACTTACCACCACATTTTTTCTAGTTGCATTTGATTAAATTTTGAGGAGTTCTGAGCAAATCCACAGCCTTTTGTTTTCCATTTGCCAGGCAGAGACTGTCCAGAGAGTGACAAGCATCTGCTCTACAGCAGCAAACTACTTTCACTGGAGACTCCTGTCCTAATACTCCAAACCCTTGGATCTCCAAATGCCCTGTAACAGCTTGTATAGCCTGTGACAACAGACCCTGCAGAATGTGTGACATTATCCTTACGCTACAAACATCCATACACATCCATACACCCATAGACAGCCGTACACATCCACACACATCCACAGGTTGCACACACATGGACAACCCTGGCTGTTTTGCCCAGCTCCATGCAGGGAGTAGGGAGCCTGGGAGGTGTCCTGAGCCATGGGGTGGGCACAGCCTATTCCCCAAGGAAGCCTCAGACCATTTGCTTGTTCCCATGTCAGTATCCCAATACCTGAGTGCCAGCTGTGCCCTGGGTTAATTCCCAGCTCTGCCCGTGTGGTGAGTGGAAGCTGAGGACTTGAGAGCTGCAGTGCTGCCCCTCATTGGGAACAAGGAAGAAACTTGCAGAGCCAGGGACTAGGTGCCCACAGAGCAGAACACAATACCTGGAAAGCACAACCACAGAAGACCAGCCAAACACTACTATTGCCCCTTCTTTGCCAAGTGAAAAAAAATCTCCAAAAGTCCCAGCACAGGGAGCAGGTTTGACCAGCTTTGTCACACTTTTGTGTTCTCTCTACTAACACAGACTCAGGCAGGGTTTTGTCCATCCCTTCCAGACTGTGCCAGTGCCATGAGATACCTCTGGCTCTTCCCCCAGGGCAGCTCCAGCCCGCTGCTGTTGACTTTCTCCAAAGAAAGAGATGCCTATAACAAGGCATCTCCTCACTCCATGGACTTCTCCTTGGAGGAAAGGCACAGCTAATGCACAGGGACTCATCCAGTCTGTGAAACACTACCTTAGTTCCCAGCTGTCAAAATTTCCTCCCCAGTTCTCTGGTTCCATTCAGCTCCACCAAGAACTGGCAGCTACTCCAGGCCTTGCTGGGGCTCTGGGGTCACAGGAGTTGGCCAGGTGCTCCCACAGTGTCAGCATAGAGCTCGCCCAGGTACTGCAAATTCATACCAAACCCAGAGTAAAGCTGCAGTAAAGGAACAGGCTGCCTTTGAATGTCACTTTTATTGTATCTAAAATTACTTGCAGGTCTCTGCAATGTCACACCCATTTCTGCACTGATGTCTCTGGGCCGTGCTGAGCAGGGCAGCTCAAGCCCTGAAATATCCTCTTCACAGGCTGGAATGTGATTTCTGGTCCAAATGGGGATTAGTGTGCCCTCAGAAAAGGAAACTTTTAGGTTCTGAAATTCTGCTTCTGGACACTTTGAAGCTGCTGAAATCTACAACATATATTCCCATTTTTTATTTATGACATGCACTAAATACTCACTGCTAGAATAGGACAGAAACTAAAACCTTCAATATTCTGTTAATTTTATTTCATTGGTTAAATCACTACAAAGTATTGCTGATAGAAATCTCTTAGATTTCTAGGAGATAGAAATCTCTTACCTTCCTTGCCTTTCAAAGCATCTCATTTGTTTGTACATAGCTCCATCATTTGAATACCAAAGGAACCAAAAGCAATTCAGTAACTTGTTTGTAGCAGATGTTCTTCAAGATCTAAGCATTATGATATCACAGCTTAGTGCAAACTAAAATAAGGCATATAAAGTGAGGTAAATTTTAAAAAGTCTGAAACAAAAATTGAGAAAAATTTAGAAGCATTTTTGCAACTCAGTTTGTCATACACATAGATGGTTTTTCCAAAAAGTTTTCCTCATTATCAGTTACAGAACAGACAGTGTGTCTCCCTCCTGCCAATGCTCACCCACCACAATGGGTATTATTCTTCTTACTTATAACTGGTTGGTGACAAATGCTCTTCTGTAACAGCTTAAGCTGTATGAAGAAAGCAAGGCTTTGGTAATTGTTTGTGTTCTGAGTTCTCTAGAATTTAGAAGATTTGTTCAGACAGAAAACATTGTGCTGACATTTATCTTCGTGTATATTTACACTGTTATATATTTTCAATTTATATTGATTTATAAGTAAATCAATAAGATAATTAGAACACAAAGGTTGGATCAGTTTCTGTGAAAATGTCAACAAATTCAATTTAACCCTGGGATTGTAAAATCAATCTTGCATTTTTTTTTTAAATCAACAGTTTTCAATAACTTATTATCCTTCTGGAAAATCCTGGATCAGCACTGAATAACATTTCACAGACATTTTAACAACAAGATGACTGGACATTACTAGCAGTGGGCCCTTCCCCTGCATCCCTCACAACATCAATGTATTCACTACTTGGCTCTCTGCAATGTAAAGAGCAAACACAGACTCTAAAATGCTGGGGCAGTGCATCCCTGGTGTGCTCCATCAGTCGAGGCAGAGGGAGCTGGGGCTGGGTTTGGGGATGTCCCCATATGCTGCAGGGAAGGGAGCTCACAGCTGCCAGGAGCGTTCAGGCTCATTCTTGTACTTTGTTATCTGGGTGAGGGCAGTGACTGTCCAGGCCCATCTCCTGCAGCCAGACTTCAGAGCAGAGCAGATTCCTGCCAGGGGAACTCTGCACTGGTGCTGTTCCCCTTCTCCATTTCATGGCTGCTGGCTGTGGGTGCAAATCCCAACAAGAAACTTTGGAAGTGTCCCAGGTTCTAAAGGAAACATCCCCCTCTCCCCACCACCAGGAGCCCTGTCCACCCCTTGCAGAAGCCCTTGTCCTGAACAAGGAGTGTGGATCACCCCACACCCTGCAAGCTCCTCACAGGCTGCTGTGCACATGGACAGGACAGCAGGTGAGTCCCCAGGAGAATGTCCCAGGCAATGTGACAACTCACCCTGTGCTCAGGAGGCACCTTCCTGCCATGGGGGCTTCCAGCCAGAGCCCTACAGCAATTCCCAGTCTCTACAAGAACAGATGGAGAAAGAGAGACTTTTCCTCGGCAAGACAACAAGGGAAATTTTAACAGAACAGTCTGGAAATAACCACATCCACTGAAGCTCTGGAGATTGTCAGTTCATTATTTCCCGCCTCCTGGAGGGTGATGGGGACAGGGGTCCTGTTCATAGAGAACCACTATCTCCTGGCCAAGCAGCAGGGGTGGGTCCATCACCAGCTCTCCATCACACAGAATTTCTGCTCCTGCAGCTCCCGTGCCCGATCCCACACGGTGCAGATCTGATGTGATGAAAGGACTTCACGCGCCAACGTTTTTCCAGCAAACTCCTCCCTTTCCAGTTTGCTGGACCTGCATGGTTAAGCAAAGGTTACAGACTTAATGTCTCAGTAAAAAAAAAGGCCTATTATTGGATTCAAAAGTAATCTTGCATATGCTGAGTTGTGGCGCACACCTGAGGCTCGCTCCCCCACTGTGCTCCAGAGTGAGGGAAAGCCCCTGGGCCAGTGCAGAGCTGCTCCCTCCCCACCGCCCCTCCATCCATCAGGTGCAATGCCCTGGACCCCTCAAGCAGCAGGATGAGATGCTCAGACTGCAATAGTAATGGGCTCAGAATAAAACCAGAGCTGTCCAGTATCTCACAGCAGTAAGTCAGGCTTCACCAGCCACTGGAACAAACCTCAGCCAAAAAGCGAACAAAAAGCCTACGCACGTGCTTGGAGCCCGAGCCTGCTTTGCCTGGCAGCAGCTGGGACACATCCCAGGGAGTGAGAGGTGTTGAACAGGCAGTTAGCACACCTTCTTCTTGCAGAGGGTGCAAGAATTCCAGTCTGGCATTGTCCAGAGGGCCCTGCTGTCTCTGGGAGCAGGAGGTGCCTGCGGGAGCAAGTACTGGGCAGGCACTGCAGTGACACCAAGACCATGTTTCACACGGACACCTTTATTTCCATATTTCTGCATGGATGAATGTGCTTTTTCCTGGGATGTACTTGTAGACAGACAATTCCCTACAAAATGGAGTTTAGCAAATATATATATATATATAGATATATGTATATATATATATACACACACACACATAAATATGTAGTCTGGCAAAATCACTTCTGCATTCCTCAATGTGTCAGAATGGATGCTTACAATAAGCCAAAGCTGAAGGGACACTGATGTTTTGGGTTATTTTTCTTATCTATAACATAAAATAGTGTTTGCATTTTTTTTTCAACACGATTGTCTGTTTTCCTGCTTATACTTCAGCAGAACTGCAGAAGAGAAAAGCCATACCTGTAAGCTTGCAGTTTTCACTACCCTAAGTTACTATCAGCAGTGCAGGTAGAAGAACATTTCTGAACTTTACACAAGGGCCAAACTATCAGTTCAGCCTATGCCACCACATCAGATGTAAGAGCATCCCTGTATCAGTGATGCAAATAAATCATTGGCATGTAAGTGTTGGCTCATGGCACAGTTCAGTTTTACAGCCCCCACCCACACAGATATATGTTTGAGTCTCAGTTTTAAAAGCTTCATTGAAAATTTTTAACCTAACAGTGTCCCTTGAGAAAAAATACATACTGGGTTTAGGAAAGGACATCCTCCTATAGGTATTTATTTTTATTATTAAAACCAACATTTTTAAAACCATTCAACAAAATTGAATACAAATTGCCATTGGAGAATAGCATTTGTAACAGTGAAGCTATACATGGCTGATCCATTAACATGGCTTTAGATATCACAATTTACATTATTTGCACATTTCCTTAGGTCTTTCATGGCACTTCCATAAAGAAGAAGAAAAGTTTGACACACTGCTGCTACTGTCTCATCAGAGGCGACCCACGGACACAAGGGTGTTTGTTCTCAAGACATATTGCAGTCAGGAAATGCCACTGCCCACGATGCCTGAACCTCAGGGTATTTGTGTCTCAAGCCTTTAGCTTGGCTCATGGTTACTTACAATATTGCATTGCATTCAGAGGAATAGGAAAACAAACAGCCACAGAACAGGCATGGTACTTTTTTTTTTACTTTTTTTTTTTCTTTTTTTTTTCTTTTTTGCATTATCATTTATCACATTCCTATTTGTCAACAGATTGTTACCTAAAATGCATGTTAGAAAGGCTTTCTTTATAAAATGCTGGCATGAAGATGCAGAGTAATGTTTGTAACTAGTGAAACAGTCAAGAGTCCTGATTCAGACATTATTTAAACATTCATAACTTGCAGGAAATGTGCACAGTTAATAGCACTGACAGAGAATCTGACTGCCTTCTGTCTACTGGCAGGAGGATTGATGAGGGTGGGAGACTGGAGTAGCATAGTGTGTTTTATTTAGAAATCTGTAGTAGTGTTTGTCATAAATATTGCAAGCCTCGTTTATGAGAGCGGAGGCTTGGCAAGTTTACAGTAGAGTAACACTCACAGAAAACAGGAAAAACAAACCCAAAGCCATTTCCATGCAGAAAGCAGCTCTCTCACAGTCACTGATGTCTCACCTGCCAACTGGAGCACACCTGCCATGGACAGATGCTGCTGATGGAAAGCCCAGAGGCCTTCTATGCACTGGTGCATCTCAGCCTCTGGCTGTAACAGTGGGATCAGGGACAAACACAGGGAAATAATTGGGTTTGCAATGGCAAGGACTCTGTCACAGATAGATTCTGCAATCTGAGCTTTGGGAAAATGCAGCTGTGGGTGACACTTCACAAGTCCTCCTGTCTCAGCTACTGTGGGCTTCAGGTGAAGCACAGAGCTCAACCCAGGGCGGAACATCAGGGGTGTGTGGGAGGGGACTGACTCCAGTGGGTTCCAAATCAAAGCTCCTTATCCTCTAAGGCCAGACTCAGTGTGGCTGTCAGCATGTTCCTCTCTACCTGATGCACCCTCATTGTTGCTGGCAGTGAAAAGCAGGCACAGCAGAGCAGCAAAGGAGATGGCAGAAGTGCAGGGTCAGTACTGGCACCCTGATCAGCAATGCACGTCAGCACGCACTGACAGTGACAGCAGCTGTTTGCTGCTGAGCTGGAGCCACACTCCACAGAAAACAGTGACAGCCCTGGTGACAAAGGCAGCCCCCACAGAACTGCTGCCAGCAGGCCAGGAAACTCAGATGAGGCCAAATTCATCACAGTAACTCCTTAGCTTCAGGGACTATGGCATCATGCAACTAATAACGTTTTCTTTTGAAAAGGGCACATTCCAAACACTTCTGTCTGTGTGTGCCATCTCATAAGCACCCTTGAAGCAAGATTATTAGAGGAAAAAGGCACTGTGCTAGCCTGATTAAAATCCTTAATTTCCACTGGCCTGACCACTTCTCCCTCTGCTGAAGTGAACTGCTTAGAATAATAGATTAAGCAGTTTTGGTGGGAGGGAAAACCTGGTAAATATATTAAATTCTGTCATTTGCTGAAGTAATTGCAAGAAGAATCAAGAAGGAATGGTGTAAACTGTGTATTATTTCAGCTACAACTGATGTCTTTACAAAGTGCCTGTTAAATAAAGCCTAAATGACCCAACAGCTGGAGGAAAGGTACTCCCACAGCAGGGCATCACTCCTGCAAATCCCAGCCCCTCACCGGAGCTGCTGGATCACTGCTGGGAGGAATTCATTAATGGTATTTGTATGAAAGGCAGTATTTGTATGAAACAAGATGGACTCAGGTGTCATTCCTGCCGGCATGTAACTGTGCTTGAACACCACTTTTGATGGCAAGGGAACAACTTAGAGAAATAAAGTTAAGACTACACAGAAGTGTATGGGGGGGAGGCACAATAAAAGGGGAAGATGTCCCATCTTGGGGAATTGGCATTATCATTATACTAGGACTGATCAGATCTACTTCTGTAATCAGGAATGATTCAATAGATGAAATTTTTATAAAATTAGGGCTACAGAACTGAGGCATTCTGTATATTCTGTATTATAAAAACGTTCCACTTACAAAAGTTTTAAAATATATCTTCAGTGCTAACAGTTTGTCTGTAATATAGTATGTGATACAATAAAAATAGATGCTTACTGGATGGGAATGATGCAGCACTACTGCAGGGACTGTCCCATCTGCGTGGTTTGAGCAGCTGGAAGAGCTGGCTGTTCCCTTCTTCCCTTTGCTTCTCAGCCACTGTCTGCCTGGAGATGACAATGGCACTCTGGTGGGTCAGCTTTCCTAAAAGGCTTCCTCACAGAAGACTCTGACGTTCCCCAGCTAACAAATCATCCAATCTTGGTATAAATTCACTGCATGAACTTTTCTGTTTTATTAATTAAAAAACCAAACCCCTAAACCAATACTCTACTTGGCATTAGCAATGAAATGAGGCTTATACAAGGCATACTACTGCCTGTAGGAAAAAAAATATGGGCCCTGGGAGCTGATTCTGAGGCTAATAACAATTCAGGAATCAAATGTGCTGGGCACTTTGTGGGTACCAAGGTCTGTATGCTGAAACACAGCTGCATCTTAGTTCTTCACTAAGTCAAACAAGAAAGCTTAAATAAATCCATGGCGGGGGGGTAAGACCCGACTGTAACATCCAGTGATGAACCTAGGAAGTGTGTGCCAAACTACAGCAAAAGGACCAGAGCACATGGCCGTGGTGCTGCTGAGATGCACTGTGGAGCATCACCTGGTGTCTCTGGGACTCAGCAGGCAGCTGGGACCAGAGCACGTGTTCATCTTTCCATACCGGCCCTTACACACCTGCCTGGTCTCTTGGAAACTTACCACTCCTGAACAGGACTTGTTCTGTACTTCTGTATTAATATGTGCAAGATGTTCTGCTCCTTTCTGACTCACCCTGGCATGAAGATCACCTGATTAATATGTTCAGGAAGAACTCCACTAAACTCAGCATAGTGGCACCAGTGCATGTGAGAGGATAAGCAGGATCTCTGCAGAAATGGGGATACTGGCTACATGGGCTGTCTGTTTAATGTCCCAGGTACACTAACTGTTCATTTTTTCACAGACTGCCCTGGCAGATTGGGGTTTTGTCAAAGCAGATTAACAGCAAAGGCATCCACAGAACATTATGCCAAACAGAGGTATGGACTGAGCTGTCACTTGCAATTGATGGCTGAATACCTATCAACATGTGCTGTTATAGGGAATTAAGCTTGCTAGATTAAAAGCAGGATTTGTGCCTAGCAAACAATGCTCTGTATTACTCATTGAACTTCGAGCAGCAGTTCTCTCTTGTCGGGATTTATTAAAATATTCACATGCTTCCAAAATGAAAGAAAAGTCCACCAGCATCTTCCGGGGAGAAGTGGTGGCATCGGCTGCATTCAGTTGCCATTTGATTGGACATATCATACAAAATCCTCACACATTGGACATGGCTCAATTGTAAAATCTTTCACCCAGAAAGAAGATCTTTGTTACACAGAAGTCTCAGACTCCTCCAGTGCTCTTCTGGTTACATGACATTCTCAAAGAGCTGTAAGGATCGCATGATATTGTCGTCCTGAAAGCAAGAAGATACTCCCATGAAACCAGCATGGACAAGCACAATTCATAACCCTGCCTGGCACCAGGGAGCTCTGCAGCTCTGGGAATGCTTTCCCCTTCTGTGACCTGGGGCTCAGTGCCCAGGCCTGGTTCAGCACAGCAGCTGGCTTGTGCTTTGGCCCTGGGTTGGTGTGAGGCACACCAAGCACAGGGTCTCCTCCTGAGCCTGATGTCCAGCACAGCTGGGCTGGGCAGGGCACTGGGTTGGTGCCTGTGCTCAACCCTCAGAACCCCTCTCTGACCCTGGGTGTGCAAATGTGCTCTTGGCTAATGTGCTCCACAAGTCCAAATGGAATGGCAGGTTTTGAACCAACAAGCAAACCGCCTTGAGGGAGCACTTCCTGCCAGAAATTGCAGTTTAAACCCAAAACACATGCAATCTGTGCAACCTCAGCCTCTCCAAAGTTCCTAGAGCCAAATGAGAAAGTTACAGACAGACACAAGGGAAATCCTGGATTATTTCTCCTGAAGTATTGGAATTTTACTTCGAGATAAGAACCAGATTAGTATTCAAAAATATAATGATGTTTTTTTCCCCTCAGGAATTCAGTTCAGAACAGCTGTTTGCCTGTTACATGAAAACAATTTTCCACATTGAGCAGCTTAAGAGATGTATTGCACTGCACTCCTCAGTCGTTTTGTGAGGCTGCATCATCCCTGTCACTGCTCACTCAGCAGCAGTTGGAAGCCAATCAAGCTCTCCAGGGTCATGCCAGAGCTTCACTGTCCTCAAGCCAGAGCTGCTGCAAAGGCACAGGTGAGCACTGCTGTGCACTTTGGTTTGTTTTTCATAAAGATAAAAAGAGTAAATCTTGGTGTGGCAGAGCTTGCTCCTGCCTGCCAGGAAACAGCAGCTGACAGTGCATCAGCCTGCCCAGCTCCCAGTGTCAGGATGGCAGAAGGAACCAAACCCAAACAGGGACAGAGAATTAAAACTCTAACAGTTATAGGTAAAGTAAAGCTGCTTCAATACTGAGACCGCCTGATCATACACACACCTACAGGCAAGTTACGAACATGCAGAATAATACACAACACAAACAATTAAATAAAATGGTGCCAAAAAAAAGCCAAACAATCAGGAGGGACCAAGAATAAAGTAACTGAGAAACATTAGCTTTCTACTATGCATCTGCTAAACAAGGACTTGGCTGCCTGAAGTCCGTGACTAAGACTTGGATGTGGCCAGAGCCTGGTTTGACACCAAAGCAGCAGAAGCCAGCCGAGCCCTCCACAGTGAGCATCTTCCCCTTGCTCAGGGACAGAAGAGCTGTCTGGCTGCAGAACTTGAAGGAATTTTCCAGGCAACATAAAGTGCACAGAAGGGCCAATATGCAATTCGGTGCACCAAAATAAACATTCCAAAAGGCAGAAGTTACCTTTTACACTATTACTGTAGTGGTCAAATATTAGAGATGTCTCAGAGTGAATATTCACACAGTCCAGGTCTAAGACAACAGACATTAGGCCAATTTCATGTTAACGCAGATGCTTCTTTGTGCCAGTGCTAAAAGTACCAACAAATCTTAACACAGCCAACCTCATATATGGAATTTGTAAGAGGGGGCTTACTTCCAAAACAGAGGAAAAATGAAAATCATTGCTACAATGACAGCATTTGCTTTTAATGTTTGACCATGAAAACATCAACTTGTTTTATAACTCAATGCTGTAATTGCAAGAATTTGAGACACTGTTGACTCTGGGCAGTTCCAGCAATGTGGTACCTGATAATGACATCTGGGGCAGCACACAGGGACAGCAGCAGACTCTCAAAGTGAAGGAAAAAAAACCAAAACCAAACCAACAAAACCCCAGAACAACCTAAGAAAGTTAAGAGCTTTCTCTATAGTTGTCTGCTTGTCAATAATCAGGGACTGCAGTCCACTTAGGAAAATAAAAGCACTGCACATGAAGACATCATCTCCCATATTCTGCCTCACCCTACCTCGCTATTGAGTCACAGGCTTCACAGGGCATCACAAACTCAGTCTTGAAGCTGTTTTGGTTTGGGTTGGTTTTTTTTTTTTTTCCACAGAGCAAAGAAAACCCAGGATCCTGAGCAGCATCTTGTTTCAAATAGAGTTTATCCAAAGGAAAGCAAATGATGTGACATGAGATAGAGCTTTCCTTGCAGTTATAACTTAGTTCTTACCTCCTGACACGATTCAATAAACTCATCTAGAGTTACAACTCCATCTTTGTTTTTATCCATTTTCTGCAAAATAAAATAATGTAAAAATTAGTTTACATTGGTAACACTATCGTTACAGTACAGTATCTTAATTGATGCAACCTGAATAAAGCTGGGCACTTAAGCTTAGCCCACAGACTAAGTGGCCAGTGGCCAGTGCTGGATTGGCCAACTGCTAAGGACTTGTTTACTCTGGGATTTAGAGCACTTTTGAGGTCATCTCTAACTGCTTTCTTGACACACACCAGAACCTCTGTCCTTATTCCATCATTTATTTATTCACTGTCTGACTGACCCACACCCACATTCCTGTCAGTCCTTAGGGCAACTGAGAGAAGCAGCACAGAAGGCCTGCAACACATGCAGAGGCTTCAGACTTACTGGACGTGGCACATCCCAAGGCAAAGGGTCAGGCTAAGAGACTTGGGAGATATCTTTGGAGCCAGGAAATCAGCAGGCATTGCAGTGCTAGGCTGAGTGGCTGCTAGGGTTTATTTTGAAATATGTAATGAGCTATAAGACTTAGCTTTACAGGAAAGTCTATCAGTGCCCAGTCTGAGTGTTAAGAAAAACCAATAAAAACCCAGGTACCTGGAAAAACACTTCTACATGCTGCCTTGGTGCATCTTCCTTGAGCACTGGATACGTGTATTTTCCCATCATATCATAAATTGCTTTTACGATATCCATCATTTCCTGCCATGGCAGCATGCCAGCACAAACACAAAAAGGAAATTAAGAGAAATGAGGGCCCATTTCTGTCTTGCACTGCCCTATTCTTCACCCTCCTTCTCCTATGACAAACCAGCACCTGGAATGCCCGTGCATGTGCATGGAGACAGATGTACCAGACACACAGACATCCTATAGAAAGAATTGCTTCCTTCTGCCCCCACAGTGCCACATGCTCCCAGTGCTCCCTCCCTTCCCCTCCCCTGGCCTGGCTCTGACACAGCAGGTGCTGGCAGCAAGGGCAGCCAACTGTGGCACCAACTCTGGCACCAACCCTGTCCCAAGGGCATCCTCCAGGGCCAGGGACCCTCACAGCTGGAACTGGTAATCTGGTCCCTCCCCATACCTTGCACAAATTGCCCCTCAGTTCCATGACTGGTGGCAGTAACTGCAAACCCAGGAATGCACAATGGGTTTGAGTGGACCAATTTGTATTTGACACATATTCAAGGTCACCATGCTCAAAATTAAGGCTTCCCATAACAGGAACAAGCAATACCAGCTAAGAGGAATGAACCAGATGACAATGCAGGATTTGGTAGTGGTGCTGCTTAGGATGACTCCCACAGTATCTCCTTGTGCAGTGGTGCTGCTTAGGATGACTCCCACAGTGCAGAAAAGCAAGCCCTTGAGCCTCAGTCACAAAGTTCTGCCACCATCACCCTCCCCTTCACAAAGCTTATGTGGCTGAGAGGCATAACCAACATTTTGCTCCTGGATAACACAATTCATTAAAGGTACCATAATATAGGAAAATATGTCTAGAAAATCATGCAATAAGACCACCATGCATTTTGCTTCCACACAGACAAATGCATGAGTCCACTCTGATTTGTGTTTAATTAGCTGCATGTATAATTAAATGTGTTCTGCAACAAAACCAAATCAACTCTCCCTTCCAAAATCAACCATATTTGTCAGGAACAGCCTTACCTCCTTGTTTATATAGCCATCTTTATTTATGTCATACAGATTAAATGTCCATCTCAGCTTTTCATGGACAGTTCCCCGTAGCAGAATGGACAGTGCCATCACAAAATCCTGGTTTGGAGCAGTGAGAGAAGTGAGAATTCTCATAACATCATTTTCTAAGTCATCCTCTTTATACAATGCCAGTCAAAAGATCTATCTTTTTAGGATGGAGCATATGCTTATCAAACTCTTTTAGCTCCCTTTTCCAAAAATGTGTCCTCTCTGACTGAACTCAATGGTTGAAGCATTCACTGAGATGTCTGGTCTTTAAGAGCACTGACAGATGCTCCAGTAGACTTTCTCCTCCCTGCTGCAAGGACCTGTCACTCAGATTGCCACCACCTGATTAAACAGCTGGACTGTGCCTGTGGAAGTAGAAGCTGATGCTTTCTTACCTCCTGACTGAGGTGCTGGCAAAGAAGGGAGAAATTCCCATCTGAGAGATAAAATCCTCTAACACAGGGAGCCCTAGATTTTGCTCTCCAGCAAAATCTGCCAGACTTGACCAGATGCGATTCCCACCACTAATTACTCAGTGTGGGACACATTATTTTAATTGGTTTTCTTTGCTTACAGTAAAGATACTGCTTCTGATAACTGTAATTTATTAATTATACTGCACGGTGGCTCAGGCACTGAGAGTAGCATAGCCACAGGGGATTTTTAGCACAGGCAGAACTTGAGGCTAACAGAGCTATACAGCTCCTGATAACTCATTTAATAGCTTTAGTCACCTCCATGAGCTCTGCATGGGGCACTGCAGCACTGCTTGGAAACCTCTGCTCCTTTTTGCCAAGCCTCTGAGGAATTTGAATTTGTTGATAAAAAAGGGGACAAAATTCTCATGTTTGACAACCAGTTAAGGGACAGATCTGCCAGAAATGAAAGGTCAGCACTTTCTAGGTTTGGAGGGTTTTTTTGTTTGTTTGTTATTTTAACAGCATTTTCCTGTTCTCAGATTGTTCAGGTTTCTGAACACCTTCAACTACTGAGGAGCTGCCCCATGCAAACCTCCCACTGCAGCCCTTGCCACAGAGATACACAGATACATATGGAAACATCCCCATTTTGCATCCAATGAACGGATACATTTCCCAGTCTTACCTGGAAATCAACAGAGGTTTTGGACATTTGACAGCAAAGGCAAGACTGCCTATGATTTGTAGTTTTATAGGAGTTTTATAGTCTTCAAAACTATGGAGTTCATCCTCCAGATGTCTATGATTTAATACATCCCTTTGCTGCACTCCTACAGCTATGGGCTGAGCATGAAGAGAGGTTGTTTGTAGCCACTGCAACAGGCCTTTTAGTTAAAGTGCGCATTTAGTTTCCAAGTACCTGAGATGCTTGTTCAAAACATCATGCAATGCATGATGTCTGCAGAAGGTACAAGATGCAAGTTTTCTGTGTCCCTCATCTCATTTCACATGGGACTCTCCTCAGCCACTCCTCTCTGTTGCATAAGCCTTTGCACTTTCTCCCTCTGATCCCAACTAGCACAATCCAGATATTTCTTTACTGACATGGAATTGCATCTGCATAAACTAAAGTGAACCAGATTTGAAAACACTGACTGGCTTTAGACTGAAACCTCTAATCTTTAATCCAACATGTCCTACTACTTTGCAATGAAGACTGGACAGAAAAGGTTAAAAACACAAAATTGAGAAAGTGGCATGGATGGAAGATGCAAAGAATCACTCACCTCAAACTTCACGGAGCCATTCTGTGCAGTGTCGAAGGCATTGAAGAGGTAATGTGCATACATGCTGGCATCTGAAAGGCACAAAGGACAGGCACTCATCATACACTGATGGTTCTAAACAAGTCATGAATTTGTTTTCCTTCTGCATGCAACTCAACCCTGACACATTGCCAGGTATTCTATGAAGCAGTAAATGTTACCATGGACTTGCAAAATCCTGGTACCCTCCGTTAAAACAGCCTTGAAACGCAAAAGATTTTATTACAGTAGAAACTATTTGGATTTTGGAGCATTACCTGAAAGAACAAGCAGGAAATTCCCACCAACCATGAGTGTCTCTGGTTCAAATGGTGGGAAACACAGCAAAAACATCGAAGAGTGAGTGCAATCTGCATCATCCTTTCTATACCTCTTCGTTTTGTGGGAGACACAGCAGAGACCCCCCCAGGAAATGCCCAGCTTCAGAAGGGTCTTGCTCCAGTTACTCGAGTTTGACCCATGGCTACTGGACAGCAATCTCACTTAGAGGTATTTTTTTGTCCTTTTGAATCCTAAACTGCTGGGTTTAGAAAATCACAACAGGAAATCATCAAGTTCATAACGAAATTTAATGCAAATGTTTTATAGATGTACCTCTTTGAGGTGCCACGGGTTGTAAAACATAAGCATAATGTGTTTTATTTTGACATTTAGTTGAAAAAACACATGCTAATGACCTTCTTTAAGTAAATGTACATGCACACATACACCCTTGCAGAAAGGTTTTTGTTCCCCAAAGACTGTGCTCTGCAGCTGCTACAGAGTAGGATCTTTTGGAAAGCCTCAAATACTTAAGCTTTTTCTAAAAAGCCACTTAAATGACTAATTTCTTTCAATTTGTCAACAGCATCCTCACAAAACATATATATATTAGAATATATAGATTCTTGATGTTTTTAAAAGGCAAGAACATGTATTATTTGAGAGATTTAATACAATACCTTAATATGCCCATTAATGACATGGTCCTGTCTTAGTCACATAAACACCAAAAATGATCATTTCAGGTATCCAGGAGTTTCCTTATCAACCAAAAACTGCTTTAAGAATTTTAAGGAGGTTTTGATTAATTTTCAGGCCAAAAAGAAGTCTGAGACCCTCCTGTGCTAGACACTACATGCCCAGCAGTTCAACAGCAGGGAAGCAGAGACACACGGAGGGGAAGCAATTCCACTTTCTGCCAACAGAAAGTCAGAACAGAACAAAACATCAACCCCCAGTTTCTATTTTGGACCTGGGGAATGCAGAGCTGACATTGAGAAGCAATCTTTATGGGGGGGGTTTCTATGTGAAATAACTGTTCAAAGGCCTAAAATTTTATTACCTTGATGTTTGTGTTTCTGTCTAAAACCCCTCAAAGCTTCAGCTTGATTCCCATTTCTCGCACAGATGATCTGCAGCAGCTTTGCAGCCAGCTGGCAGTAGGCAATGTTAAGGCTTCAAGAATCCTGACAAGCACAAAGCACTCCACTTACCTCCATGAGGAAAAAACTGTGCATAGATCTGTTTAAATGTTTCTTCATTAACAACCCCACTAGGACATTCCTGTTGGAAAACAAAAGGAAAAAAAGAGAGAAAGAGAACCAAGAAAAACACAGGTTTGTAAAGGTTCATTTGCAAAACTCTACAAGCCCAAAGAGAGCAATGAAACAAATCACCTTCCTGTTCTCAGAGTGTTTTGCATGCACAGGCTGTGCAGCTGGAGAAATTAAAGTAATTCAGATTGCAGTTTCATCCTAAGCATCTCACAAAGCTGGCTCACCATTATTAACATTTCTAACTGTGTTTTCAGCAGTTTCATTGCTGTTTTTTAATCCTCAGCAGCAGACTGTGGCCAGGTGAACAATCCACAGCACACTAGTAAGTCCTTACAAACAAACCTCAATAATAAATACACCTCCACCAGCTCAGTGCTGCTGTAACACACATTACAGAGCCTTAGGCACTGCTACCTAACCATGTGATGTTTTCAGTTAGAGAAAATACTTCCCAGTTGATGGCATTATTCCTCAAATTTGCCTATCAACCAATTTTGAAAATTAAACCAGAGCAAACCAATAAAATAACCAGATCACTCTGCCTTTTTCAAAGAGCACAGAATTACAGACACAGAAAAGTCAGCTTCCTCCCACACTCTGAGCCACTGATCAGTAGAGACCCTGGGGTCTGTGTCCTGCTGCAGCACCGATCCCACTCAGCCATTTAATTCCCCAAGCTCTCATCAGGGAGGGAGGAGGGAGCAAGAGTCCCTGCTGGTAGGAGGTGCTGGAGATGGATTCTCTGAGCAGGCTAACTCTCTCTCACAAAACTCACACAACTGGCGCGTGTGGCCAGGCTTCATGCTTATACTGAGCTGGAGGGCACACTTGGGATCAAGAAAGTTCCTCTGTTCCTGGCACTATACTCACTCCATGCATCCTTCTCTGTGTCAGGCTGTGATCCCTGCCTCACTTTAACACAGGTGCTTCAGCCAGGAACTTCACAAAATATAAATAACTGTTTGCACAAGGAACTACCAACTTTCCATTCTTGGCACCTGACCCTTACTACCTTGCCTGAGAGTCCTGAACTGCTGTTTAGACAGAGACAGCAAACAGTCAATCAGACAACTTTTCTGTGTGCCACTTGTGATTTTGTAGGCTGCAAGGTTTCTAGTTAGATGACTATTCTCAAACTGTTTCAAATCTCCTCATAAAACATCTGTTGCCTGGTTTCCTTATCACAAGAAAAGTGGTTACTTTTTCATCTGTAAAGCAGAAATCATCAAAGGAAGATAATTAAATAGAAGCTAACAGCTACCATAAGAGATTCTCCCAAATATTTCCTAAACATACATGTTTTCTGAAGCTTATAAGCTAACATGCATTAAATAAATAATCTGATATTTATTTATGATATCTTTTAATCGTTGATCAGGCTCAGAACCATATCCACAGCCATTCTTGGGTAGCAGTGTTCTCCTTGGTCACTGAACTGCTGTTACTACAAGATTGCACAGGGCCCTTGCAGAGTACTTCACTAAACTGTCATTCTTTTTAAAACCAAGCCTGGCACAATTGGCCCATCCTTTCCAGCACAGTGCTATGCCAAGATTTATTTCCTTCTCTCCTTGTGATAAGACAAATGTTGCATTCTCTATGAACCACAACTTCACCTGCTGAAAGATGGTTTGTAGTTGAGGGACTGATCATTCTTTTCTCTATGTTTCCCACAAGTGCAGAGTCCCTGAGGTCCCTTCCTCCTGTTTATTACCAGAGATGTGCACGTGGCTGCTGGTGCTGCCTGTGCTCTCTCACAGGGGCAAGGGCTACCCTGGCAGTTGGGCCATTGGGCCTGCTTAATTATCTGAATTTCTACGTGATCCTTATTGCTTCTGATGCTCCATCTGGAAGCCAAATGAAAGTTTGCATCACAGCTCTAGGAGTGCTGGGGAGAGGCAGTGCTGACATTGATCAGCCCATTTAGCTCTCTATAACTGGCTTGCTTTCAGACACATATGCTACTACCAATTTATTTGCAGTTAATTGATCACAATTTTTGTTTTATAAGAACCAAATAATGCTCCAGAGGCTTCATTAGTGCTATAGTACTACTTAATTCTGCTGACTCAAAAGAAATCTCTCTTGTGACACAGAGCAGGTGAGCTTAGTGGCAATTAAAATTCCACTGAAGTTAATAAAGATTCACTCATTCAAGAAAAAATCCTTGTCAGTAAGAAGAACACAGTCCTTCACTGTAGTATTCATAAGGCTTTCCTTTGATAGCAGGGCTTTAGGTTAACCCTTCTCATTTCCTTAAACTAATAATTTTTTAAAAATGCCAAACAGTGAACTTTTTTTTTTGTATTGTCATCAAGCACAGAACAAATCCCTCATTTTCCCAGGACTGACTATCAAGCTCTGGCAGCACAAGCTGTGCATCTGAACTTACCCTCTTCTTTTAAATCACTATACCACAAAGGAGCTGAATCCATGTATAAACCAAACACACCAACCCACAAAACCAAAAGGAAAATAAAACGTAAATAAAGCAGTTGCATTTTTCCTCTGCTGGAATCAGAAATAAACTTCACTGATTGCTTTCAGAGATGTGCAAGGCAGAGATGCAGGGACCACAGGGGAGCAAAGCATGCCCTGCCTTTCAGACCCTCCTGAGTTCAGCTGGCCAGAACATGAGCATGAGTACCCAGGGCCATGTTTTGCTAAATTAGAGGTAGTAAGTTAGCTGACCACAGACAAAGGCACAATCCAGATTTGCATCTCTAAGCACTCATACATTCCATGTAGTTCGTTGCTCTATGTTCTCCCACTTTGGAGATGTTTTGGGGATTATTAAAGTATGAGAACATTTCTCCCTAGCTAAAGTACTGCTCTCTTTAACCTCCGTAATCCTGCTTTTTTTACAATTACATCTCATACTACCCTATGTTACAGATTTGCTAAAATACACACACTAAAGCAAGGTAAGGATGTCTCCAGCAGCCCCTCAGTCATTTGGGTTGTCTGTTTCCTGATTCAGTATTAAGAAATTATCCCTTGCAGCTAACAAGCATTTCCCCTAAGAGACAAACTCCCCCACTGAGCAAAAAAACTCACAAAACCTCCAGTTCTTTTAAATCCATGTATTTGATTCCAAAGAATGCAAGCCATGAAACATGGCCTAAGTGGAAGATCCTGAATTACCAAGCTCAAATCTCTGTATAGTTGGCCACTTCATTAGACATCAATTTATCAATTTTAATAATAAAAATACTTCCTTGCTCTCCTCCCTGCAAGTCCATGACTGGCCACCAAACTTTACTCCTCTGGGGGGCAGAAACTCTCTTCTAATTCCAGCCTATGCCTATTCACAGCCATTCTGTTCCTGTGCCAATATTGCTTTTTAGCTCAAACAATTCTGGTGCTTTTGTAGACAGAAGATGTCACACTTTCTTTTGTTAAGTTGTACCAAGGCAAGACCCACCAAAGGCTCTGATGGGTTTGCCTGTAACCTTGCTTTTTTAGAGTCCCAACCAAAGAGATGGGACCAAACACCTCAGGTTAGTCTGGCTTCAGTTCTACCATAGCTGACAGAGAGGTGCAAAGGAGACCATTCACATAATGCAGAATCCTGTGGGCAGAGGCAACTGCTAGATAAATGTGAACTGTTGGTCCTGCAACCAAGAGATGCTGGAGGGTGGCACCCTCTCACAACTGGAAAAGCCAGCTGAAGGCAAAGAGAGGGAACATTTGGGCAGGCAGCAGTGATACAGGCCTGGTTAGCATGCTCAGCTTCTCTGGAGATGAATTTATTGGCATCCTCTATCACTGTGGGGCAAAACCACCAGACCAGACTAGTGACCCCCTGGGTAAAGACTGAGATAATTTGGAGGGGGGGTGGGAACAGAATTCAGAGACACAGCAAGAACAGGTTTAAAGGTACTGAGAATTAGGACCCTGGTCAGACAAGCACTAGTCCAGAGGCCAGCCCAGGCTGTGCTGAGCTGCCTTTGGTGGAACATCATCTCTGCTCCTGTGCACCAAATCCTCTGCAGCCAGGACCTCCATCCCTCTGTCCCCTACACAAGTTCCTGCAAATTGCTCTGTGATTATCCAGGTATTGCCTTGTGATTGAACAGGACCTGTGCAATAATTACTGAGACCAAGCAGCAAGTATAAGCCAGGGAGGAAAATTACTGTATTCCCACAGGGATTTTGAATCTCCAGATGGCACTGTAACATCATCCCAAGGAACAGACTGTTTGCTACAATAGCAAATACAGTAACAGATGAGCCAGTTTGCCTCTTGAGCATAATTACCCACCCCACTGAAACCAGGATTTGCAGGCTACCAGTGTTAAAGCTGTACTTTCATGTCAATTTAAGCCTTACATATGAAACTTTGTGTATATTGTATGCAGATCAGCTGGATAAAACCAGCCTGCTTTGTCCTAATATTCTGATATAAACCAAGACCTTGCCATCACTGGCAATTAATACCAAGACCTTCAGCGATATCCTAGGCTTAGGTCACAAGTTAAATGCCCTTGTCTGCCACTATTGCCCTGGGAGGTAATGCCTCTGTAGTGCAAAGTGCTAGCAGAACTAGAAAAGGCAGGGGGTAAATGTCCTGTGTGCTGAGAGTGCTCCAGGTCTGCCTCACGGGTTTGCATCTGCAGTTGCAAATCCCCCCAGCACAGAGCAGAGCTCTCCCACACAGGATTCCCACCCGCCAGTGATACAGAAGGCACGGTAGAGATCTTAGCAAAACTGGGTTTAACCTCACTCTGTAAGCAGTCATGTCATATCAAGGTGTTAACCTGCCAAGTTCTGTCTCAAAAGCCGTGTGATTTCCTGCTGGCTGGCAAAAGCATAAAGAGACACCAGTGTTCAGTTAGGCAACTTCACACATGAAATGACCTCCTGTGTGCAGCAAAGCTCCAGAAATATGCCACACACACTAACAAAAATACAGAAAGCTGAGCTGTGCTTTGGCCCACTTAGGTGAGCAGAGAAAAAAAGGGTGAAACCACCACACTCCTTGGAAAAGTCAAATATACACTGGAAATGTGATTTCAAAAGTCTGTCAAAAATAAAGGCCCTTCTCAAAGTCCCGCAGGTTCCTCAGAACTGCCTGTATTTAAGGTAGCCCAGCTTTCTTTTGACAAGTTTTTACCCAATAGACTTGACTGAGAAACTACAGCATTTTGCTGCAATGGTTTCTAAATGCTGCCACTGTCCTGCAAGAGAATATAAAAACCATTCTGTGTTTATTGAGCCAGTTTGATTCTGACCTGTTAATCATCATTAAAACATCGGCTGGCACAAACCACCTGGGTGACTAAATCCTGACCCTCAGGCAAACATGTAATGAGTACTCATTCTTCAAGGTCCATAAAGCATCTGCTCCATGTAGCCTCAACATTCCCCATCCATTTCTCCTGATTGTGAGGAGCCCCTGAGAGGCAGCAGCAGAGCCAGGCTGAGGCTTGGGAGCTGCAGACTCTGGGCTCCCAGGGAGCCTGGCTGGAACGGTGGCTCACAAGGCTGGGCACGGAGCTGCTCTGCACACCCAGTCACACCAGCTGGCACTGCTGCCTGCTTGCCCAGATATCTGCAGCCTCTCTCTGATCTCCTCGGTCTTAACACACATTCAGTTTTTGGCTTCTCTTTATGCCACCCCAGCCTTATTCCCTACTTATGCAGGACCTTAAAATCCTAAAGTGCTCTTCTACAAGAGCAAGATTTCTGCAGCTAGAGAAGGGATGAAATGTCCATCCTGGGCACATAATCACAAGTGAACAGTACCACTTATATCTGAACATGAGGAGATGAAAGCAAGGTTTAAATAAGTAGCCATATAAACATTTTCAGGTTATCTTCAAGTACTGGCACAGCTGAGGAAATTGAAGTGTGCTTGCTGACATTTGGGGAACAAGTTTAATGAGACCATTATGTGCTGAATATTCATCCAAACCCAGTTTTAGGCAGATTGCAGTGTCATAAATATTAGATGGAGAGGCAGATTGTGCTAATTTTCTGTGGTAAGGGAAATCTTATACAAAACTACTAATGCTTAGCAGGGGAATAATACAAAATCAAGCTGAGCAGTTGAGGCTGGTGAGGACATACATATTAGACTCTGTTCATTGCAGTACTGTTCTTACATTTTTAAATCCTCTGTAAAGAACTTGAAGTTCTCTTTTAGTGAAATTGGTTTGTGCTTCAAGCTGTTCCAGTCCCTCGGGTCTATGGCACACTGTCGTCATTTCTAATTCATCTTCAATTTTATCTGAAAGAGAAGACAGGAAAATATTTATTTTGGTTGTTACCCTTGCTCTTTTAACATGATGGATAGGACAGTCTGGAGTTCAAGAGCAACAGATCAAAAAGAAACCACCAACAGAACTGATCTGTGTAACTGTTTTTAACCTCTTGAAAGCAAAATAAAAGCCACAGGAGTAAGGCAATAGCTCACATTTCTTCCTGGGCTGCCAATTAGCTGCCCATTCACAGAGCCAAAACGGTGGTGAGAGCAGCAGGGCGGCAGCAGACAACATTGCTCCAAAAGCAGCCACAGGCATTTCATACCTAAATATTGAGACAGCGTGGAGGAATGGCACTTCTAAAGTACTGGCTTTGGCTTTCTAGCTGTGCAAATATACCAGGGAGAGCAGACATGCTCAGGCATATCAGACAACGACCGTATACGGGGGTTAAACACCGAGAGAATCTCCTCTGTGTGCTAACCAAAAAGCTTGCTCTAGAGACATTGAAGGTCACTTTAGTCCTAGGAGAAATTAAAATTTTGTCCACAGTTGCAGAATCTGGAATTAATTCAGCCTGAATTTAGAAGGACTTTTTGGAGAAAGAGATAAAAATGAAAAACACTTCTATGCATTTTATTCAAGAGAGTGCTCTTCTGCAAGGAAGAAAGATACTATCACACCCTGATTTACCATAACCTCACTTCATTTTTGATGCATGTTTTCCCCTGCCAAGCCCATCCCCCAGCAGTGTATGCAATGCCCAAATACATAGATATTTAGTGTCTATCAGTTTGAGATTCTCTAAACTTCAAAGACCAGATCCAGCCTTCAGCTGACGTGAAAATCCAATCCACACCCAAAAGTTGCTTGGCATAAAAGCAAACACTCCCCTTATTGTCAAAAACTGCACAATTCATATCTTGTAAAAACATTTTAGGTTATTTGGCTCAAGCATAATATAGTAATTTCTGTTGCAAGCCAACAATTTAAATCGAAATTTGCAAGGAAATAGAGTTACTCCGAATGGAGGAAAGGTATAAATTCAGAGCAGACTAGCTTAGTGAAAGAACAGAACAGACCAGCCCAAAGGTGTATTTTCATAAGCTAATTAATTTTGCAGAGATACACACACACATACATATACACATATTAAATTGACCATTATTAAGGGGGGCACATGTCAGTAAATGCTAATGTTTAATTAACATTGGCTCATTTTGTCAGTATTAAGAAACTGGTTCAAAATATTGGTGACTTCAGCCATCCTCTTAATCCACCACATCTGCAACATCACAGTCAGCATTTGTAGGCTGGCACAGATAAAATGTGTTCGTAAATCCTGTTCTGAATGTCCCTTGCACAGCAGGGAAAAAGGTGAGAGGCTGTAACAGCAAGGAACAGGAGCAGAGTATCAGCTGTTCATGAAGAAAAAGGGACTCAAGGCTGCCAAGGGGCCAAAAGAAGCCTGAAGTACACAGCTTCCCCACACAAAGGGACAATGAAGAGTCTAGAAATTACAACTCCTGTTAGAAGAAAGGAAATGTAAAAGGATGTCTGCTACAGGAAAAAGTAATTTGAAATAAGGGGGGAAAGCCATTTTCTTTGCAAGAGAATTAATGACACAAAACAAAGGAATGCAGAAGCTGTCAAGAGAGAAAATTGTGGGGAAGAAATTCTTTAAAATGAGGGATGAGAAATGAGTGGTTGAAAAAAGGAGAGAAAAATCCACCTCAATAGTCCTCACCCTCCACAAAGATTTGGGTTTTTTGTTATTTGTCTCCTTTCAGCGCTTGCTCTCAAGTCAGCTCCTTTCAACCTGTTTCTTCCACCTATACATTAACCACAGAAACTTCAGTGGCAAACCAGGAGATTGGCATTTCCTCCTCTGCCCTCACTTTTTATCACGGGCATTGTATTTCCTTTTATTTGCATTTTCATTATCATCCTGGCTCAGTCCCTCCAGCTCTTCAGAGGTGTCACTGTATGAAATATGAGCTCTTGCATTTATTACAACTACAGTTTTATTAAACTGAAGTTCACTGAGGGTGGTGAGTGCAAGCAGAAGTGTATATACATAAACACATGCAAATTTAAACTTCTGATAGGAATGATGTTAAGATATTTTATCTAATACCACATTCTTCCTCAGTTTTGCCTTGTTTACAGTTTTCTCCTAAGATATTTAACTGTAGGAAACAACCTTGCTGCTGTTTTAAAGTTAATTTTCTTCTTCAATTCATCGATGCATGAACAGACCTTGGGACCAACTGCAAGCACAGTGAGGGGTGAGTGTGGTCACCTCTCCAGCTCAGTGACGCCTGTACCTGCCTGGTTCTTACAGCATCCTCATCCTTTCCAAGCTGGCAGGACATCCCTGTGCTGCTGATGGAGACACACACTCAGGGGCTGGACACCATCCAGCTGCTCAGTGAGAGCTTGAACCTTAGCAAAGCTGCTTTTTTTTTTGGCGGGAGGGGGGGTGGTCTCCGTGTTCACTACTCAGGGGGAAGCAGTAACAGTAACTAATGCAGAAGGCTTCTTCTGCTTACAGGTACTGATAAATGGTAATTTATTCTTTTTCTGTTTTTATTTCCAACACTTGTTGAAATCATCCCAGGATGAATCCCTTCCACACCAGACAGCTGCAGTGAGTTTTGTCCTAGGCTGAGGATTGTTTAGCTGGTACAGAGCATTCACTTAGTGTTTTCCTTACAATGTGTTTTAAAATGGAAGAGTGGGATGTAGTATTTCTTGAGTTCGGATTTATTTCTGCCCATATTTTTGTGGCTGCTTCAATAGCAGGGTATGAGGTCTGCATCTGGTAGAATCACCTGTGGTAATCTTACTCCACTGTAGGCCCAGGTTAAAATAATCACTTAGATTTGTATTTTTTGTGCAAAATAGCATCTGTATTTGCTTAGCCCATAGGATATGCACATTTCCTTTCATACCGGAAACCAAACAGTGACTTCACTTTACAAAGAAAAATAATCTTGACACACTTGCAAGTACATACATATTTTAGATTGCTGCTAATGAAAGATACTTTTTTCATTTCACTGTTCCTTGCTCAAGAGCAGAGAGTGAATTTTCCTTAAGGAAAATCAGCGTTTAAACAGAATACACTTTAGAAGTTTCTTAATGATGCTTGCTTTATTCATCCTTTCATATTTGTTCCAATTTTACCTTTTGTTATCTTTAATTTGGGAAGTTCCACACTCTAAGTGCCTGCAAATGGCCCTGCACTTCAGACAACGGTTTGCATTGGAAGGGACCTTAAAGATCATCTAGTTCCAATCCCCTGCCACAGGCCAGGACACCTTCCCCCAGCCCAAAGCCAATTTGTGCTCCATAAAACAATGGTGTGTTATTCCCCAGCTGCTGCCTCGGCTCCGGGACTGAGCAGCCGCCATCCTGAGCCTGCCCATCCTTGCTGGTGCCTGCAGCTGCCCCTGCACCCGGACCATGCCCAGGGCTGGTTTGCTGCTCCACACGCTCTGGGGAAACAAGCATCAAACAGCACCTAACATCTTCCTCAGGTGCAATCCTGTAGCATTTCCAGCCCACGTCCTGCCAAAAGAGCAACAGTGAAGCCTCATACAGTGCTGGGTTGGCCAAGGACAACCCAGAGCCTAACACAGTTTAAAGGGTGTAAATGATGACTTTAATAAAGACGTAAATGACGCTGTCCCCTGCATCTGAAGGCTGCAAGGTGAAAATGCAGAACACCAGTCTCCATGGTTCATGGGAAGACCTTGAAAACAAGTTGCTTATAATAAATTCACTTGCTGTTAAGGAAAACAGTCAAGGCCTAAAGTGCAGTTAATGCGCCCAGTGTTAATTGTAAAACTGACAGGCGCTAGATGAAATGGGTAATTTTACAAATACAGCTGAAGGGGATTAAATTATGTTCAAGAATTATTAGACTGTATCTTACTTTTATTAAAAAAAAACAGCTATATTTTAGGAGCAAGGACCTGAAGAAAAAATTAACTCTAGTTTACCCACGTTATACTTGAAATTCATCTCCAGACAGAATGTACTCTTGGGCAGGTCGTGCAGAAAACAGGTCTTCCCCGTGGGAGATCAATTGCAAATATTTGGAAATTTCACGAGGAAAAATAACTCAAGGCCTGAGTGTATAAGTGCTCATTGGGGCAGGAGCTGGGCGAGAGCTTTGGGGTGTCCCTGGGACCCTGAGCCTCCCGATCCCCGGCCCCGCTGTCCGGCAGCAGCCCATTCCTGGGCTGTGCCATGGGCTCGCCCCGGGCACCGTGGCAGCCTCGAGGCACATCCCGCACACCCCGCAGCCGCGCAGGGACAGCGGCGGGCGCCCCCACCCAGCTGTGATCCTGAAAAAGGGGCAAGGAAAATCTGCTCATGGCAAACAGCAGTTAAAAAGTGGAACAGAGTTACCTACTGATGTATCAAATAGTAAACACAATTAAAGTTGAACATCCATTATTATTATTTACAATAATTATTAAGATTATACTGCCTGGCTGGAGAGATCAGTTTCCAAAAAGGACTCTCTCCAGGCAATAAACCAAAAAGAGAGTGTTGTCTCCTTATCCAATCCCTTTTTTCTGATAAGACTTTTTGACTCCTTCCGGTCTATTTTGAGTTAAATTTGATGGCCCTTGTGGGTCTCTTCCAAGCCAGAATATTCTGTGATTTTCACCACTAAACCAGCGACATCAAATTAATTTCACAAACAGCCAAGCTTAGCAGGCTGGTTCTGCCTGTGTGAACCTGCAACACCACCACTTGCTGAGAGAATATACCTGAAAACCCAACAGTGTATAAAATTCTAAGATAAAAATAGCTAATAATAACAAATATAATTAGTAAAAAATTGATTTTTTTTAGATTTCTTGCCTAATCCTTACAATGATCTGTTCACAAGGTATAAATACTGTCCTCTGCCTCTCCTTTAATTAGTTTCACAGCTGTACACAGGGATGCAAAATCAACATTATTCTCCAGAAAAGGAGGCACCAGAATTTTGAGGTACCTCCCAAATGTTTTTTTGGCACACAGCTAAGATCAGGTACCATGGCTTGAACATTAAATATACAATGTCAAATTTGAATTCAGATGTTTCGCAGACACTGTATGAAGTTCCCCTGTCATTAGAACTGTTTCTGTTGTGACCATTCCCAGAGAAGGAGGCTGCAACATGCCCTTGCAGTGCACACAAAGGATATGCAGGCAGGAGCCACTGGCCTTAAACCGGTTTCCCCAGGTGGGAAATGCAGGTTGAGCTGGAACCAAGGCAGGATTATGATTCCAAAGCAGCAAGGGAAAAGAAAAACCATGATGCATCAAACATGATGCTTTTTTAGAAGAACTATCAGAAACTCTTCAGAGCACACTTCATTAAATAGTCGTAAGAGACTTCTGAATTATGAATTAGGTAAGTAAAACTATTTTTTTTTCCTTTTATGGAATAGGTAATTTATCAAAAGAAAACTCTGATGAGCCCAGAAAATGCATTACAAATGAACTTACTATCTCTGTGAATTATTGTTGTCAATGTTTTTTTTTTTCATTAAAAAGCAAATCAGACACTTCAAGTCCTTGATTTATGACTGCACCAATTCCCATTTAGACTGGTTTGCTCTAGCTTTGAGTTAGGAAACAGGTTTTGGAAGAACAATAATCAATGAATATATATAATAGAGTGAAATCAAGCAATCAAAAATATTAATTAGTTCAGTGCCTAATTCAAGTACCTTTTATCCCTGAGTTATCATGGGGAAAATAGACCTGTGTATTTACATTCATGCAGGTTTTAACTACAATGTAAAACCTAAGGGTTTTCCCCCATTAGAGGCACCTTTTTTGAGCAGGCAGGATTACACACACTTGGCACTGGCTGCAGACTTGACAAGAGAACATATAAAAACATTCAGAAAAAGGTGAACAGGTAGAGAGTTTGGCACAGAGAAGGTGAACAGGTACTCAGTTTGGCACAAACACAAATTAAACCACATAAACTCCTTGTAAGGGCACTCTCAATCATGTACAGTGTTTAAGGGCACAATTGCAGCGGATCACAAAGCTGTAGCCTCCCCTGAGATTTTAGTTTGTATTGGGACTTTTCACCTGGAGACAGAGAACTTGTGCCTCTAAGTGTGTGTGCATTCCCTTTCCACTGAGGGCCTGGCCTGTGCCCTCCCCAAGGCGCCCTGAGCCGGGGGACACCAAATGCAGATCTGGGGAGATGCAGGAGCATCCTGCAGGAGCAACCTGTCCCCAGGCAGGGACAGCCCGAGCACTCTTTCAAATTTTATTCGTCGCAAATGTTCACGTGACTGTGATAGATACAGAAGCCATCTCCCCCCTGCACCATGTTTGTGGTCAGTTTGTCAAAGTCTACTGACAGCACAGCAGCTCTTTGCAGCTTTCTCTCTCTCAAGTTACCCAGTTACATAAAATTTTACTTCTTCACTGGGAATTACTCAGCAAATGAGCAGAGCTGTAATACACCCATGCTCATAACCTACACTGGAATTCTGCACAACACCAATTTCATGCTAAGAATCTTTAAAAAACAATTAGCTGTTTTTTCTACTTCGACCTTAAATGTCAATTTATGATCAGTTTGTTTGGAATTTGTTGTTGTTGTTTTTTAAATGAAGCTTTGGTTAGGGTTTTTAAAACAGAAATATTTATTTTCCCAAGCTGTAAACATGTGGGTTTGCTCACATTTATTAAGGAAATTTGTGTGTGTGTGTTAGCATTCCTGTCCCAGATTGCAAGGCAAGATGTATTCTATTTGCCATCTGTATGGCAGTTGTCTTCTGTTAAATGGGCAGTTTTCTTTATCTCTTCCACACCCAATCCTTCCTCGAGGGGGGGTGGGAACATCTGCTGATAATAGGCCGTTGAATGTCACTGCATGGCTGATAAGAACTACAGCATTCCATTGGGAGATGCTCCAGTCAGAGGGCGGAGCCAAGCATTGCTACCCAGATATAATCTGGAGATTCTGGAACACCAGCATGGTTTATCTCTACTGCATTTCCTGGGGGAACACCTGCCTCTTCCACTGGATCTTCAGAGGAAGACTACACCTTTCTACAGGATCCTTATTCCAATGGAACCACACCAGGACTGCAGCCAATTCCAATTGGACTGCTACCAAGACCCCGTCCAACAGGGTGTCAGGTTGTGTTGTGATTCTGTCAGTGTTGTTTTGGTTTACTGCTTGTTTATTCTATATCTTTTTATTTTCTTCCCTAATAAAGAACTGTTATTTCCTGCTCCCATATTTTTGCCTGAGAGCCCCTTAATTTAAAATTTATAGCAATTCAGAGGGAGGGGGTTTACATTTTCCATTTCAGGGGAGGCTTCTGCCTTCCTTAGCAGACTCCTGTCTTTCCAAACCAAGACAACTGTCTTTCAGAAACAGCAGTGTATGAAACAGAACTTGCCACAGAAATATAAAGCAACAGTGGCAGTGTGAATGTGGAAGCAATTTTCCTCTTAGAAAGGGTGGACCACTGCATTATGGCAATTCACCTGTGTAAAGACTAGAAAAAGAACAAATTGGTTTGGTCCAGTCAGAATTGAGGACAGAAACACCACCATAAATGAGCACTCTGCATATCCCATCCAAATGAGCTAGTACTTCCCAGAAGACCACTTTTCCCACTTCACAGAACTGTTCAAGTTGAACAGATTGCTCCAAAATGTGAAGCATAATCAAGCAGAACACAAGTACCAATTAAGCTCTATTTGCACAGAAGAAACTGCAAAAAAAGTATCATTCCAATACAGATCCAGATGTTTCAGTAAGAGAAAATGTCCTTAAATGTGTGTGGTGCTGTGAGCAAGCTCTCTGCTGACACATGGTGCACGCCCGGCGGGCTGGGGACAGCTCAGGGCCACCCGCCGGGCACAGACTGCTCTGGAGATGTGCTTGTATGGGCAGCACCCTCACTTCGGGCATTTCAACAGATCCTGATCTCGGGCAACCAATAGTGCCTGGATGTCTTCGTAACAACATTTATGTCCCGGTTTTTGGTTCCCAAGAAGCAGAACCAGAAGGGAGGCTTCAGGACATTAAGATAAAAGGACAGTGCCTGAACCCCACTACTGTCGATGTTCCATTAAGTACAGACTACACACTTCCTGACTCAGATAAAGCTGCTTTTGGTACCTGTACTCAGATTCTCCTCCCATAGATTATTTTGAATGCAGAATAACTCAGGTACTGATACATACAGAAACACACTGCTGCCCAGGGTGAGAGCATTTGCTTGCTGAAACTTTTCATCCAAATAAATGTCAGTTCCTGATGGCAATTAAAAAAAAATAGAAAACCTCATCCAATACACTATATTCTTTGGCATTAGCAAAATTCCAGTGTGAAAGCAGCAAGTTGTTTCAAGATTTCCAACAGTTTCTTACAGGGAATTCCTTTTCTCTTTCCCGAGGGCCATACCTAGCTTGTGGTAAGGTTTCAGCCAACTGCTTCCCCATCCTTCACCCCTGGGGTTATTCCCTCAGGAAGGGAGTGAGTGGTCAGAGGGGCGTGAATTGTTCGCCTGTCCTGCACACTCTGCTATCAGCATTGTTGTTGTTACTGTTTGTTTTCTTATTTCATTGCTATTTCTAGTGAACTGTTCTTATCTCAACCCATTATCTTTACCTTTCTGTCTCCAATTCTCTTCTCCATCCAACTGGAGGGGGAGAGAGAAAGTGAATGAGGGGCACATGGTCTGAGGTGTTTCACTGGCAGCCTCAGAGCAGGGGTGAAACTGAGAGCCCCTGTGTGACAGTAATCAGTGGGGTTCTTGGATGAGAGGAGAGACAAGAATGTTGACTCCATGTTCAGAAGGCTTGATTTATTATTTTATGATATATATATCACATTATAACTAACTAAAAAGAAATAGAAGGAAAAGTTTCCTCTCAGAAGAGTAGCTAAGAATAGAATACCAAAGAATGATAACAAAAGGAGCTGTCTTGGACTCTGTCCAAGAGGGCTCAGCCTTGACTGTCCATTAACTATAAACATCCAAGATGGGCCAATCAAGAATCCACCTGATGCATTCCACAGCAGCAGAAAACCATTGTTTACATTGTGTTGCTGAAACCTCTCAACATATCAGCAGGCAAAAATCCTAAGAAAGAATTTTCACAAAAGATGTCTGCGACATCCCTGAACTCCTGTGCAAGAGCCAAATCACCAGCTAGCTGCTCCAGCCAGGCAGCAAAGCAAACAGGCAGGGAGCTGAAAGCCCAGCAGACAAGACAGAAGAGTTTCAGGAAACAGGCAGTATCTTAACAATTTCCTAAACTTGGCCCAGTTAGTGGTGCTAGGAAACATACAACTTTGTTCCTGTGGCAGAAGGTTATCTGGGACAAGCACAAAACTTCCTTCCATTTTTCTGTCCTTATTCTGCTTCTCCTGGAAGGCCAATAGGGACAACCACTGTAAGACACTCTACTAGGACATAAATGCAACCAACTATACACTTGGTGAGTTGCCGTGAAGCCAAAATATTTAGTTATTTAAAACTTTAACATTCTCTGGATTAGACTATTTAGATTCTACTATTCTGTCTAAGGATCTTTCTGCTTCCAAAACTCAGTAAATCTCTAACTAGGAAAGGAAGGCTGTGATGTTAGACCCCAGGCTGGGGTCCGGCTTAGATCAGTCCCCTAAAAGCATTGGCAAATTCAGAGATCTGGTCTGTTTTCGAAATACCACCAACAGAGAGTAATTTGAGACTAATAAACACCAATGCTTGTAAACACCAGAGGTGTTCTGGCTGACAATGTTTGAGGACTTCTGCGGGCAGAAAACAAATACACAATTAAGAACATGACCAATGCCAGAACACAGCTTATTAAATTTTTATGCTGACTCTGATTACTTTCATTTAGCAGCACAGATGTTAAACCAGAATGAGGAGACAGAGTGCCCATGAGTACTGGGAAATGGCTGGCAATACGAGCAAGATTTGGAAAAGAGTCATTAGAGCAGATGTTGCACACATGTGCGCTGATCGCTCTTACAAGTCAGTTGATTTTAAAGAAGCCACAAAAACATTTGACTATATCAGATTTCATAATTCTGATTGTTTCATTCTGTTTTAAGGAAGTCACGTAGCAGCTCTAATGCAATCCATAGGAGTGTCGTGGTTTGGAATGGGAGGAAATTCAGGGAAGTGATGCAAAGCTTTTTGTGTAACTGACGGTCTGTGGAACCACTGAGAAGCTGGACATGCCTCTGTGAAAGATGCGTGTTAAAGACAAAAAAAGCCAAGA
>NW_005054494.1:261418-262091 GCF_000277835.1 Geospiza fortis | reverse complement strand
GGGGCCGGAATGGGAGGAGGCTGCGGAGCCCTGGCCGGAGCAGGGCTGGCTGGGGCTCTGAAGATCTTGGCATCAGATGCCCTTCCCCCAGCGCGGCTGAGACCAGAGGCAGCCCTGCATCCTGCAGCCCATGCAGTGTGGCCCTGCGGCTGAAAGTGAACGCAGACAAAACCAAAGATCAACCATGAGATCGATCCTGACACAGCCCAGCCGCAGCTCCCACCACGAGTTACCTGCGTCAGGTATGCCCCAGGCGTGATGTTAACCCTTTCAGTGCTTCAGTTCTCACTCGAATCAGAGAAAGGAACAAGATGCAAGCATGTAAAAGAACAACATGAAAACATCGAGGTTAGTGAGGAAGAGGTTAAGTCTCAGATGGGAGGGAGGAGAAGATGCCTTGATCTTTGGGCTGAAATCCTCTTGTAAGCTATGGAGAAAAGACTTTTTTTCTCCCTATAACACATGAAACTATGGGGAGATGAAAGTGTTCAAACTGATATCGAGTAAAGGCCTCCATGTTGAAGCAAGCCAATGTTAAAGTAGCTGTGTTGAAGATTGCATGCAAGATGTTTTCCATTACCATCTGTATGGCTGATTACCTTGTCAAGTGAGCAGTTTGCCTTATCTCTCTCTTTGAATGACCACATTCACACCTTCCTCGGGAGGGGACCTC
>NW_005054494.1:249847-261206 GCF_000277835.1 Geospiza fortis | reverse complement strand
GCTCCGCCCAGAGGGAGGAGCCAAGCATTGCTACCCCGATATAATCTGAGATTCTGGAACACTAGGCTCTTCTCCACAGGATTCCCCCGAAGAACAGCATCTGTCTCTTTTTCTCCTGGATCTTCAGAGGAAGACTACATCCTTCTCTACAGAACCCCCTTGCTCCAACAGAACCACACCTGATACTTCAGAGGACTGCAGCCACATTTTCAATCGGACTGCCACCAACACCCTGACCCACAGGGTGTCAGGTTGGGTTCTGACTCTGTCAGTGTTGTTCCAGTGGACTGCATTGTTTATTTTATTCTTTTTATTTCTTCCCTATTAAAGAACTGTTATTTCCTGCTCCCATATCTTTGCCTGAGAGCCCCTTAATTTAAAATTATAGCAATTCGGAGGGGTGGGAAGGGTTTACATTCTCAATTTCAGGGGAGGCACCTGCCTTCCTTAGCAGACTCCTGTCTTCCCAAACCAAGACAAGCTGTGATCCCATAAGAAGTTTGAACCGAGAGAGAAGAGTGCCTTCTCACATGCCCCCAGGAGAAGAAGATTTCTGTTCCCAGGGATGAAGATTATTTTAGGGATAGAGAAAGAGAACTTTTGTCTTTGAGGAGTTCATCTTTAAAACAATACCCCATAAGTCAACATGGCCCATCAACAAGCTGTGGGAAGGCTTGTGGCAATGGGAAGGATTTCACGATGGTAGGCTCCCCATGCAGCTGCTAGTCCTGACGAAATTGAGAGCCATGAGAGAATTGGTTTTTTCTCCTTTGGAGAAGTCTCCATAACCTTAACAAGAAGTACTGCTCTCCCTACGTGAACTGAAGAAAGACTATTTTAGAGGTGGTAAACTGACTGGAAATTTTAGGTTTGGTTTCTTAACATTGTCAGTGGAAAAGAAAAGGTTGTGGGGGGAGGAGAAGTGTTCTGAAGGGTTTGTTTTGATTCTCACTACTTTTTTTCTTTTAGTCACTATTAATAAAATTTTCTTTTTACCCTCCTAAAGTTTTAAGCCTGCTTTGCCTTTCTCCTAATCCTATCTCACAGCAGAGAGCGCCTTAGTGATTGGCCAACACTGAAGCCCAACGCACTCCTTAGTGCACTGACTAGGAAATTTTAAAATTGGGGAAATCTTAAATTGGCGAACCAAAACCACTACACGAAGGAAATCTGCCAAAGAGCAAGAGGCACAAGGAACAGGTTGAGATGAATGTGCCATCATGGGTAAGCTCATCTCAGAGCTGAACCTTGCACAGAAGAGCCCTTTGGCTTTTGCTTTGGGCTCTGACATCTGCATGGGGACCACCAAAGAGAAAAGGCAACCAAGACCCACAACCCATGACAGGAACTTCTGGTCTAGGATCAACCTAGGGAAGCCTGACCAGGTGCAGGTGCACAGTCCTATTTATTTTAGGGAGGAAGAAATACTTAGCTAGAAATATTTTAAATGGGCATGTGAAAAATAAAGAAGAAAAATTTCCTTTTCAGAATGCTTCAGATTTCATCTTGCAATGTCAATACTCCTTTTATTCATCTACATAAAATTTAATTAAGTTTTGGCCTAGTCCCAGAATAATAGGACAATGGAGAGCTAGAACACTGTACATGCAGACACACAAAGGCAGTCTCTGTGAGCTGCCAGGCCTGCCCTGGCACCTGGGAGCCCTCAAGCCCTCACTCCTGCCCTGGGGCAGCAGGAGCAGCCCTGAGATGTGGGCACAGGGCACTCCTGCCCCTCCAGCCCTAGGACAGGCCTGGCAGCTTCACCTTCACTACAGGACCTTTTTTGGCTAAACCTGTGAGAAATGATGCTCACTTTTAAAATTTCAAAGGTTTATTAAACTTTAACAAAATACAACAAAGGACCAAATAAGGAAAAATTACAGCGCTGGGAGCGTGGAACTAAACCACCATGTGCTCACCCACAAAATGCATGCTCTGCCTTTTATACCTACGGTATTGTGCTAGGTAACCCTAACCCCTCCCAAAGTCTGCCAATTAACTCTTCTCTGCCATCCACTGGTGGAGACTGCTTCCTTGCAACTTCATTGGAGGTCAGGTGTTGCCATGCCTGCCCTCCCCCAAATGCCCCATGCAAGGGGCACAGGTACACACCTGCCCTCCCCCAAATGCCCCATGCAAGGGGCACAGGTACATGCCCTCCCTCCACATGTCCTGACTACCATGGCCGTCCCTTGGCAACTGTACAGGGGGAAAGGGGACTACGGAGACAACAGAGGACATCCAAACAACGAATCACAATAACGTAACTATCCAGCAATAAAACTTCTTAGCATACACATAATATTCATCCCTTAATTGTAAGAGCCAACCATCATGTTACTCATCTATAACAAACGCCAGTGCTCTCAGGTGCACTCAGCTCCAGCAGCCCCTCGCACCAGGTGCGGTGACAGACCCCACCACTGCCACTGCCACAGCCACCCATGGGTACATGGCTGCAGCAGGGAGCCAGGGACTGCCAGCACTGCTGTCAGGAAGGGTGGTACACATAAAATGGACAAATTAAATGTTTTACTCTTTCAACTGTGTGAAACTTCCTTTTAAGAGAGAAAGAATTAATTTAGGACTTAATTAAGATACATTAAGATTAATTAGGACTTAATTAAGATACATTTGGATATGCATCCTCAATTCAAGCTTCCCATGTGTGGGTTTAAGAATTGCAGAAGAGGGCTTAAAGTAATGTTAATTATATTCCATTTATATCAACTATTTATATAGCTATCCCTTTCCAATTATAAGCACGTCTAACTCAATTCCTTCATGAAAAGCAGCCTTATCCTGAAATTCTTGAGGATCCTCTTCAGTCAAAAGAAATCTCTCCCCCTAGAACCATAAATTTATCAAGCCAAGTGAAATTATTCCAGATTTCAAAACATGACACTTTCAAATAGCTTTATTATCGTTCTTGAATGTTTCTGAAAACACAGAGACAACCATGAAAGCACAGGCAGGTCTGTATCTAGATGAGTGATGCTTCATGTCCGTGAGAATGTGTTCAGCATCAATAGGGGAAGCTGGAGCGCAGCTCTCATTTTAAGACTTACTAGTAACAGTTTGTCCATGATACTTTGGCAAATCAGTGTAAAAGATGAGCAATTTTTAAGATTTCACCAGAGTGAAGCCATCTCAGACACTGCCCTGAGGTTGGTGGAAGGACGTGTCTTCAAAACCCTAATGGGCTTTTCCAGAGTTCACACAGTCAGCTTCAGGTCACACACTTCTCGTTCCTTCCCCTCAGTGCCCCCTTTCCTTCCCTCCCTCCTCCTGCAGGGAGAGGAGAATCTTCTGCCCTTGCTGGCCTTGCTGCTGTGTTCACCTGCTCTCAGGACACTGAGGCTGGCACTGCTCACAGGAGTTCACTGCAGCAATGGGAACAGAAACCATAGCTGACTGCTCCTCACAGGCCAAATGAAAAATTACTAAACACATCTGTCTGCAAGATTTCAAACACCTTTTGTGTAATGATGATCTAAGTTATCTTTAATGGTACAAGCAAAAAAACTATTTTTTAACCTGGCCATATCTCTTTAAAGTGAATGCTGTTTTCACATTATTTAACTTCTATAATTTAAGCATGTATGTCAAGCAGGAAAAAACTCCACACTTATTTTCCTTTCTGCTGCAATAAGAAACCACATCTATTTCATATAAAATTTACCACCATTATTTATTAGCAGGCAGAAAGCTTCTGGGTATAATAAAAATTTGGTACATAAAGCTGCAGCTTGCCTGAGGAGAGGGGGAATTAACTGTAATAAAACTCATTTAAAGAGCCTCATAGTATCACTTCAGAAATAAGAAAAAGAAGGGGGGAGAAGCAAGAAGAAAAAGAAAGATTTTTTTGATAAACCGCAAAATATTTTCTGTTCTTTCTGCTAAATTCTCATATGAAAAGACAAGTTTTCCTCTCATGGCTACATTTAAGAGTATACATGGAAGGAATATTTTCTTTTCCACATTTGCTAACATTTTATCTCTTGACAGACAACAATGATGTCTGATAATTTCTTCCTGAGTATCAGATTATTACATTCCTATTTTAGAGACTTTTGATAGCTGTTGCAGACATTCTCTTTGTGAAAATCCTTTCCTTAGGATTTTTCCTTCTGAGAATCTGTGGCCTCAGAACCAGACATAAACAATAGCTTATCTGCTGCTGTGGAATGCAACAGGTCCGTCTGGATTGGCCCAGCTTGGATGTTTGTGGTTGATGGCCAATCTGGGATGGAACTCTCTCAGACAGAGTCGGAGAGAGCTGCCTTGGTATCATTCTTTACTTTTCTTCTTAGGGTAGCTAGCTTCTGAAGAAACCTGTCCTTCCTTTTCTTTGTAGTATAGTTATAGTATATGTATATATCTTAAAATAATAAATCAAGCCTTCTGATCATGGAGTCAAGGATCTCGTCTCTTCTTTCACCCAAGAATCCTTGTGACCACCGTCACAGATAGCCACCACACACAAGGAAGGGTCAGCTCTTTAAGCACACCCAACCTTGTGGTTACATGTTGAGGCCAGCTTGCACAGCTTCACTCGGGAAAATAACTCCAGAAACACCTAGAAATGCACTTGTAATGCAATGGCAGGACTGAAGAGACAAAAGACAGAACTCAGGGAGATGTTCAGGACTTGTGTACTCCAGACTGCACATGGGGACAGCACATGGGGACATCGCTCTTGCCTGGCTGAGCGAAGCAGGCAGGGATGCCAATTTCTTTAGTAAGGTATTATCCTTACCGAGTGCATTTTCTATTAGATATTGGCTGTATTTCCCTCCATTTGAAAGAAAAAGAAATAATCTTCCTGTGAAAATGAAATCCCTTCAGATTATACTTCAGAATTCTCTTTCAGTCTTCAGGAGGTTGGGTTGGTTTTTTATTACCTTGTTTTGGAAACACTCTCTTCTAAACAAAGTAACCTTCATGGAACTGATGTACAATTCTGCCTGAATCCCTCATCATCCAACAGCTCCTCCTTTCCAAAGGAGGAAAGTCTTGTAAGGGAAGAGACAATAAACAGTAAGAGAACAGAAAGGTACTCATCAGGTATAGAGAGTTTGGTCTGTAATAATCGATCACAGACATTCTAACATCTATCAAGCAGCCTGACAGCTGATTCAAGAGCATCGGGGGATCTCTACCCTCCACAGCCAACACTTCCATGGTTATAAATGAAGAATAACTTTGACAGCTACAAGCTCTACAAGGACAAACTCAGCTTCAGTGATGCTGCCATTCAGTTTAGAAAATGTTGAGCATGTATTTTTCTTGAATCATATTAGCTTTTCCTTAAAACCAAGCCCTGCCTTGCAGGTACTAAAGCTTGCACCCTTCTCCCCTCTAGCTGCCTGATGCTTCTACCCCTGCTGCAGCTGGACAGGATGTGGGTCCCCATGGACAAGGGCAGCACCCAGCACCACATCCTGGCTCAGGGAGCTGCACTTCTGACATGCACGGCCACCTGCAGCCCGTGAGTGTGCAAAGTGGATTTTAGGCAGCAGTTACAGTCCACAGTCTCTCCTGCAGCTCTAGAAAATGGGTAAAGCATAAGCTCCTTCTCTTCAGAAATATGTCAGATCAGTTTACCATCAGTGCATTTTATCTTGGAAAAAAACTGAAGCCAAACAAAAATTATTGTAAAAAATAAAACAGAGGATTTCCATCAAGCTTTATGCAGTTCAATTATTTATATAAATAGTCTACAGAATATTAAGTGCTTCTTGTAACCTTCTTCCCAGCAGATAAAGAGATGCATATAGGGAGGAAGTCTGAAGGGATAGAGACAAGATGCAAGGGAAGAAGCATATCCAGGTACAAAACTCACGTACTGTTGCATTTTTATATACATGGAAAATTACCAGAAGCACAACAATCATGGAATATGGTGTGGGATATGTTACAAATTTTGCTGTGGTATATTGGTATATTCTTTTTGCACATCTACCATGTCATTTTAAGAAAGGCCCATTTTAAATTGTGCTTAATAAAATACCTAATCAAGATAGTTATCTAGTCGTTGCATCACTATTACAAAGTTTTGCACTTTTCAAACCATTAACAAACTTCTAAGTTAACTTAGCACCCAAGTCCTTCAAACACTGATGCATAAAGCACAATAAGCAGATCTACTTTACACACTAGTGCACTTTTTATCTTCCCCTCAGCACTCTGCCCATCCCACAGAAAATACATCCCTTTCTTCTCATGGCCATTTGCTCCAGAATTTCAAGGAGGGCACTTCTATACTTCAAGTCATGATCACTCCCATACCAACAATTAGAGAACATGACCTGGGGAAGTGTGGGGGAGGGCATTGCCAAAGAAGTCAGTCAGATGACACCCCCTACTTTCAAATTCCTTACAGAGCATTAGTATCTCACTGTAATTGACCCAAAGCAAGGGGTCTGAGGTAGCTGTTCCTGCCCTGCCATGTGCTGCCTGTGGGGAGCTGACACTGCAGCAAGAGCAAGAAGGGAACAGTTCCTCAACCAGAACCTCTGTAAGACAATCCTAAATATGAGGCTGTGTGGAATGTGCCCCATGATACTCTCATCCTGTTTTTGTTCCTAGCTTTGCAGGACTGGTGATCACTGTGTTTTCCCTACCTTTAGGGAACTGAGAGACCAAAGACTGGCCCTTCTATTTTATCCTGTAAGAGAGAAACAGCTAAAAGAGAGGGAGGGATACAGGACTATGTAGTTTTTTTCACCTTTAACTTCACTTCTTGGGAAGTACTGAAACAACCAATGATGCATGGTCACTGAATGGCCAGAACTGCTGGAGAAAATTTGTCAGAATGCATCCTTGTGCAGAGGAGAGAAACAGAATGCATTACATCTCCATCCCAGTAATCCTTTTTGGCCCCGTCTCACATGTCATTCACTCCTGGAAGCTGGGGTAAAGAATGGTCTATGAAAGGGCTGTGGGTCAGATGGAAACTGACATGACAGCTGGGAAGAATTGAGAAAAGGCCTGAAGATTCCTACTGATGGATTTCAACAAAGACAGATGCAAAGGGCTACAAGTCTGACAACAGAGCAAAGCACACAGGTATAGCTGGAGATCTGCACATGATCCTGAGTCAGGAGCTGAACAAAAAATGACTAGTCTCAAGAGGCTGCAAAGACAGCAAGGACTTGCCCAAAAGTACTCACAGGAACAGGCTTTTCCAGCCATTTTTTTTTCTCTGTATGGGGGGTTTTTCATTATTAATAATTTTTATTTAAACAGAACAAAGGAACATGGTTTAAGTAAGCCTATTCCATCTTCAGAAGAGAACAGTTTTAAAAGAAATATACATAGCCAATTGCAGTGTCTTATTTTAGTATTATTACGCACAACTATGAGAACACAGCTGGAGTTTCTAGGTGTTTAATAAGGTTTTTATTTTTAATAAGTAAAAGTAGTGATCATTTCTAGTGAGTATCAAGTTCTGATAAATACTTGCATTGCAATGTAATCATCTACTTTGCCTTTTCCATTGCTGCCACCAGCACATCAAAAAAAACAACTTCATGTCACCTTTAAAGATCTCTGACTTAGTGAAATCTGTATTGCATGATATTAACAATCACCCACATTTATTAATGTTCTAATTTTGTATATAAATAATTCTTAGCACAGGAGCAAAGTCAAAAGGGAAAAACGCAAGCTTATCTAATAAGTACCAAATAAATATATATTGGTTTCCAAGTGAACTCTTTGGCAGCCAGAAACACAGATTTCCAATAAAAACTATCCAAATCTGATCAGGTTTATATACTGTGTTCCTACATGTTGTCAGGCAGCCCATGCAATCAGAGCTCTGTGTATCAGTAACTGTGGTCCCTTATAGACGTAAATGTCACCCTCTCCTGCACCTGCAGGGATGGAGCAGTCACTGACTGCTGACCACCAACAAGCACAGGCAGACCTGTTCCATGAATACAACGTGAGCTATTTGCTCACTTTTTCTCCTCTCACCTTCACACAGACACCTTTCTCACCTGCCATATACTTGACTTTGCTGGGGAAACACTAGGGAGACTCTTCTAGGAAAAAAGTAATTGCTTCAGGAACAGACACTGGAATTATAGTAATTAGGTCTGCAAAGGAGGTATAAAAACATTCTTGCAGTTAATACAAAACAAATGCAATAGCAATGCAAATGCATCAACATTTTACTTGTCACCTATTTTTAAGGTGAGCATTTCTGTTGCCATTATTTGAAATTAGTTGTCATTGTTAAAGATCTTAATTTATTTGTAATTACATAATTGCAATCCAGTGACATTCTAGGAGTAAACTAAAAGCTCCCATGATATTAATTTTGAAATAAGGAAATCAATCATGTAATAACAAATACACGCTGATTTACATCTCTTAATATAAATAATTCTTAATGAAGCAATTTTTAGTATTTTTTCCTAATTCTGCAGGAGGATTTCTAGGATTATGTGACAGCATTGATTTTACTGCAGTAGGGTTAAAATTCCATCTGCTTTTCTTGATCCAGTAAAACAGATTCAATATATAAATTTTCTTTACTTTTTTGGAATCTTTTGCCAGCCTGTACTAACCCATATCTTGAAGAAATCTGTATAAAGAAACATAGGTGTTTATGCTAGTATTTTATCCTTACTATTTCCTTTGGTAGATAAACTTGACACAGTTAATGATTGAAGCAAGAATATAGTCAGTGACTTGGGGGTCCTTTGTTTTAAAAAATACCTCACTTGCATAACTAGGAAGTTATTTTCTTTAAAAATTCAGTCATACCTACATCCCTTTATAAAAAGATGAACTCTAAAGCACACTTAGTTGTTAAAACCTGTATGCTTTACATCTGGGAAAACCTTTAATACAAAAAAAGTCCACTACATTCATTTGAGTTCATTACATTGATTCACTACAAGTCGAAGAGAGACCAAATCTTCCAGCTGGTGAAAACAGAAATATTTATTCTTAGGTTATGCATCTGGAACGGCAATTACAGAGAAGTTTTGTTTTGTTCACATTCAATCCATCATGTCTTTAATCTGCAAATTACAGTCACAACAAAACTCTTGTAAGCCCTGTGAAATCATACACCTAATTATCAGTTCTGGTTCCATTATCCCAAGAGGCCCTTTCCTTTTTCAAGTTTGGTACTAATTCATTTTCAATAAAGAGCAAGAATTACCAGTAAGAAAAAATAATTAGGAAAACTTAAATAATACACAAGGCAAAAACCATCACAGCTTCAGATTCTCTCTGGCTAAGGTAATATATCAAAAGCAAACAAAAGTCCTCAATAAAGCATAAATCAGAATTGCCTCTTTGCAGCCCGTATGATTCTTAATAAAGACGAAGCCCACACTGAGAATCCGTGCACTGACAGACACCACTTTCCTCCCACAGCCATCTGCTGCCTACACTGGCTACACTCACATGCATTTAAACACAAGCAAATAGGAGCTGCAAAACTGGGGTTCTCTTACCATCTGACAAGTCAATTAGCCCGAGGTAGTGCAAAAGTTTCAGAGAGGAGCACACCACCACCACAATCCCTAAAGTCTGGAGTCCCTCTGACTCGCCTTTAGTCCACATCCTGCAAGGCACCACACGGACACCACTGGTGTGCCTGCAAACAACTGCCAGGCATCAGAAGCTGAGAAATCCTGTTTCAAGCTTTCCTTCCTGCTGCTCAGCCAAGTGTACAGCACATTCCCCTCTCCCCCTCTCTCACTCCCTCTCTTTCCCAACCTCTCCCCCTCCCCTCTCGCTTGCTTTTTTTTTTGTTGGTTTTTTTGTTTGTTTGTTTTGAACATGCAAGCAACTTCTGCATTAAACCATAATCTAAGGTTTTGTTTTCTTTCACCTCAGGGTAATTCTCTCAGGAGTTTGCTCTGCTCCAGAACCACTGAGCACCACGCTGCAAACCTCAGCGACATCTAACAGCTTTTTCTTTTTTTCAATACCTGTGATACCAGTTGCATACGAGATTTTTCTCAGTAATTCTGCCAATGCAGATGCTTTTTGTCAATGCCTCTTCTTGTACTGCATAAGAGAATAAGGGAAACTGTAGGAGAGGAAAGGACATTCCTTTGCTGAATGCCTCCCCTCATCCACAACATGCTGGGATAAAAAAAATCACACTTCTGACATCCACATGTGCACCCACACCCAGCCCAGGAGCTGCAGAGTAATTCTGTCTGTTAACAGCTCCCCTGGGGTACACAGCTGGACAGCCAGAAGTGCATTCCACCATCTCCAATGCAGCCACACTGGGGTGGGCCAGGCTGGCTGAACAAGCTCCCCTTGCAGGCAGCTAAGGCAGAAGAGCAATTCCCACCACTTCATCTCAGGGTTTCACCAGGCTGCTGGCACTGCGCAGCACTGTGGGCTGCTCTCAAGCTGATTATGTATTTCCCCATTATCACCAGAGATGAGAAAACACTTGGTTTTGATGCAATATTGCTACACCAGTAAAAGCTGGGATTTTCAAGCATGCTATTAGATGCTGGTAGTCCCATGCTGGATGTTCAGGAGAGCTGAGCTCACTGATGCCTTTTATTTTACTGGACTCAGAGGCTGCTGCATCCCCACAGTCCAGCCCAGTCCAGGCAATCAGTGGCTCCCCTTTCCTGCAGTTCCCAGTGAGCAGGGCAGGTTGCCTTTCACCCACAGCACTGGGCCACAGCCTCTCCTGGTGCTGACTCTGCCTTAAACTGCTGGTAAATATGAACATCAGGTGCAGAATCTCAACAGGATTTTGTGTATCATAGTAACTAAATAGTGCACTTGGGTTGCTAAGAGATGCTCATAGTGAGGCCAGGTTGGAGGTGCAGACTACTCACACACACTTGAGTGATCATGTCAGCAAGCAATGAGCAGTTTAATTGACTGTGAGCTTTATTTCTCTATGTTGGTGGCCAAGGAGGAGAACACACTAGCAAATGTGTTATGAGCGCTCTCTGCCATGGGCGTCCGCCTTCCCAGAGCTCAGTGGCATTGTATCAAAGCCAGTTTTCCTGATGAATACTTTAGACCAAAGGAATTTTTAGTGCTCTGTAGCATCTGCCGTATTAGGTTTTCATTCCCTAGGCTGTATGACTGGCTATAATGCCACATCATGTTTCATATCTCCCAGATTAACACATCCAGCTTTAAAACTATCAAGGATCTGAAATCACTGTACTATCAAATCTCTCCCAGATAGAGAGGATAATTTGAAAGAGTAGCATGAGAAGTAGACCTCAAAACATTTAGATAATTCCTTGGTGTACCATGTCCTGTTCCAATTAAAAAACCAAACTACTACTACACAAAACCCCCAAATAAACAAGAAATCATGCCCCCCCACCCCCCCCCCCAC